>NC_053036.3:256425377-256735150 GCF_002575655.3 Aegilops tauschii subsp. strangulata | reverse complement strand
GATGTCGAGACGAGGAGGAAGGAGACGGGAACACGGGCAAGAATGCGCCAGAGCACACAATTAACCATGACGCAAGCGTGACTACCTTCGGCACTGGAGCAAATTGCTCGTTTTGATCGGGACGACCATGTCTAGTGGAATGACCAGGGGCACAGAAGAGAAAAGCAGGAGGAGCCAAAACAGATCAGCAGCAACCTGCTTGTGCTGTCCAGAGGGGACACAAGCTTGGGAACGAAGGAAGTGATTTGTCTGGTGATTATCACATACTAAGGTGATGCTGATCACCAAAAATCAGCTTAAGAGGAGGAGTTTAGATGGGGGTTGCTGTCGACCCATTGGTCAGAATTAGATATTTGGATGATGCACTCACATGAAGTGGCAAGTTGAGCTGAAAATGGTCATGGTCCAATTATTTGAGTATATGAAGATGCCCAAAAAGTTTCATGCCATTTGGATGAATCAAACTAGCACTTGCTTAACAAAGCATCTCTCTGGACAGAATTTTGCAAAAATTGCTTAATGGAGTAATGGATTGAGACAAAACTTGGTGGAGGGAGTTGATACGAATAGGAGAATGTCCTGGAAAATTTTTAGCTTAAATGAAGCAATATAAAATATAGTTGCTTCACAAACTGAAAATTTGACCAGAAACCAAGATTTGGAGCTGGGCTCACATAGATGAGTTACATGAGCTCATATTTGGTGGAGAGTGACGATTTGATCATATGAAGGATCTTGCAAAATTTCAACTCATTTGGATGTGCATAGCTTGTATTTCCTTCACAATGAGTTCCCTTAGACAGGAACTTTGAAAAATTGCTCAGGAATATTTACTAGGCAAATTGAGTTGAATTTTGGAACAGGGCAATGATATGGACAGGAAAAGATGTCCAAAAAGTTTGGGGTCAATCAAGCAAAGATAAATGACACTTCCTTCTCAAACCACCACTTAGGGCAGAATCAGAAAAGGAATATTTGTGAATTATCTTTGATGATGCTAAGGAAGGATTTTGACATATTTGAGGAAGATATGACCCAAATAATTTATGAGAATTATTTGAGAATTTTGGGAGTGACAGAAATGTAGGTTGCTTCACAACCTAGGGTTTAAAGGGTTATTCCTTTAGCAGAAAAGGAATATTCCCAAGAAAAAGAATATTGGATTAGGTCAACGATGAAAATGACATGATCTTGGGATGATGATGAGGATGACAAGCCACTATAAAACCTAGGAAGACATGATCTTCCCAAGTTTCAGAACCACATGGCCACAGAAAAGCAAATCAAACCAATAAATCCAATAAAATCATCAGAAAAAGAAAAGGCTAAAATCCAGGGTGTTACAAACCTTCCCCCTTAAAGAAATCTCGTCCTCGAGATTTGATTGCCCAAGGATAAATAAATCTTCTGACTTGAAGAAACCGTTTCCAACTCAGGTTTCTTTTATTCATTCTCATATAATATGTTCCCACTGTATTGGATCTGACTGATTGCCTTGATCTGGGGTAGTTTGCTTCACCGTATCTGACTTTCTGACAGGACTTACCCCATATGTTCATGTTCATACTGACTCAAAATTTTCCTTCATGTCTGCTGGCTTAGCTGAGGTCCGAAAGATTATCATTACTGACATAGGTGTCCTTCTCGATATTAATCCTTGCTGGAGATGTTATTCTCATATCGAGTACCGAGAATATTCCATGAAGTTGGGAGCACATCTTCTCGTGGAACAAGGATCTCTTCTATCCAGGCATCGTGTTCCGCGGATGTATGCATGCCTTCTGGGTGCAAAACAGTGATGTGAATCATACCTGTTCTTCTAATGGATTCTCACATTTTGTAGGAGTTTCTGACTTATCTTGACTGGTTTCACAGTCTTGAGTATCCAATCTGTACCAAAGGTTTGATTGTCGCTTGACGTGACTGATAAAAAAATGCACCATCTCCTGGTGATACCATTTGCAGACTTGACTGGTGGTGATCTCGACAAAGAATCCCATTCATGGCAGGCTATTCTGTAATTGCTTCCCATATGCGAGAAATAACAATCCTCAAAGTATGTGCTCTCCCACTGATTCTTCATTTTGCCGGTATATCCATGGGGATAACAGTCCGTGCGATTCTCCAGCACAGTTGCTGAGGTCAATATATTGAGCTGTCCTGGGTTCGGACTTGACAGACTCGGGTATTCAATGCTGACATTCTGAGCATACTGTGGACTGAGCTGGTTGCCTTGCTATGAGGTCCTTAGCACAATGGGGTAGACCTCTTAGGCGTATGTTCACTTGGGTTTGCTGTGGAATACGACTATCTTAGGCATCCACATTTTTCACACAATAACTGGCATACCAGTATTGTCGGTCTTGCTCCTTCATTATTATTTTCTTCGTCTGTATTTTTGATTGAAAGAGCGGGGCCTTATATATCCTTGATTATTTTCACGGCCCTGAGTACTGTCATGGGCAATATCTTGCAATCATACCTTGGTCTCGAGTCTCGGGATATTTATCCGGTTCACATGTGCTTACACATATCTCATTACTGTTGCTGACTATGCCGGACAGTGATAGAATTAATAACATCACCTTGTCGGTTCTGCTGGGGAAGATGGTGTCTCAATGTTGTCTTTCTTCAAGACTTACCGATTCTTGCATCACCCACTAGTTTTCTGCCTCTTAAATAACCGGTGATGCATACCATGAATTCTTCCTTGTGCGAGGGACTTGCATGAATTTGACAGCATACTCATTGTATGAAGAACTATCTAATTCTCGAGGCATACCTTTGTTCTGACTGATCCTTGTTTCTGTCCCAACTATTGCAGATCTGACTCTTGTAAAACACTGTCATATGCTGACAACTCACCATTTAATATCTTGTACCAGTGTCGTACTGAAGAAGACTGGGTAGCTTGCATTGGAAGCCACCGGGATATCGTGCTGAGGAAGACTGGATGGCTTGTGCTCGAAGCTTTCGGCGGATATCTTGCTGAGGAAGACTGGGTAGCATACCTTGTAAGCTTCCCCCCTTAAAGACTTGCTGGGGAAGACTCGATACCTTATGCCAGAAGCTTGTGTAGTATCTTACTAAAGAAGATTGAATATCTTGCATGGGAATCCATTCATACCTTACTGATGCATGCTGAGGAATCTTGCCTTGCACGCTTCGCTGACAGATTGTGGGGAAAGTCTAGACTGATTTTCTTTGCAAACTCTGACTTGAAATGCATGGTTGGACTTGGATCCAATTTTGTTCTCTTGCTGGTTTAATCATTGCTGCAATAAAGATGTATCTCTGACGGGTACTTGTTACTGAAAGTCTGATCAGAATATAACTTGTATCCAGAACGGATGTCTGCAATACACTGCTGTCAGCTAAAAATCTCATTGCTTATAAATGAGTTCCTTGGTGTATAGATGTACTTGTCACGGCTTCTTCTGATCCGGTGTCGGTTGATGAGAAATTTTCCATAAGGGGGTAACCGAAGATTCAAAACAAAGAAGCACGAGAAAACGATCGATTGCAACAAAGCAGATAGCAAACAAACTAAATAAAGCACACAGCAAACAAGCTACAAAACTACTCCACACAGGCACACACAAGCATGATACTAAAGCAAATGCACATGCACTACACGAAGGATTACACCCTACGCTTGAGCAAACGCTTGGGAACTGACAAAGAAGCTAAAGGAGTAGCGAGTGGAACTGCTGACTCCGAAACTCCGGTTGGACGAGGCGGAGGGGTTGGAGAAGCTGGCGGAGACTAGGGTAGGGTGGCACCAAGCGATCTCCGGGCTCGAATGGCATCTCGGACTAACTCGGAAATAAGAAGACACTCGGCCGTCATGTAACGGGACATAGCGGGGATAGCCGGGTCATCTTGAGGATTGACAGACGGGAACTTGATCCGCTTAGGATTCTCGACGATGGTGGGATAGTATTGATAAGCACGGTTCTCTTGCACCATGCTCTCTTGACGACGAAGACCATTGATTGCTGCCATTGCGGCAAGCTGAACAGCATGCTTGGGAGTAGCGCCATAACCACCGTGGAAACTGTAGGTGCACTTACCAATAGGAATCGGGGCTAACAGATGGACATGAGCAACATACTCCAGGATTCTTCCTCCGGCAGAAAACTGGAATACTTGATAATGAGGTGGATCTCTGCGGGGATAAATGCTACGCCGCATATCGCCAAGGAGGGTGGCAAAGCCGAGAGGTGCAGGAGTGGGATTAAACACAATAGGACTAGCACCGGGAGCTCTAGGGAGGGCATTGAACTCCTAGAAGCTGACCGCCATCTACGCACGAAACAGGGGTTAGGGGTAACCGAATAAGACTATATGCAGCAAACAAATGCAACAACCAAATGCGGCAAGCAAGGGCAACAACCAGACCCTATACTACGGGTTTCTAACGTTCCAGCGGACAAGGACGCTCTACAGCCAGACCTGCTCTGATACCATGCCTGTGGCACCCCGGCTCAGAGAAACCGGAACGCCCCGTATTCCAGCCCAGAGATCGAGGTGAAGTCTTCTGGAATACGGCACTGCTTAGCATAGAACAAACCAGCTCTCTATTACAACACGAATATGAATACAAGGTCTTCGATATTACAATGAATAACACCGGCACGGCGACGCTAGGCCAACCACAGTTGCTCTATGCAAGCAGCATAACAACTCGCGGCAGCAGAACCTCTACTAGCAGCAGAATAATTCTAGCAGTGGAACAACGACGATGGTGATGGACTCCAATCCGCAGGAAGTCTGGCTGGAACATTTATCCTAGCTCGCGAACACAGGAACCACACCAAACAAGCAAGAAATCAGGCAGGAACTGCAAACTGGCATGACACGCAAGGTCAGTACATTGAATGTACTTGCAAGCTCACAATTAACCAAAATCAATCAAGACAAACAATAGCATGGCATTAGCAAGTTAAAGCAATCATGAACAAGATACTAGTAGAACAACATGGCATGCACAAATGAACATGATACAACTTTAGCATGGCATGAGCATATGAACATGATGATACTACATGCAACAAGTTAACATTCGCATGCACCAACTTACTCTTATCCGGCGGTTACCTCGTAACCATCTCATGCATCCACTTACCAACATCGGTATCCACGATACCTCCGTGATCATCTCGCGATCACAACCAACCTCTTTCTCATCATCGAACCGGGGTTATTATTAATCAAGTTATTATTATTGTTGGCTCATAGTGTGACCGACTATGAACTGGGCCATATCTGCGGGCGCGGTATCGATAGATTTAAACACACACTCTGCAGAGGTTAGCACGCTGTACCCACACCATGGAACCCATGGCCTCGCACTCCTATATGTGTGGACCTACGGCATTCCGACAAAACCGATCTACTGCCATGACACTCTCCTGGCCACTCCGACCAACTCCCATCTGGGCTAAGTCATGGGTGGCCCCGTGCCTACCAAAGGCATCAACGGCCGCCATCGTGGCAAAACATAAACAGTCCCAAAAGGGGACAAGGATGCTTACATCAACAACGGGCACACAAGGTTTATGTCCGCCTACCTGATCAAGGTAACGCGCGCCCATAACCTTCCCTCGTTGGAGGCACCGGCGAGAGGCATGACAATAGACCTAGTTAGGTCCTTCCCATAAAGGCAAGTGTGGTTGCACTGGTCAGCTCGATTCAGTGGCACCATGACTCAGCCAATAGTTGGTCAAGTTCATTATTATCCGGTTAAACATGAATTCAATAGGCTGAGCCATATTAAAATCACGTGATGGAACTACAATGCATAAGCATGATATCAACATAAGCATGGAGGTGCAACATAATCATCGAGCATAACCACAATGAAACATATATCCAACTGAGCATGGCATACTGAAGAGTATAAGCATAACACTACACATGAGCATAGCATGACTACGAGCATCATACTTAAATACCATGCAAGAACACTACCAAGTAAGCATGTAACTAACTAGATGCAAAGTAACATGCATAGCAACGGTACTAGATAACAGACGGTAAACGTGCATCGGACTGAACATCACTACTACCAGCATGTACTACTACTACCAAGCAAGACATATGAACATGATACTAGCAAGTAGTACAAGATAAAAAGATGCATCGGAACATAGCATGAAGGTGACCATGAATCCACGAACATAACCGAAACAGCGACAGTAGTAGCAAACAAGCAGGCAGATAACGGGCAAACTTTTATTAAATATTTAAGTGGAAACCATGGCTACTGCATGGCTATCATGCAAGTGGCTGTTGTGGCTTGCCTGGGGGTGACGGAGATTCTAGGAAGAAGTGCGGTGAAGCCGCGGAACAAAATGCCGGACGGTTCTCTCTCGGAGGGTGCTGATTAGAGACAAGAGCAAAATGGTCATTTTCACTGTGCTACCACCTAGTGAAAATGACACCAATAGAAAGATCTCGACGAGATGAAGAAGTGAGCGTTGGTTTCACCTCAATCAGAGTTACGGTTGCGGAGTTATGAGGTGATGAAGATCAGGGACCAATCCATGAATAAAACTTCTACAAACAGGCCCCCTAGGAAAAAACTGAAAGCGCCTTCGGACAGATTACGCCTTCTGCAAAAGAAAACGTATTTTCAGCCGAAGAACAACCGTGGTACGTTTCATCAAAAGGAAAACATATTTCGGTGTATACGCTTTGCCGACAGAAAAGCGCAAAAGATGAAACGTGCCTCCACTTATCCATGTGGACCTAGGCCTTAGGCCACTTACATGTGGGTCCAACGCGCAGGAGGGACCAGCGCGTCATCGTCTTCCTCCTCCTGCCTCCCCGATCGGAGAGAGAGGAGCGAAGCAGGGGAGGGGAGGCGATGGGGTGGCCGGCTCAGGCCAGCTCCGGCCCGGCCGAGCACACCAGCGGGTGCGCGGGGCCACACCACACCCACTTCAAGAGAGAAGAGGCGCGGGGGAGGCCTGGAGCTATGGTGGTGGTTGGCAACAGAGAAGAATAGGGGATGGGCGCCGGCGATGGAGCGGACTGCTCCGGCCACCTCAAGCCAAGGCGCGGGCGGCGGCGGCTTCATGGCGGAGCACTGCACCCATTCAGAGGCAAAGGAGGCGCCGGAGAGTGGTGGAGAGGCGGTGAGGCGCGGCGACCGGGGAGCCTACAGAGAGCTCGGGTAGTGGAGGTACTCGGTGAAGCAGGGGCTCCGGCAAGGAGGCAAGGGGTGGGGCGTCTCTATGGGAGTAGGGGAACGCGTTGGAGTGGTCAGGGGGAGGATAGGGGAGCTAGGCGCGCCGGGACCGAGGAGGACCCACGGCGGCCGAGGATGGAGATGGCGAACTCCGGCGAGATGCTGCTACTCCGATGGACTAAAGAGAAAGGGGAGAGGCTTGGGAGCTGCGTAAGAACCTCGGGCACCTATTTATAGGCCCGGGAGAGCTTCGGGAGAGCTCGAGGGAGCTCTAGCTCGCTGCCAATGGCAGACAGAGGACGGACGCGTCACGGGCATGGCGACGGCGACCACACCGCAGTGATTCAGGGCGAGGCAGCGACGTAGGGCGATGCAGTCAAGCACGGGCTAGCTCTAGGACACGGAGGGACATCGAGACGAGGAGGAAGGAAACGGGAACAGGGGCAAGAACGCACCAGAGCACGCAATTAACCATGACGCAAGCGTGATCACCACGGGCACTGGAGCAACTTGCTCATTTTGGTCGGGCCGACCATGTCTAGTGGAATGACCATGAGTTAAAAGGCGGTAACAACTCAGTCCAAGGGCAAAGAAGAAAAAAGCAGGAGGAACCAAAACAGATCAGCAACAACCTGCTTGTGCTGTCCAGAGGGGACAAAAGCTTGGGAATGAAGGAAGTGATATGTCTGGTGATTATCACATACTAAGGTGATGCTGGTCACCAAAAATCAACTTAAGAGGAGATGGGGGTTGTTGTAGAAAGTGACCCACTGGTCAGAATTAGAGATTTGGATGATGCACTCACATGAAGATGCAAGTTGAGCTGAATATGATGATGGCCGAATTATTTGAGTATATTAAGATTCCCAAAAAGTTTCATGCCATTTGGATGAATCAAACTAGCACTTGCTTTACAAAGCATCTCTCTGGACAGAATTTTGGAAAAATTGCACAGGGCAAATGGAATAATGGATTGAGCCAAAACTTGGTGGAGGGAGTTGATATGGATAAGAGAAGGCCCTGGAAAATTTTCAGCTTAAATGAATCAATATAAAATATAGTTGCTTCACAAACTGAAAATCTGACCAAAAACCAAGATTTGGAGTTGGGCTCACATAGATGAGTTACATGAGCTCATATTTGGTGGAGAGTGGTGATTCGATCATATGAAGGATCTTGCAAAATTTCAACTCATTTGGATATGCCTAGCTTGTATTTCCTTCACAATGACTTCCCTCAGACAGGAACTTTGAAAAATTCTCAGGAATATGTACTAGGCAAATTGAGTTGAATTTTGGAACAGGGCAATGATATGGACAGGAAAAGATGTCCAAAAAGTTTGGGGTCAATCAAGCAAAGATAAATGACACTTCCTTCTCAAACCACCACTTAGGGCAGAATCAGAAAAGGAATATTTATGAATTATCTTTGATGATGCCAAGCAAGGATTTTGATATATTTGAGGAAGATATGACCCAAACAATTTATGAGAATTATTTGGGAATTTTGGGTGTGACAGAAATGTAGGTTGCTTCACAACCTAGGGTTTAAAGGGTTATTCCTGTAACAGAAAATGAATAATCCCTACAAAAAGAATACTGGATTAGGTCAAGGATGAAAATGACATGATCTTGGGATGATGATGAGGATGACAAGCCACTATAAAACCTAGGAAGACATGATCTTCCCAAGTTTCAGAACCACATAACCATAGAAAAGCAAATCAAATCAATAAATCCAATAAAATCATCTGTAAAAGAAAAGGCTAAAATCGAGGGTGTTATAAGAGCTTTGAGCAAGGAGATCGAAAATGGCAACAAAATGAGCTAGAACACGGGTTTGAGCTATGGTGGGATTTTTTCTAGACGAACATGAAGTGAATGGGTGCTCGTATAAGTGAGGGGAGCCCATGTGGGACCCACAATCCACCAGGGCGCGCCCCTGGGCTTGTGACCCACTGGTGCAGCCCCCTGGTGTGTTCTCTGTGTCAAAAATTCACATACTCTATAAAATCATACTAAAATTTCAGGGCATTTGGAGAACTTTTATTTTCGGGACATTTTTTTATTGCACGGATAATTCAGAAAACAGACAAATAATAGTATTTTGCTTTATTTATTCTAAATAACATAAAGTGAAAAGTGGGTACAAAAAGTTTTGATTACTAAATTCATCCATCTCATGCCCATCAAAAGGAATCCATTAACAAGGTTGATCAAGTCTTATTAACAAACTTCTTCCAAATGACATGAAACCGGAGTATCTTTGTAAAACACTAGGTTACCTAAACAGGGATATGCATGCCCCCAACAATAAGAATATCATATTTCTTTTTGACTGTAGCGATAGGGAATTCAAAACCTTCAATAGCTATAGTTGAAACTTTTCCAATAGAGTTGATGCTATTAACTTGAGGTTGTTTCTTTGGAAAGTGTACCGTATGCTCATTACCATTAACATGAAAAGTGACATTGCCCTTATTGCAATCAATAGCATCCTCTGCAGTATTCAAAAAGGGTCTACCAAGGATGATCAACATACTGTCGTCCTCGGGAATATCAAGAATAACAAAGTTCGTTAAGATAGTAACGTTTGCAACTACGACAAGTACATCCTCACAAATACCGATGGGTATAGCAGTTGATTTATCGGCCATTTCTAAGAGATTTCATTTGGTGTCAACTTATTCAAATCAAGTCTACGATATAAAGAGAAAGGCATAACACTAACACCGGCTCCAAGATTAAATAAAGCAGTTTTAACATAGTTTCTTTTAATGGAGCATGGTATAGTAGGTATCCATGGATCTCCTAATTTCTTTGGTATTCCACCCTTAAAAGTATAATTAGCAAGCATGGTGGAAATTTCAGCTTCCGGTATCTTTCTTTTATTTGTAACAATCTCTTTCATATATTTAGCATAAGGAGACATTTTCAGAATGTCAGTCAAACGCATACACAAAAATACAGGTCTAAGCATTTTAACAAAGCGCTCAAAATCCTCATCATCCTTTTTCTTGGATGGTTAGGAGGAAAGGGCATGGGTTTGTGAACCCATGGTTCTCTTTCTTTACCATGTTTCCTAGCAATGGAGTCTCTCTTATCATAACGTTGATTCTTAGGTTGCGGGTTATCAAGATCAACAGCAGGTTCAACCTCCACATCATTATCATTACTAGGTTGAGCATCAGCATGAACATCATCATTAACATTAGCACTAGGTTCATGTTCATCACTAGATTGTGTCTCAGCATCAGAAATAGAACTATCATTTGGATTCTTAGGTGTATCTATAACAGGTTCACTAGAAGCATGCAAATTCCTATCACCTTTCTTTTTTCCTTTTAGAAGGACTAGGTGTATCAGTATTAATTCTCTGAGAATCTTGCTCAATCCTCTTAGGATGGCCCTCAGGATACAAAGGTTCCTGGGTCATTTTACCACCTCTAGTCATAACCCTAACAGCATTATCATTGTTCTTACTATTCAACTCATTCAACAAATCATTCTGAGCTTTGAGAACTTGTTCTACTTGAGTTTTCACCATGGAAGCATGCTTACTAATAATCTTAAGATCATTAACAGTTCTACTCATATAATCACCCAAGCAGTCAAGCATATAAGCATTATGTTTCAATTGTCTACTAACATAAGCATTGAAATTTTCTTGTTTAACAATAAAGTTATCAAACTCATCCAAGCATTGACTTGCAGACTTACTATGACGAATATCACCTTCATCAAATCTATAGAGAGAGTTTACCTCTACTACCTATGTCAGGTTATCAAGACCATGTATTTCTTCAATAGGTGGTAAATTCTTAACATCTCCAGCTTTAATACCTTTCTCTTTCATGTATTTCTTTGCCTCTTGCATATCTTCAGGACCGAGAAATAGAATACCTCTTTTCTTTGGAGTTGGCTTAGGAGGTTGCTCAGGAAGGGTCCAATCATTATCATTACTCAATATATTATTCAATAGCAATTCAGCTTGCTCAATAGTTCATTCCCTGAAAACACAACCAGCACAACTATGTAGGTGGTCCCTAGAGGCATCTGTTAGTCCATTATAAAATATATCAAGTATTTCATTTTTCTTGAGAGGATGATCAGGCAAAGCATTAAGTAATTGGAGAAGCCTCTCCCAAGCTTGTGGGAGACTCTCTTCTTCAATTTGCACAAAGTTAAATATTTCATGTAAGGCAGCTTGTTTCTTATGAGCAGGAAAATACTTTTTAGAGAAGTAGTAAATCATATCCTGGGGACTATGCACACAACCAGGAGCAAGAGAATTAAACCATAACTTAGCATCACCCTTCAACGAGAAAGGAAACAACTTAAGAATATAGTAATAACGAATTTTTCCTCATGAGCAAATAGGGTGGCTATATCATTCAGTTTAGTAACATGTGCCACAGCAGTTCCAGATTCATAACCATGGAAAGGATCAGATTCAACCAAAGTAATTAACTAAGGATCGACAAAGAATTCATAATCCTCATCAGAAAGATAGGTGAAGTAGCAAACTTAGGATCATATTGCATTCTAGCATTCAAAGATTTTTCTTTCCACTTGCATAATAATTTCTTAAGATCATCTCTATCCTTACAAGCAAGAAAGTCCCTAGCTTCCTCTCCATACATAACATAACCCTCAGGCATAACAGGCAATTCATATCTAGGAGAGCTAGGTCTAACAGGTGTTTCAAAGTGTTCAGTTTCAATAATTTCGTCAGTTTCAGAAATATCATCATCTTCAGCATAATCAATACTTCTAACTCTAGCAAGGTGTTCATCAAGTAATTCACCCAGTGGCACAGTTTTATCAAGCAAACTAGTAGCATCATAAGCATCCTTCATAGTAGAAGTAGCATCATCAATCACATGCGACATATTGGAATCGGTAGCAGGTGTAGGTGTCGCAAGCTTACTCAAAACAGAAGGTGAATCAAGTGCAGAGCTAGATGGCAGGTCCTTACCTCCCCTCGTAGTAGAGGGAAAAATCTAGCTTCTAGTATCTTTCAGATTCCTCATAGTGATCAACAGGTATAAATCCCAAGTGACTAAGAGAATAGAGCTATGCTTCCCGGCAACGGCGCCAGAAAAAGGTCTTGATAACCCACAAGTATAGGGGATCGCAACAGTTTCCGAGGGTAGAGTATTCAACCCAAATTTATTGATTCGACACAAGGGGAGCCAAAGAATATTCTCAAGTATTAGCAGCTGAGTTGTCAATTCAACCACACCTGAAAAACTTAATATCTGCAGCAAAGTGTTTAGTGGCAAAGTAATATGGAAGTAACGGTAACGGTGACAAAAGTAACAGTAGTAGTTTTGTAGTGATCATAACGGCAGTAGCAACGAAAGTAACTTAGCAAAGATCAATATGTGAAAAGATCGTAGGCAATGGATCGACAATGATAATTGTGTCGGATGATATTCATCATGTACCAGTTATAACCTAGGGTGACACAGAACTAGCTCCAATTCATCAATATAATGTAGGCATATATTCTGTATATAGTCATACGTGCTTATGGAAAAGAACATGCATGACATCTTTTGTCCTACCCTCCCGCGAGTCCTAATGGAAACTAAGGGGTATTAAGGCCTCCTTTTAATAAAGAAACGGACCAAAGCAGTAGCACTTAGTGAATACATGAACTCCTCATACTACGGTAATCACCGGAAAGAGTCCCAATTATTTTCACCTTGGGGTATGCGGATCATAACTCATAATAGGTGTCTACAACTTGCAATATAGTATCAAGAACACAAATATATTCATGAAAACATAATAGGTTTATATCTGAAATCATGGTACTCGGGCCCTAGTGACAAACATTAAGCAAAGTCATAGCAACATCAATCTCAGAACATACTGGATACTAGGGATCAAACCCTAACAAAACTAACTCGATTACATGATAAATCTCATCCAACCCATCACCGTCCAGCAAGCCTGCGATGGAATTACTCACGCACGGCGGTGAGCATCATGAAATTGGTGATGGAGGAAGGTTGTTGATGATGATGGCGACAAACCCCCCCTCTCCGGAGCCCCGAACAGACTCCAGATCAGCCCTCCCGATGAAGAACGGGAGGCAGCGTTGGCTCTGTATCGTAAAACACGATGAATCCTTCTCTCCAATTTTTTCTCTCCGGATGTGAATATATAGAGTTGGAGTTAGGGTCGAAGGAGGTCCAGGGGGCCCACAAGCCACTAGGGCGCGCCCCCCAGGCTTGTGGACAATGGGTGGACCCCCTCTGGTTGATTCTTTCGCTGGTATTTTTATATATTCCAAAAATATTCTCCGTAAATTTTCAGGTCATTCCAAGAACTTTTATTTCTGCACAAAACTAACGCCATGGCAATTATGCTGAAAACATCATCAGTCCGGGTTAGTTCCATTCAAATCATGCAAATTAGAGTTCAAAACAAGGGCACGAGAGTTTGGAAAAGTAGATACGATGGAGACATATCACTCAGGGTCTTGTCACGCTCGCCTTGCATGGGACGGAGCGCGTGTCTTGACGTTGCCCCTCTAGTCGATGCGACCAGAGGATCTTGGCTTGCATCGAAGCGGGCATCAACACTGCACTGATTGCGCTCACTGGTGCGTCGGGGAGGGGGAAGCTGGGCATCACCTTGATCCGCACCGGCATGACCATGCTCGCCAGAAGGTTGAGGGAGCTGGGCTGCTCCTACGGCCCCGGTCTCCGTTCTAACAGTAGTGGAGGCGACGGCTGCACCGCCTATGGTGATTGCGCCGCTCATGGTGCCCACTCCACCTGTCGCGATGGTCGTGCCTGTGGGGTCCACAGCCGTGGGTGAAGGGGCTTTCGAAGTGGACGGGTGCGCCGCTGCACCGCTCTTCTTCTTGGGAGCCATTGATGACATAGAAGGTGATGAATAAGATCGACACGCTGGATGTTGTCTCATATTCGCACAAGCGTGCGCCCCCTACATGGCACGCCAAAGATGTCGTGGAGGAAGCATGATCACCCATGGGGCAGGGTTTCCCCTTTGTGGTTCAGCGGGGGAACGAACACATTGCACAAAGAGCAGAAACAATAGGGCAGCGCGGCGGTGGACATCTCTCTTTTACCCAGGTCCGGGCTGCTTTGCAGCATAAAACCCTACTCCTGCTTTGGTGGATTGATCTGGAGGAACACAAAGACACAGAGCGCTCAAGCCCCGGCAAGGGTGCCTCGGTGAGAGCAGCTACGTGTGTACAAGTGTTGAGGGATCAAAAGTTCAAACCCTTTGCTAGGTTGCCTCGGGCCTCCTTTTATAGTTTAAGGGGCGACCACAGTGGCAAAATAGTCATTATAGCAAGTACACAGCTAATAGTGTTATCATACCTAATTCTGGTAGTAAGGACAAAGTGCATTAAATGCACTGCTAGGTGTCGTGTGGAAGTTGAAGCCCGACAAGGCTGTCGCGCCGCTTATCCAACTACCTCTTATTAGCGTGACATGCCATCAATACGGGTGCCAATAAAGTTAATCTCTTCTCTAGCAGGTTGCCACGTACCCGACAGGATCCACCTAGCCACTTGAGAGCTCGACACCGCACTGATTAGTGACTGGCGTATGATGAGGTGGAGCGGTGGCCTCTTGGCGAAGGCTTGCCGGCACGGAGCTTGTCGGGCTCTGATCTTTGCGGCCCCGGGGAACCTTGCCGGGGCGGCTTGGCCTTGGCCCTCATGCGCGGTCTCGACCCTGCCAGGCCCGCCTGCCCGGCAAGAGAGACCTTACTGAGGGATTCCCTATTTATTTGGTCTTCTGAATGTGCTCCTTGATCTCATGAAGAGCGATTTCTCTGGCTTATCTTATGGCCTGCATTGGTACTTGATGTATGATCGACCGCATGCATGTGCACAAGTTCGGGCAGCAAACACAAATGCTTGTTGCACTGACACGCCGTAACGAATCTTCATCGAGTTAGGATAAGATCCCCCCTGTGCTCCCAAATCTAATTCAATGCACAGATGGATGCGCCTAGATCTCGCCACTGCTTGCACTTCATTATCCACGAGAAATTTCTTAGAATTAGGCTCGAGTGAAAATTTTAGGTTTAGGGTTTCTTAGATTTTATCTCGGATCGACCAAATTGAAACAACCCGGCGTCACCGGTTTGGCTTCAGTCATTGCACACAGTGTCAACAAGTTTTTCTTTCAGTAGCATCATGTGTGTTTCAGTGGAACTAGGAGGAGCTTCGGAATAACCGAAATGCAAACCCTAGTTTCAGTTGTTGCCTCAGTGCTGCCGAGAATTTCAAATCGGTAACTCTGAAATGCTCTCCGTGAACACTTAAAACTGAAGTTTGAATTCAAATATTTTGAAAAACAGTTGTGTTTTGTGATGCTCATCCACTCCACTCTACTTATTCTACTTCACAGGTCCAGTTGTCAGCATGTCAAAAGATAGTGACAGTCAGGACATGTTAGGTGATCCAATTATTGACTTGGATGCAGGAACAAGTGCAGAAGATAATTATCATGAGGGATAAAGGAGTTCTCCTAGTTTGACTCCTACTGCCACAAGGACAAGGAAGAAGATAAATTATGAGGAGGAGGAGGAGGATTTTCTTGTTGAAGAAGTTACTTCCAAGAAGAAGAAAATTGTGCTTGCAAAGGAATATGGCACTACTGCTAGCTCAAGGCCAGGCCAAGGAAAGTCTATGGACAAAGTGGCTGAGAAGAAAAGGGAGTGGAAACAAACTGCTCGTGTGGTGTTCAAGCCCACATCTATGAGGAGGGAAGATGAACCAATTGTTGATGAGCCTCCTCCTAAGCAACAGAAGCTGATGGCAGATGCTATGCCCAAGAGGGCTACTACCACCTCCAAGTCTGCTGCTACCCCCAAGCCTAAGGGGAAGACCACCAGGAACATCTCAGCTGCAGAGAAGAACAAGGCCCCTGTCGGATCACGGGTTCCGGCAAAACCCTCGAGGTTCGAACACTGGGGTGCGCGCGAAGATTTCCTTCCCACCGATCTATGTCCTAGCTCGCTAAGATCTCGCGGACGAACTCGACGAACTCACAACACAGAGGCACAAGGTTTATACTGGTTCGGGCCACCGTTGTGGTGTAATACCCTACTCCAGTGTGGTGGTGGTGGATTGCCTCTTGGGCTGATGATGAACAGTACAAGGGGAAGAACAGCCTCCTGAGGTTGGGGTGTTCCTGTGTTCGGTGTGTGGCTAAGGATTGCCTCTCGATCAGATGCCCCTATTGTGGTGGCTAGTTCTACTTATATAGGCCCTGGTCCTCTCCCCAAATATTGAGCGGGAAGGGAGCCAACAACGGCCAATTTGAAAGGGGACAGCTAGTGCAGCTTATCCTGACAAAAGCGGTCTTCGCCTGCAAAAGGCTCTGGTGATGACGCCGTCTTGGGCTCGATGGTGACCTCTGTCCTACCGTCCGGCTGGTCTTGGTCTCGTTGCACTAATATGGAAACCTTTGCCTGATGCCTCGGTACTCCGCGCCTGTCGGCGTTCTGGGAACGGGGGTCCCCAGACTTGCCTGCCTGCGGCCCACAGCGTGGCTAAGCCAGCAGGCCGTACGGCCCATCATCACCAACAAGGCATCCAAGACCCTCGCGAGGGTCCAAGCCTCACGAGGCGGACGACGCAAGACCTCCTCGGGAGTGGCCTAGCCAGGCAGGCTCACGAGGAGCGGAGATATCAAGGCGGGGCAAAACCTCACGAGGCTCTCGTGATGTGAGCCATGACGAACGACATCAGGCGGGCGCCAGCGCGCGCAACGTCCTTATTTCCTCTTTGGTGCTAAGGAGGCCAGCGCAGGCGAAGAGTACCGAGGCATCAGGCAAAGGTTGCTATATTGGTGCAACGAGACCGAGACCAGGAGGACGCCAAGACGGAGGTCATCATGGAGCCCAAGACGGCGTCACCACCAGAGCTTTTCGCAGGCGAAGACCGCTTTTGTCAGGATAGCTTGTACTAGCTGTCCCCCTTCAAATTTGACCGCCGTTGTTGGCTCCCTTCCCGCTCGATATTTGGGAAGAGGACCAGGGCCTATATAAGTAGAGCTAGCCACCATAGTAGGGGCATCTCATCTTAGCTTGATCCAACCTGATCGAGAGCCTACCCTAGCCACAAGAACACCTCAACCTCGGGAGGCTGTTCTTCCCTTGTACTGTTCATCATCAGCCCTAGAGGCAATCCACCACCACCACACTGGAGTAGGGTATTACACCATAACGGTCGCCCGAACCAGTATAAACCTCGTGTCTTTCTGTGTTGCGAGTTCGTCCGTGATATATTAGCGAGCTAGGGCGTAGATCGGTAGGACGGAAAGACTTCGCGCGCACCCCAGTGTTCGAACCTTAAGGGTTTGCCGGAACCCCACATCTGACATTTGGCGCGCCAGGTAGGGGTGCGCCGTAGCTTCCCTTCCATCAGTTTGTCGCTCCGTCACCCCGTCGTCTCCATGGCGGACGCTCACCGCCCGCGTCGCTCAGACGGCTCCCATCGGCGGGCCACCTCGTCGTTCTCCGTCTCCCGCCGCCAACGCTACCACCGGCCCGGCGGGGAACGAGCAGCAGGCGTCCTCGCTGCACCCTTCGGTGCGGCAGGACGGCCGCACCGCCACTCCATCGCTGACCCCTGCCGGTTCTTCGTCTCACGTGCGCTGCGCTCCCATGGAGGCACGGGCTGCGCTCCTCGCGGCGAACGAACTCCTGCGCTACCGCCCAGTCGACGACCTCTATGAGGAGTGGCTCGACCGTGTCGCTGAGCTCGTCCGCGCCGCAGGGGGCTCTCCTGCGCCGTCCCTCTCTCTACCTCCCCCTCAACCAGCCATGAGCGACGAGGCTCATGGCGTGCCTCCACCACCCCTGCCTCAAGACGGTGCCTCAGCACCAAGGCGCGCGGCCCCGCGGCATGATCCACCGCGCCCGGTGCCCGCGCGCGAAGAGAGAAGCTGCCAAGAAATCCCTCGGCCGCGAGAAGCTGCACCCGCGCTTCCCGCGCCGCCTCGTCAAGACTGCGCACCGCCCGCAGCGGTGCAGCGCGGACCTCGTCAAGACCAAGCTCCACCTCCGAAGCGGGCCCTGGCAACCACGGCCGGCTGCCGCGCCTTCACCCCCGAGCTGCGTAGCGTCGCCTGGCCAGGCAAGTTCAAGCCGGATCTGCCTCCTCGCTACGACGGCACCGCCGACCCCGTGGATCTTGCAGCTCTATGAGCTGAGCATCAAAGTGGCCAACGGCGACGAAAAAGTCATGGCGAACTGGTTTCCCATGGCTCTCAAGGATGGAGCCCGCTCCTGGCTCTTGAACCTGCAACACGGCTCGATCTCCTCTTGGGACGAAATGCGTGACCGCTTCATTGCCAACTTCCAGGGCACTCGCGACCGCCCGCCGGCCGCGGGTGATCTACGCCGCATCAAGCAACAACCAGGAGAGACCCTCCAGAAGTACATCCAGCGCTTCAACAACACCCGCCTCAAGATCCCCAAGGTCACGGACGAAGCCATCATCTCCGTGTTCTCAGGCAGCGTCCGTGACGTCCAGATGAAGGAAGACCTCGCCATCCACGAGGAGCTCTGCACCTCTCAAGAGTTGTTCAACCTGGCGACCAAGTGTGCAAGAGCAGAGGAGGGGCGCCTCTCTCTCCTTGAGCTGCCAGCCGCGGGTGCAGAGGAAAAGAAAGCCAAGGCCCAGGACGTGAAGCGCAAGGAGGCGGTTGTGCTCGCAGCGGAGCCCGACACCAAGTGGGGCAGGGATCAGCCCGAGTCTTCCAAGAACAGCCGACTGTTCTGCGCCTTCCACAACCTGAACACCCCACAACACCAGCGACTGTCAAGAGCTCAGAGCCATACGAGAAGGACGCTTCGGTCGACGCCTTGAGCGCAGCGACCGGGGCTACGGCCGCGGTGGAGGACGTGGGGGTGAACGCTGGGACGACCGTGGCCCGCGCCAGGAATTGCGCGACAGGCCTCGCGAGGACCGCTGGCAGGACCAACCTCGCGAGGGCGCCTGGAGAGACCCGCCTCGTGAGGATCGCCCTCAGGGCAACACCGGTCTTCCCCCACTGCCGCCACCAAGAAGGAACGACGACCACCACAAGGACGAGGGGGCTGGGGATTCCAGGAGCCGCGTGCGATCGCTTGCATCTTGGGCGGCGCCCAGGCCCCAGCCTCTCAGCGCATCTTCAAACAGTTCGCTCGCGAGGTGAACGCGGTGCTTCCCAAGCTCGAGGTCACGCGCCCGCTCAAGTGGTCCCAATGCACCATCACTTTCAGCTCGGCAAATCAGCTCAAATGTGCGGCCACCGCCGGTGCCCTCCCGATGTTGTGTTCCCCAGTTATCAGCAATGTGCAGGTTACCAAGACCCTCATCGATGGCGGCGCAGGGCTCAACGTCCTGTCCGTCGACACGTTCGACAACCTCCAAGTGCCATATGAACAGCTCCAGCCCACCAAGCCTTTCTCAGGAGTGACCGACGGGTCCACCACACCGAAAGGGCAGGTCCGCCTGCCTGTCACCTTCGGGGAGCGCAAGAACTACCGCACCGAGCTCATCGACTTCGACGTCGCGCACATCCGCCTGCCGTACAATGCCATCCTCGGGTATCCGGCCCTGGCCAAGTTCATGGCAGTCACCCATCACGGCTACGACGTCCTCAAGATGCCAGGAAGCGGAGGAATCATGACGGCCCCATGTGAAGAGAGGGATGCGGTGTGCTCCCTCGAGTGCGCCTTCCAAGCTGCAGCAATCGATGACCCCGACAGCAGAAGTGAGGGCCCTCCGGAGGCCATCCCCAAGAAGAAGCAGCTGTGCCGCGCAGGGCTTCAGGAGGATGGCGTCGCGGCAGGAGCCTCATCAGGATCAGCGCCCGTCCCAGGGGCGCCTCCCTCCGTTGCATAGGAAGGCGCGCCCGGCGCCCTCCTCAGGCAGGGCTCGGGGGCTCTCTTCTGGAGGGCCTCAGACCTTGCCGACCTCATGAGGGAGGCGCTTGGGCACTACCTAGAAGCGTTCTTCGCGGCACATGTTCCTCAGGAGAGCACGGGGCAAGGAGTGCCCACCACCCAGGAGTTCATCACCAAGACCACCCAGGAACTGCAAGACGCAAGAGCCATGCGCGGCGACCGCCGCTCATGAGGCGCAGCCCCCCATCGTGGCGAGGATGCTGGGCTGCGTGTCTGCATCGACGTCCTAGGGCTCAACAGGGCTGCGTCTCAGGAGCGCTTCTGGCCTTCGCGTGTGGGCCGCTGCGAGGGCCCGCCACATAGCTAAGTTCGCATGCCCTTCGGTTTGCCGAGCGTGGCATCGGCCTATCAGCGCAACATGGGGCGTGTCCTGGCGGCTCAGGAGGCCAGGTGCCACGCCGTCCTAGAAGAGATGGAGACGGTCTTCAGGGAACCTCCCGAGCCTCCAGAGCCTCCCGAGGCTTCGGACTCCGGTGGCTCGTGAGGAGTCATTTCTTCAACGCACGCCTTCAGCTGCACCAACTCTACTTCGTCTACAGAATCAGGTGACATCTTCCAAGCTCGTTTAGCTAGGAGCGCCCCTCGGGCTGCATTATTCCCAGGCCGCGTGGGTCTGTCCCTGTGGCATGTATCCCTTTTGTTTATGTCTTTAGCTTCCTTGCTGGGGGCGCCCCTCGGGCTGCATCATCCCCAAGCCGCTCGGGCCGGACCCGGTGGCATGTATCTTCCTGCATTTATCCCTGTTGATCTACTTTTCATGCTTAACCTGCCAACTGCTATCGCCTGCTCGATCGGTGCCCGTCACGAGTCTGTTCATCCTATGCAATCCGCTTACGCGTTAAAAGGGGGGCTCCTGAGCATCGCGACTCAGGAGCTCTTACTGGCTCTCCAGCCCTCACCCCCTGGCCTTGACCACGGCATCATGACCTCGCATACCAGCGTCGGCTGAGCTCGCTCGAGGGCCGGGACCTGAGGACGTAGAGTGCTTGCATCTAACCGCCTTGCAGGAACACACAGTCACCAAGGCCCAAGACCAGGTGCAACCCGCCTTGAGCTAGGGCCTCGTGAGTCCCGCGCTGGCTCACGAGTGCCCAGATACACCTCGCAGCCCTGCCCTGCAAGCCACGTGTCAGGGCGGGGTTGTACACGCCCCGGGGGCTCCTCCCGGAGGGGGGCCCCCATCCCACGCACAAGTGGAAGCACCATGCTCCGCGCTGGCTGACGAGACTGCCGAGGAGCGGCTATGCCCGTGCACAAGCGGAAGCACTATGCTCCGCGCTGGTGATAAACAACTGAGGGCGGCCCCATGGTCGTACCAACCTCAGGGGGCCCAGAGCTCAGCGTCCAGCCTCACCGCAATGCCTCCCCTCGGGAGAGCCACGCGAGGGGGCTGGGCATGGGGGCTGCGCTCGGGTCGCGCCCCAGCGCACGCCACCCAACCAGGTCTCCCGGACCTGGGCGTCGCGCACCCCTCCCAAGGCCTCGGCGAGGGCAGGTATGGAAATTGTTTGCATGTCAAGGGGGACTCCTGAGCATCGTGACTCAGGAGCCTAACTGGTCACGTAGCCCCTCACTCCTTGGTCCGCCCTGGTCTCCGGTCGGCCCAGTGGCGGTTGAGATATGCGCGGGGCCGGGCTCGGATGACGTAGAACATTAATCTATCCTCGCGAACTCTCCCTATAGGCTGTTTGCGCGTCAAGGGGGACTCCTGAGCATCGCGACTCAGGAGCCTAACTGGTCACGTAGCCCCTCACTCCATGTTTCGTCCTGGTCTCCAGTCGGCCCAATGGCGGTTGAGGTATGCGCGGGGCCGGGCTCTGCCGACGCAGAACGCAAAGTAAATAGGAAGGAAATCGCAAAATCTCGAAGCAAATATTACAAGCATATTGTCCTCACAGTACCAAATGAAAAGTCTAAACGCCTCCACGAGGCCTGATACAAGTTGCAGGAACGAAACAGGAGAAACAGCCGCATGTCACCCCTGGACGTCGCCATCGCCTGTGGAAGGCGCTTCCCCGTGGGCAATGATGTTCTCGCCTTCACCACCCGCCGCAGGATCGGCGGCATCGCCGGACAGAGGAGCAGAGACAAAGCCGCGGAACTTCTTCAGCAAGGCCTCCACCTGACCTTGCACGGCTGCGGCGGCGGCCTCGCATTGATCTTCAGCAACAGGCTCCAGCAGCTCGTCAAGGCACGCGTTGGGGTCGCGAAGGTGCAGGTGGCTGGAGACACGGGTCAACGCAGCTAAAGACAGGACGCGAGCTTCCGCCTCCGCCATGGGACCAACGCCATCAACGACTTCCTCCAGCGCCTCCACCAAGAGAGGAAGCAGCTGGGCGGGGCCGTCCTCATCAGTGGCAAGCGACTTCTCCAGGCCGTGCTCGTACATCGTCTTCAGCGCCTGGCGAGATCTCTTCTCGAGATCGGCGAAGGCCACGCGGTGTTCAGCCAGGACTCGCGCCTTGGCATCGAGATCGGCCTCCCTCGTCGTCGCCTTCCGCTCCAGCTCTTCTAACCGGTTGCGCTCGGCGGCCTGCGGCCTCCCCAACTCCGCCAGCTCAGCATCACAGTTTTTGACGGCGTCCTCCCAGGCCTTCATCTCCTCCTCCCTTGCTTGGCGGAAGCGTGCTTCTTCGGCATGCTTGTCGCGCAGACTCTGCAGCTCGTCCTCCAGCACCTGGCAGCAATCACGGGCGGCCTTGGCGTCTTTCAGTGCCACCTCGCGATCGGCTGCGGCGTTGGCGGCACTCTGCTTCTCCTTCTCAGAAGCCGCAGCGGCCCGGCCCAGCGCCGCGCGAACAGCCAAGTCGGAGTGGAGCCAGCCTGAGCCCAGCTCCAGGCGCCCGGCCACAAGGCATGGGTCCGCGCTCAGGAGATCCACCTGCAGCTGGGTCATCTCCGAAAGAGCGCGTTCCAGAACAGCAGCAGGAGCAGAAGAACCTGGGAGTGGAGGCGCAGTAGTGGGAGGAGGCGACTTCGTCACCAGGACCTGGGAGATCACGGGTTCCGGAGCAGCTCGGACCTCATCAGCCGCGCCAAGTGCCGGCACCTCCGGAGCCAGCGGGGCCATGGGGGCTGATTCCACGCGGCGATGCTCCCTTTGGCCTCGCGAGGACGATCGAGCTGGGGAGATGCGGGCGCTGCTGTCTCCTTTCTCCGCGGAGGGAGGCACGGCCGTCGTATCCTCTTTCCTCTCGTTCGCCGAAGACGTCAGCCTGATCAACCAAGGGAGAGCATCAGGAAATGGCGAGCACAAACAAGGACAAGGCGAAGCTCAAGACACTTACTGATCCACTATGATGTATTCCAATGTCCGCTTGGGAAGCTTGAAGCCTGACAGCTTCGGGACCTGAGGAACAGGCGTTCGGGCTCCGGCGGCGCCAGGCGGAGCAGAGGCAGAGCCGGAGCCAGCCCCAGGAGGTGCCAGGGCGGAGGCGGCACCGCGGGCCACCAGCGACGACCTACCCCTCGTCGGGACGAGGGGCTGCTCCCTCTCCCCTTGGTAGGCGTCGGCCTCGGCATTGTCAGGAAGGGCGTGGAGAATCTCGGCCTTGCTCAGAGGGGAAGTCTCCCCCACCTCTTCCAGAGTCTTCTCCGAGTCCACCCCCTCTCCCCCCTCTCCACGGGACTCACCAGAAGACACCCCCACCGGTTTCTATGCTGCAGGAGCCCCCAGAAGCGCCGGTGGCACCAGCCCGCGCGCGTCAAAAGTTGGCCTGGAGGCGACGAAATCCTCCCGGTCCCTGCGTTGAAATAAGGGAACGAAGGCGCTAGGCGGGTACTCCTGGTTGTTCCCGACTATGAGGCGCAGGACGGCGTCCAATTCATCGCCAGGCAGGTCCCCCGGCCTCAGGCGGGTCTTGTTTCCCTCTTCTTCAAGCTCCCACAGGGGGCGCGCGCCCCTGGAGTGGGGCAACCCGCAGCATCAAGAACTCCCTCAGGAGCATCGCCCCCGTTACCTTGGCCGCCCTCGCATTGCCCGGCTTCAAATCGGTCATCATCTGCCCCAACACTAGCGATGCTCGCTCATCGGCAAGCTCCGCCTTGGGCCACCCCCCGTTGGAACGGGCCGCCGCCGTTGGCAACGCCAGGCGAGGGTCGGCGTGCTTGGCGTCCATCATGACCCATTTGGATCGAATGTTGTCGGTCCTCTTCCCGGTGCTCGAGATCGAGTTGGCCTTGCCGCATGCAACGAAATTAGCGCATCCGGAGATGTGCGTCTCGCTGACACAGAGGAAGAAGAAATGGCGCAGGAGCGCCACGGACAGCATAACGCCCAGGTACGCCTCACAGTAGTAGGCGAAGATGGACAGGAGGAGGACAGAGTTGGGATGGAGATGCAATGCCTGCATACCGTAGTGGTCGAGGACATCATAAAAGAAATCGGAGAAAGGAGGGACCAACCCAATGGCGACGCTGCTCGAGAAGAAGGGGAAGAAGGTGCTCCCCTCAGGCTCCGGCTCGTCGGAGCTCCGTCTTCCCCCACTCATTGCTCTCCCCCGCCGTCAGTAGGCGCACAGAGGCGAGGCTCTTCTCCGTGACGGTGGGCACTTCAAGAGCGGGCTCATACCAAGCCGGTGCCGAGGAAGTCTTGACCTTGCGCGGCGCCATGGGATGCAGATGCAGAGCAAAGTTGGAGCAGATCTGGAGGTAGCGGTGGTGAGGAGCGAGAAAGGGGATCTGGAGCGAGGCGATGAGGAAGCAATGAAGACAAGAACTGCCCGCGCCAGCCTTTTGTCAGATCAAGCAGTTGCCGAGGCAGCGTGGGGAAGCGGAGACGCCCACGTCCAATCAACTGCCACGCGTCAACCGAGGCCGCAGGCTTTTGGGGCCCGTGGTGCTCCGAACTTGACCCTTGGCTTCGCCGCGAAGCCAAGCCCGAGCGCACCTTGGGCCCGGGGGCTACTGTCGGCGTTCTGGGAACGGGGGTCCCCAGACTTGCCTGCCTGCGGCCCACAGCGTGGCTAAGCCAGCAGGCCGTACGGCCCATCTTCATCAACAAGGCATCCAAGACCCTCGCGAGGGTCCAAGCCTCGTGAGGCGGATGACGCAAGACCTCCTCGGGATTGGCCTAGCCAGGCAGGCTCACGAGGAGTGGAGATATCAAGGCGGGGCAAAACCTCACGAGGCTCTCGTGACGTGAGCCATGACGAACGACACCAGGCGGGCGCCAGCGCGCGCAGCGTCCTTATTTCCTCTTTGGTGCTAAGGAGGCCAGCGCAGGCGAAGGGTACCGAGGCATCAGGCAAAGGTTGCTATATTTGTGTAACAAGACCGAGACCAGGAGGACGGCAAGACGGAGGTCATCGTGGAGCCCAAGACGGCGTCACCACCAGAGCTTTTCGCAGGCGAAGACCGCTTTTGTCAGGATAGCTTGTACTAGTTGTACCCCTTCAAATTTGCCCGCCGTTGTTGGCTCCCTTCCCGCGCGATATTTGGGAAGAGGACCAGGGCCTATATAAGTAGAGCTAGCCACCATAGTAGGGGCATCTCATCTTAGCTTGATCCAACCCGATCGAGAGCCTACCCTAGCCACAAGAACACCTCAACCTCAGGAGGTTGTTCTTCCCTTGTACTGTTCATCATCAGCCCTAGAGACAATCCACCACCACCACACTGGAGTAGGGTATTACACCACAACGATGGCGCAAACCAGTATAAACCTCATGTCTTTCTGTGTTGCGAGTTCGTCGAGTTCGTCCGCGAGATCTTAGCGAGCTAGGGCGTAGATCGGTAGGAGGGAAAGACTTCCCACGCACCCTAGTGTTCGAACCTTAAGGGTTTGCCGGAACCCCACATCCGACAGCGCCTACGCTTGCCTCCTTAGCACCAAAGAGGAAACAAGGACGACGCGCGTGCTGGCGCCCGCCTGGCGCCCGCCTGATCTTGATCGTCATGGCTCACGTCACAAGAGCCTCGCAAGGTTCGCCCTGCCTCGATTTCTCCGCTCCTCGCGAGGCAGCCTGGTGAGGTCGCTCCTGAGGAGGTCTTGCGTCGTTCGCCTCGCGAGGCTTGGCCCCTCGTGAGGGTCTTGGATGCCTTATTGATGAAGATGGCCGTACAGGCCTGCAACACAGCCACTCCGTGGGCCGCAAGCAGGCAAGTCTGGGGACCCCCGTTCCCAGAACGCCGACAGTAGCCCCCGGGCCCAAGGTGCGCTCGGGCTTGGCTTCGCGGCGAAGCCAAAGGTCAAGCGCGGAGCACCATGGGCCCCAAAAGCCTGCGACCTTTGTCGACGCGTGGCGGTTGATTGGACGTGGGCGTCTCCGCTTCCCCACGCTGCCTTGGCAACTACTCGACTTGACAAGTCCCTACGACATGCAAGGAAAACCATCATTACCTGTGATCGTGGGAGGCGCCGGTTGGCCTTCTTCCGCTATAAATGGGGAGGGGGCAGAGCCCCCTTCGCCCATTTCTCCGCAATTCGCCTGCTTCTCCCTCCTTGCTCCTCTGCTAGCAGCAATGGCGTCATCGAAGAAGTTCTCCGCCGCGGAGAAGGGCAAGGCCCCTCGGGAGGGGCCCAGCTCCCAGGCACCCAAGCCTGGATGTGGCCGCCCCCACAAGCACGCCGCAACTCCAGCCGTGGCCCTCGGCTCCCGGTGTGGTGCCGCTGCACGTGGCAGGAGTCGCTCTGGTCGCGGCAGCCCCGCCGATGAGAGGAGACGCGCCGTGGTCGCGCGGCCTCCCCGGCCACGGTTCCACGCGTCAGAGGTGCTGCCGGAGTTCATTGTCTGGTCGGAGGATCGGGCCGGCAGCTGGCTCCAGCTTCCTCGCTTCTTTGCCGACGAGCTGCCGGCCTCCGGTCCGGGCGGGGTCTGGCTGCAGGCAGACGGTTGTTGCAGCCGGGCTTCTTGGGTCGCGGTCGAGGTCTCCGTCGAGGGCAACATAGCTCTGGCCCACGGTTGGCAGACGTTCGCCCGCGCGCGTGGCCTCGGCAGGCGGTGCACCCTCCACTTCAAGTTTGACGGCGACGCGACCCTCTACGTGAGGGTGTTCGAGGCTTCGCAGGACTTCACCAGCTCAGCTGCGTCGTTGAGCGCAGTGGAATGGTAGAACCCACTGCGGAATACCTTGCCGACGAGGGTCTGTGATGACGAGTGGTGCCCGCAGTCCCCACCGTGTATGTCAATTAGCAGCTCCTTCCCCTGGTCCCTGGAAATGCAGCGCAAAGTAACATCATTTGGCCGCTTCCTGTACAGCTCGCCGTCCTGAATGCAGTACGCCGTGGCTTGCCGGGCCACGCGCTCTGCGTCCTCGTCCTTCTCCGGCAGGGCCCCTTGCGTCAGGTACTCCTTGAATTCCTTGGTCCAGCATCCCTCCTGGGGCTCGAGCGCCAAGAGCAGGCGAGCTCCTGAGGTCGGGCCACAGGCTGGGGCTCCCGTGGCAGGCGTCTACGGGAGCTCCTCCTGAGCCTGAGCTGCGCTTGAAAGTGGTGGTGTCGCCGATGGCTTGAAGAGCCGTTCCTCAAAGACGCCGGGCTCTTGTGGCTGCCGCTTGGATGCCCTCTTGGCAATGTCGTCAGCTTCCTTGTTGGTGCCCCGGGGCACATGCTGTAACTCCAGGCCCAAGAATTGCTTCTCCATCTTGCGCACCTCCGCGAGGTATGCCTCCATATACTCGTCCCTCGGCTCGTATACTTTGTTGGAGAAGTTGACGAGGAGCTACGAGTCGCCCTTTACGGTAAGGTGCTTCACCCCCAGAGCTGCCGCGGCCTTTAGGCCAGCTATGAGGCCCTCGTATTCCACAAAGTTGTTGGAGACCTTCTCGCCCTGCTGAAAGCAGAGCTGCACGGCGTAGTAGAGCTTTTCCTGAGTGGGCGAGATGAGTACTACTCCAGCCCCTGCGCCCTGATGCGCGAAGGCGCCATCGAAATACATGACCCAACCATCTGACGCCTCGCTTCCTGGTGAGGTGGACCGGTCTTCGCCTACTTCAAGTGTCGGGGCATCCGTCCATTCCGCCACAAAATCAGCGAGCGCGGATCCCTTGATGACCCTGGTAGTGCTGAACTCCAACTGGAATGCTTGCAGCTCAATGTTCCACTCAGCGACCCTTCCGGCAGAATTGGAGCTCCTGAGCACTCTCTCCAATGGGTAGGCTGAGACGACCTTGATGGGGTGGCCCTGGAAGTAGTGCTGCAGCTTGCGCGAGGCGACCAAGAGCATGAGCAGGAGCTTCTGTGGCATGGGATATCGTGCCCTCGCGTCCCGCAACACTGTGCTGACAAAATACACCGGGTGTTCGACGAGAGCTGGCGCGCCGTTGAGGCTCATGTCTTGTGGAGGTTGGGACGTCTCCTGGGATGGAGGGACTCCTGACGCCTGATTGCTTGCGGGAATCTTGGTGACATTGTCCTGCCGAGCTTGGTCTTCTGTTGACGCTGCTAAGGCTCTTGCGGCGCCTTCCTGATCTTGCATTGCTTCAGCTGTAGCTTGGCGCAATGCGCCCTTCACTTGGTGCTCCTCCTGAACCGCCACCAGAGTTGCGCTGGCGGAGTACGGGGTAGCGGCAAGGTAGAGTACTAGGGGCTCGAGAGGTCGTGGTGCCACCATCACCGGAGGGCTGGTCAGGTATCTCTTGAGGTCTTGAAAAGCTCGATCGGTCTCCTGGGTCCACTCGAATGGGCCCTTCTTCTTCATCAGCTTGAACAAGGGTAGGGCGCGCTCTCCTAGCTTGGAGATGAAGCGCCCCAATGCAGTTACCCGACCAGCCAGCTTCTGCATTTCCTTAAGGGTCTGCGGTGGGCTCATGTCCTCAATGGCCTTGATCTTCTCTGGGTTCGCCTCGATCCCTCTGTGGGACATGAGGAAGCCCAATAGCTTGCCGGATGGGACACCGAACACGCACTTCTCCGGGTTAAGCCGCAAGTTCACCTGGCGCAGGCTCGCAAAGGTCTCTTCCAGGTCTTGAATCAAGGTCCTTGCCTCTCGAGACTTCACCACAATGTCGTCGACGTAGGCCTCCGTGTTTCTCCCAAGCTGCCGCCCCAAGGTGATGTGCATCAGCCGCTAAAAGGTTGCGCCCGCGTTGCGCAGTCCGAAGGGCATGCAGGTGTAGCAGTACACCCAACACGGGGTCAGGAAAGCAGTCTTCTCCACATCTTCTACCGCCATCTTGATCTGGTGATATCCGGAGAACGCGTCCAGGAAGCACAGCAGGTCGCACTCGGCGGTGTAGTCGATGATCTGATCGATGCGTGGGAGCGGAAACGGATCTTGGGGGCAGGCCTTGTTGATGTTGGTGAAGTCGACGCACATTCGCTCCTTTCCGCCTTTCTTAGGCACTACGACGGGGTTCGCCAGCCATTCGGGATACCGAACCTCGCGAATGGCACCCGTCGCCTCTAGTTTGCGGGTCTCTTGGACGATGAAGGCCTGCTTCTCAGTGGACTGCCGTCTCGCCCGCTGCTTCACAGGGCGTACATTGGGGCATACCCTTAAATGATGCTGAATCACCTCTCTCAGGACTCCCACCAGCTGGTTGGGCTCCCACGTGAATATATCCTTGTTCGCACGCAAGAACTTCACCAACGCTTCCTCTTGGCTGGTGTCGAGGCTGGCACCTATGGTAAAGGTGGCTCCTGAGGGCCCGTCCTCGTCGACTGGCACCTGCTTGGTTTCCGCCTAGTCTTGTGTGAACCACTGCTTCTTCTTGGTCGGTGCGGCTCCCTTGAGCTCGGAGGTGCCCGCGTCGGCAGGCTGCGCTGCCGCAGCGGACTTGAGGGCGAGCTTGAGCGCCGCCAGGGCCTCCTTGGCGTCCGGACAGTGAGGACGCCTTTGCTTCCGGGCATCTTCATGAGATTGGAGGTCGGATGAGTCACCGCCATGAACTGGGCCAGAGCTGGGTGCCCGAGAATGGCGTTGTACGGGAGGCCGATGCGGGCGATGTCGAAGTCGACCAGCTCGGTGCAGTAGTTGTCGCGCGTGCTGAAGGTGATGGGGAGGCGGATCTACCCCAGGGAGCGGGCAGTGCCACCACCAACTCCTGAGAAAGGCTTGCTGAGGCTGAGCCGCTCGAGCGGCACATGAAGAAGGCTGAAGGCCTCCGCGAAGAGCAAGTTGAGGCCGGCGCCGCCGTTGATGAGGGTCTTGGTAACAGCCACGTTGCAGATGGTGGGCGTGCAGAGCATTGGGAGCATGCCCGAGCCGGCGGTGGAGCCGGGGTGGTCTTCTGAGCCGAAGGTGAGGTCGGCCTCTGGCGAAGCCCAACCCGGCAGAGCCCCCGAGCGCTTGGAAGTGGCACCAATCTAGCAGAGGAACGGCTTGACGTGACGATCCGAAGGCGGTGCTTGAGAGCCGCCTAGCAGGGCCGCGACTGCGTGGTGCGCCGGTACCGCATAGCCCGCAGCGAAGAGGTCGCGGAGTTCCTCCCAGGATGCCACTGTGGATCCAGGGAGGTTGAGCAGCCAGGCACGTGGCTCGGCGGCGAGGGCCATGGGGAGCCAGTTAGCCATGACCTTGTCGTCGCCTCCGGCCTCGAGGACGGCCTCACCGTATGCCGGCAGGAAAGCCGACGGGTCCGCCGCGCCGTCGTAGCGCGGCAGCATCTCCGGCCTGAACTTGGGTGGCCATCGTACCTGCCGCAGGGCAGGGGCCAGGGCTCGGAGCCCCCTGACCCCGTCCTCAGTGCCGGTCGTTGGAGCCGGTAGCGGGGCGCCTGCCATGAGGGCGAAGTGAGGCGGCGGCGGAGCGTAAGTCGGTGGAGAGGAGCTACGGCGCACCCCTACCTGGCGTGCCAAATGATGGATCGCAGGTTCCGGCAAAACCCTCAAGGTTCGAACACTGGGGTGCGCGCGCAGATTTCCTTCCCACCGATCTACGTCCTAACTCGCTAAGATCTCGCGGACGAACTCGACGAACTCGCAACACAGAGACACAAGGTTTGTACTGGTTCGAGCCACCGTTGTGGTGTAATACCCTACAACAGTGTGGTGGTGGTGGATTGCCTCTTGGGCTGATGATGAACAGTACAAGGGGAAGAACAGCCTCCTGGGGTTGGGGGTGTTCCTGTGTTCGGTGTGTGGCTAAGGATTGGCTCTCGATCAGATGCCCCTATTGTGGTGGCTAGTTCTACTTATATAGGCCCTGGTCCTCTACCCAAATATTGAGCGGGAAGGGAGCCAACAACGGCCAATTTGAAAGGGGACAGCTAGTACAACTTATCCTGACAAAAGCGGTCTTCGCCTGCAAAAGGCTCTGGTGATGACGCCGTCTTGGGCTCCATGGTGACCTCCGTCCTGTCGTCCAGCTGGTCTTGGTCTCGTTGCACTGATATGGAAACATTTGCCTGATGCCTCGGTACTCCGCGCCTGCGCTTGCCTCCTTAGCACCAAAGAGGAAACAAGGACGCTGCGCGTGATGGCGCCCGCCTGGCGCCCGCCTGATCTTGATCGTCATGGCTCACGTCACAAGAGCCTTGCAAGGTTCGCCTTGCCTCGATTTCTCCGCTCCTCGTGAGGCAGCCTGGTGAGGCCGCTCCTGAGGATGTCTTGCGTCGTCCGCCTCACGAGGCTTGGCCCCTCGCGAGGGTCTTGGATGCCTTGTTGATGAAGATGGGCCGTACAGGCCTGCAGCACGGCCACGCCATGGGCCGCAAGCAGGCAAGTCTGGGGATCCCCATTCCCAGAACGCCGACAGCCCAAGTGCCTGAGAGCTAAAGAAGAAGATGTTGAAGCCCAGTGCTAAGGAAGCTGAGTGCCAGACTGCCTAAACATGATGATATACATCCAGTGGTAGAAAACAAGAAAGAGTGGAAGGACAAGGGGTTGAGGTAATGGAGAGAGTCTGATCCATACTCTATCAGGAGAAGGACTATTGTGGACTACCACTTTAACACCAAGGAGCAGTAGGACTTCTATGAGACAATGCTTCTCGACAAGAAGCCTGTAGTGAGTGACATAAGATGGCTGGACTGGAAGTACATTGACAAGAACCAAGGTCATTTCCCCCCATGTGCATGAGGATTTCAGGACTGCTGGCACTGATGAGTTCACTGGTAAGAAGCTAATTGCATGGAATGACAAGATGATCATGCATACCTACTCCACAGCTCACTTCTACCAAAATGGCAGAATTGTGTGGATGACTGAAGGTGTCAGGTATCAATCCGGTGTGCTTTAAAGGGCTACTTTGTTGGGTGTTCTAGAGGCAGAGGAAGATGACATTGATGTATATGCCTAGCCCAAGATGGACCACAACTCCATGTCCAAGATGTACACAGAAATTCCCAATAAGTACAAGTAGTCTCACAAGCTTGGATCGGTGTATCACCTATTGGCTGGTCTTGCTACCTCCAATACCACCATGAGCATACTTTGATGCCCAAGTCAGGAGATGAGAAGATGATTAGAGGCCACTCTATCAACATGTTGCATCACATCGATCAACATCAGAACTTCAAGCTTATGGATCTCTTTGTTGAAACTGTCAAGAGAACTACTACATACCAGAAGAGATCATGTGGCTTTGCACCACACATCCAGATGCTTATCAACAGGGTCGGGCCGGAAAAATCCCGGCCACTGTGCGAAACTAAAAAGCTGGGGCCCATACTAAAAAAATAACGAGAAATTATAATGTATATATATCTTGCAGAACAAAGTTATAATGTATATAATATAATTTCCTACATAACAATTGAACATATAAAAAGTCATACCTATCCAACTCCTGGTTGCTATTTATTTGAACATCCTCATTATTTTAGTATTGAGCACCTGCAAGCTAGAGTCGGTCACCGATCAATCCAAATTGAGAGAGGAGGCGAGGAAGGCAAATAGGCAACGGCGGTAGCGGCCTGTCGCCCGGTGATGTGATCGATCTAATCACCAGCGACGAGGCGACGAGACGCCCCACGGTCGAGAGTTTTCACGATTCCGATCTAGCGATCGGGTTTTTTTAGGCAAACCTGTAGCGATCGAAGGAGTCGAGGATATCGCGCTCATCGTTCGATGCCTAGTCGCCTCGACTTTAGGTCTCCCGCCCACTCAAGCGGCCCAGTAGCGCCTTTTTAATACCAGGCCTATATAAAAAAATTGGTGCCCCCCAGATTTTTGGGCCCTGTTCAGGCCGCACCTTTTGTACCACTATGGGCCTGGCCCTGCTTATCAACTCTAAGGGTGCAAACAAGTCATGTATGTGGGATCGTGAGCATTTGCCGCTACAGCTAGAGTTCAAGGAAAACACTGTGACAATGGATCCTTCCCATCCCACCTTGACTATAGCACAGGCAGAAGCAGAGGCTGCTAGGACTACAGAGCCAAGTGCTCCCACTGCTCCATTGCTAGAAACCAAGACAAATCAGATGAACTATCTCCTTCAAGCTACTCGGAGGATCGAGTGGAGTTTGGCCAACCTCGCACAGAACCACAACAGTCTTGAGAGGATCATTGAGACGAAACTCTAAGATCTGGGGGTCAAGGTTACAGAGATGCAGACCACCATCGAGAGTATTAAGAAAGAGGTGGATGAAGCCAAGGCACAGTCTAGTGATGATGATGAGAACCATGGCACAGGTCTTCCCACGACCACTCAATTCCAGACTATGCCCAGATCAGCAACAGTACCAGTAACTTCCAGAGCCACAGTCTCAGCTCCAGCTGCTGCATCTACGGTTACTACATGAGTGCTCCCAGTTTTCTCCACACCTCCATCTCAGCAGAGATCTTTGCAGACACTCTACTATCCACTCTGATGTCTACGCACACCGGTGCTGCAAGTCAGAGGACTTACCACCAAAAGTTGCCAGAGATCGAACCTAGAGCAACGTTTAGCTCTATACCTCTTCGAACTTTTTGCTACTTGTTCCCAAAGGGGAGAATTAGTAAAGATCATTAGGCTTTGAGAGAGTGTGCTCTTGCTTTTTCTCATTTGGTTTCTTGAGTTTCGCGCTACTTTGAGATACTTTTGTTTGGTGCTTGTATGAAACCACGTTACTTTGTGCTTGATCATACCATACTTTGATGCTATGCTTGCTTAAATATCTATTCATGTGCTCTTTGTATGATCATTCGCTTGTTTGGTTGGTGACGAGTGCTTATTACATTGTGATCATATCATTTTGAGCACTCCACCAAGATGTATGTGACATGGAAGACTGACTTATGATCCTAATAGATCGTGCATTTGCATTCAAACGCAAATTTTTAATAATGCACCAATTTAGGGGCAGCTCTTGCTTATCACATACTTCTTAAAGAGACGGTGCATTTAATTGATTATATCATTTGTCAAATCTTTGACCTATATGTTGTCATCAACTACCAAAAAGGGGAGATTGAAAGTGCAACTAATCCCCGGGTGGTTTTGGTAACTAATAACAACATATAAGTCATTGATCTATTGCTCATTGGTAATTGATTTTAGAGAAGATCAATGATTGGTATGGAAAGGACTAGTGATTGTGGACCCCTCAAAATGCTAAGGACAAGAATTGGCAAAGCTCCAAGACTCTACATTTTTGGTTAAGTGATCCAAGATCACATTGAGTCCATAGAAAAGCCAATACTATTAAAAGGGGATGAGGTTTTGATCATGACTCAATTGCTCAAGTGCTTAGTGATATTGCTCCAAAAAATCCTCAAACACTTCTCCACATCACATCTATCCAAAATCCTAAAGTGTCATCTCGGTCCCACTAAAAATCTCTATTTTGGGCTCATCGACTTGATCACATACACTATCTAAGCCAAACTCTAGCATTTAGGTTCTACCGATATGGATCTCGGTCCCACCGAGATGGCGTGACCAAGTTTCTGTTGTGAAGTTGCCTCATTTCAGAATTACCGAGATGAAATGATTGGAACAACCGAAATGAGATCTTTGCCCTAGCCATTGCACTTTGGTCGCACCGAGATGTTCTGATCGGTCTCACCGGGACTTCCAACATTCGAATCTTTCACACTAGTCGGTCTCACCGAGGTTTTGGTCTAGTGTCACCGAGTTGAATCAAAGACTTGTAACGGTTGGATCTTTGGGTGAAGGCTATATATACCCATGAATCCCCACTTACTCTCTAGAGAGCCATCAGAACGAACCACCACTTCCACTACTAATTTTCTAAGAGAGAACCACCTACTCATGTGTTGAGATCAAGAGAGTGTTGGGGATACTATCATTTGAAGCGCAAGAGCAAGGAGTTCATCGTCAACAACACCATCTATTACCTTTTGAAGAGTGGTGTCTCCTAGATTGGTTAGGTGTCACTTGGGAGCCTCCAAGAGATTGTGGAGTTGAACCAAGGAGATTCTAAGGGCAAGGAGATCACCTACGTCGTATAGATCTACCCGAGTGAGGCTAGTCGGTCATGGGTGTAATCCATGATGGAATAGACAAGGTTACTTCTTCGTGCGTTGCCACGCCCGTCAGCTTGTATAATGAAATGATCGAAATTTTCATAAATATATAATCACATGATACATTTTAAATTTCCATAAAAATAAAATACATTAGTGGGTTATCAAAAGAAATCTCATATATAGTCAATGAAACCATAAATGTATACAAATTAGCTTAGTACAACAACATACATAGTAAATACATCTAATTAGTACTGGAGGACATATGATAATTAAGCATTACTCCCTCTGTTCCTAAATATAAGACATTTTGGTAGTTCCACTGAATACATGGTCAAATTGTCGGATTTCGGGTTCCGGCAAAACCCTTGAGGTTCGAACACTAGGGTGCGCACGAAGATTTCTCTCTCCCTAGATCGCTCTCGCAACAATCACAAGGCCTAGCTCGACGAACCCAAAGAACGAGAGACACAAGAGTTTATACTGGTTCGGGCCACTGATGTGGTGTAATACCCTACTCCAGTGTGGTGTGGTGGATTGCCTCTTGGGCTGAGGATGAACAGTTACAAGGGAAGAACAGCCTCCTGAGGAGAGGTGTTCTTGTGCTTGGTGAACTTGTGTGGTTGAGGATGATCTGAATGATCCGTCCAGACCCCCCCTATGGCGGTGGCTAGTCCTATTTATAGAGGCCCTGGTCCTCTCCCCAAATATTGAGCGGGAAGGGATCCAACAACGGCCAAATTTGAAGGGAGACAACTAGTACAAGTTATCTTGGCTAAAGGTGGTCTTCGCCTGCCAAAGGCTCTGGTGGTGACGCCGTCTTGGGCTCCACGGTGACCTCCGTCCTGCCGTCCTGCTCGTCTTGGTCTTGTTGCACCGATATGGAAACCTTTGCCTGATGCCTCGGGACTCCTCGCCTGCACTTGCCTCTTTAGCACCAAAGAGGAAACGAGGACACTATGCATGCTGGTGCCCGCCTGGCTCCAGTCATCATGGCTTGCATCACAGGAATCTCGCGAGGTGTCCCTTGCCTTGATCTCTCCGCCCCTCGCGAGTCGGCCTGGTGAGGCTAGCCCGAGGAGGTCTTGTGTCGTCCGCCTCGCAAGGCTTGGCCCCTCGCGAGGGTCTTGAGTGTTTGCTGGTGAGGATGGGCCGTACAGGGCCACTGGTGGAGCCACGCTATGGGCTGCAAGCAGGCAAGTCTGGGGACCACCGTTCCCAGGACGCCGACAGTAGCCCGCGGGACCAAGGCGCGCTCGAACTTGGCTTCGAGGCGAAGCCAAAGGGCAAGTGCAGAGCGCCGCGGGCCCCAACAGCCTGTGGCCCCGCTTGATGTGTGGCGATTGATTGGACGCGGGCGTCTCCGCTTCCCCACACTGCCTCGGCAACTGCCTGACTTGATGAGTCCCTGCTGCATGCAGAGAAAAATCATCATTACATGTGATCGTGGGGATCGCCGGTTGGCCTTCTCCCGCTATAAATGAGGAGGGGGCGGAGCCCCCGTCGCTCATCTCTTCCTGGGCTGCTCGCTTCTTCTTCCTCGCTTCATTGCTAGTAGCGACTCCCATGGCGCCTACGAAGAGGTTCTCGGCCGCAGAGAAGGGGAAGGCCCGGCAGGAGGGGCCCGGCTCTCCGCCACCCAAGAGGGGGCGCGGCCATCCCCGCAAGCTCACCGCGACCTCCACCGTGGCCCCTCGCGGCCGTGACGGCGCCTCTTCGCGTGGTGGGAGTCGGCCAGATCGTGGCAGCCCCGTCGGTGAAGGGAGGCGCGCCATGGCCGCACGGCCTCCCCGGCCGCGCTTCCACTCAGCGCAGGTGCTGCCGGAGTTCGTTGTGTGGTCAGAGAACCCGGCCGACACCTGGCTTCAGCTCCCACGCTTCTTCGCCGGTGAGCTGCCGGCCACGGGTCCAGGCAGGCTCTGGCTGCAGGCGGACGGCTATTGCAGCAAGGCTTCATGGGTCGCGGTCGAGATCTCTGTCGCAGGCAATGCAGCCCTGGCTCGCGGCTGGCAGACGTTTGCCCGCGCGAGCGGTCTGGGCACGTGGTGCACCCTCCATGATACATCTCCAACGTATCTATAATTTTTGATTGCTCCATGCTATATTATCTTCTGTTTTGGAGATTATTGGGCTTTATTATACACTTTTATATTATTTTTGGAACTAACCTATTAACCGGAGGCCCAGCCCAGAATTGTTGTTTTTTGCCTATTTCAGAGTTTCGCAGAAAAAGAATATCAAACGGAGTCCAAACGGAATGAAACCTTCGGGAATGTGATTTTCGGAACGAACATGATCCAGAGGAGTTGGAACCTACGTCAAGAAAGCTACCAGGAAGCCACGAGGTAGGGGGCGCGCACCCCCCCCCCCGGGCGCGCCCTCCACCCTCATGGGCCCCATGTTGCTCCACCGACGCACTCCTTCCTCCTATATATACCTACGTACCCCCAAACTACCGGATACGGAGCCAAAAACCTAATTCCACCGCTGCAACCTTCTGTACCCGTGAGATCCCATCTTGGGGCCTGTTCCGGAGCTCCGACGGAGGGGGCATCGATCACAGAGGGCTTCTACATCAACACCATAGCCCTCCGATGAAGTGTGAGTAGTTTACCTCAGACCTTCGGGTCCATAGTTATTAGCTAGATGGCTTCCTCTCTCTTTTTGGATCCCAATACAATGTTATCCCCCTCTCTTGTGGATATCTATTCGATCTAATCTTCTTTTGCGGTGTGTTTGTTGAGACCGATGAATTGTGGGCTTATGATCAAGTTTATCTATGAACAATATTTGAATCTTTTGAATTCTTTTATGTATGATTGGTTATCTTTGCAAGTCTCTTCGAATTATCAGTTTGGTTTGGCCTACTAGATTGATCTTTCTTGCAATGGGAGAAGTGCTTAGCTTTGGGTTCAATCTTGCGGTGTCATTTCCCAGTGACAGTAGGGGCAGCAAGGCACGGATTGTACTGTTGCCATCGAGGATAACAAGATGGGGTTTATATCATATTGCATGAGTTTATCCCTCTACATCATGTCATCTTGCTTAAAGCGTTACTCTGTTCTTATGAACTTAATACTCTAGATGCATGCTGGATAGCAGTCGATGTGTGGAGTAATAGTAGTAGATGCAGGCAGGAGTCGGTCTACTTGTCTCGGACGTGATGCCTATATACCTAGATATTCTCATAACTATGCTCAATTCTGTCAATTGCTCAACAGTAATTTGTTCACCGACCGTAAATACTTATGCTCTTGAGAGAAGCCACTAGTGAAACCTATGGCCCCGGGTCTATTTTCCATCATATTAATCTTCCAACACTTAGCTATTTCCATTGCCTTTTATTTTGCTTTTATTTTATTTTGCATCTTTATCACAAAAATACCAAAAATATTATCTTATCATATCTATCAGATCTCACTCTCGTAAGTGACCGTGTAGGGATTGACAACCCCTTATCGGGTTGGTTGCGAGGATTTATTTGTTTGTGTAGGTGCGAGGGACTCGTGCGTGGCCTCCTACTGGATTGATACCTTGGTTCTCAAAAGCTGAGGGAAATACTTACGCTACTTTGCTGCATCACCCTTTCCTCTTCAAGGGAAAACCAACGCAGTGCTCAAGAGGTAGCAAGAAGGATTTCTGGCGCCGTTGCCGGGGAGGTCTACGCAAAAGTCAACATACCAAGTACCCATCACAAACCTTATCTCCCGCATTACATTATTTTCCATTTGCCTCTCGTTTTCCTCTCCCCCACTTCACCCTTGTCGTTTTATTCGCCCTCTCTTTTCTGTTCGCCATCCTCTCTCCTTTTGCCCTTGCTCCTTCTGCCGTTATGTCTGAAATTGGGGAAATTATTGTCGATATGGACAATAATAATATTATGGAAAATTCTGATGCTCCTGCTGAAGAACCCCCTATCTTACATACAAAAAAATTCCGAATTGGTAGTGCTAACATTATTGGAAAAGGAGTTATCCAAGATTTCTTTACTTGTGCCGGTGCTTTGCCCTCTATGGGTAGTTCTATTCTTCATAGAACTAGTAGTCTTGCGGACGCTATCGCCATGCTTGTAGTTGAACTTGAAAGACAATTTATGCACATGCATCCCTGCATACAGAGGATTTTCCTAGAATTTTCTAACATTGAGCATTCTTCTGTTAAGCGTGCTGCTACTATTTTTTTGGCTCATGAATTCAGATTTATTATAAAAGAGGCCAAAGAAATCTTTGCGCATTATAGGGTGGACGCTGGACGTCCTCCCATAGAAACTATCTTATTTGATCAAGAGGAAATAATGCGTTTTCAATCTCTAGATTATGTTGCTTTTAATGAAAACCTTAGAAAAAAGGTCCCTACCAATGTTCTAGTTGATAGAATTTCTGAACTTAATGATGATTTGGCTCTTCGAAATAATGAGCTAGGATATTCTCTCGAGTATAGGCTCACAAAGTTCTGCCAAAAGAATGCTTATAACGATGAATTGGTTGTGCAATACGAAGGGCCGAAGGAGGAACCTATACCTCCTAAAATTGATCTTGGGGACTTTTGTCCCATTAAATTTAGCCCTTTTGATTACTTTTGCTTGCCTCAAAGGAAACTTGCTGCTGAACGTAGAGAATATGAAATGAGTTTTAATGATCTATCCTATTACTATGGCACTACCTAGATCTATCCATGCTATTAGGCCTAGCTAGGGGCGTTAAACGATAGCGCTTGTTACCCAATTTTATTTTTAGTTTTTTTTTGCTTTTTTATTCTGTTTAGGAATAAATATTTGTTCTAGCCTCTGGTTAGATGTGTTTTTATGTTTTAATTAGTGTTTGTGCCAAGTTAAACCTATAGGATCTTCTTGGATGATAGTTATTTGATCTTGCAGAAAATTCCAGAAACTTTCTGTTCACGAAAAATAATTGTTAAAAATCATCAGAACGTGATAAAATATTGATTCCAATTGATGCTGATCAATAAACAAATTTTCTAGGTCGTCCTATTTTGGCTGATTTTTTGGAGTTCCAGAAATTTGCGTTAGTTACAGATTACTACAGACTGATCTGTTTTTGACAGATTCTGTTTTTCGTGTGTTGTTTGCTTATTTTGATGAATCTATGGCTAGTAAAATAGTTTATAAACCATAGAGAAGTTGTAATACAGTAGGTTTAACACCAATATAAATAAAGAATGAGTTCATTACAGTACCTTAAAGTGGTCTTTTGTTTTCTTTCGCTAACGGAGCTCACGAGATTTTCTGCTGAGTTTTGTGTTGTGAAGTTTTCAAGTTTTGGGTGAAAGATTTGATGGATTATGGAACAAGTAGTGGCAAGAGCCTAAGCTTGGGGATGCCCATGGCACCCTCAAGATAATCTAAGGACACCTAAAAGCCAAAGCTTGGGGATGCCCCGGAAGGCATCCCCTCTTTCGTCTACTTGCATCGGTAACTTTACTTGGAGCTATATTTTTATTCACCACATGATATGTGTTTTGCTTGGAGCGTCTTGTATTATTTGAGTCTTTATTTTTTAGTTTACCACAATCATCTTTCCTGTACACACCTTTTGAGAGAGACACACATGATTCAGAAATTATTAGAATACTCTATGTGCTTCACTTATATCTTTTGAGTTATATAGTTTTTGCTCTAGTACTTCACTTATATCTTTTAGAGCACGGTGGTGGATTTGTTTTATAGAAACTATTGATCTCTCATGCTTCACTTAGATAATTTTGAGAGTCTAAAATAGCATGGTAATTTTCTTAAATAATCCTAATATGCTAGGTATTCAAGATTAGTAAAAACTTTCTTATGAGTGTGTTGAATACTAAGAGAAGTTTGATGCTTGATGATTGTTTTGAGATATGGAGGTAGTAATATCAAAGTTGTGCTAGTTGAGTACTTGTGAATTTGAGAAATACTTGTGTTGAAGTTTGCAAGTCCCGTAGCATGCACGTATGGTAAACGTTATGTAACAAATTTGAAACATGAGGTGTTCTTTGATTGTCCTCCTAATGAGTGGCGGTCGGGGACGAGCGATGGTCTTTTCCTACCAATCTATACCCCTAGGAGCATGCGCGTAGTGCTTGGTTTTTGATGACTTGTAGATTTTTGCAATAAGTATGTGAGTTCTTTATGACTAATGTTGAGTCCATGGATTATACGCACTCTCACGTTTCCATCATTGCTAGCCTCTTCGGTGCCGTGCATTGCCCTTTCTCACATTGAGAGTTGGTGCAAAGTTCGCCGGTGCATCCAAACCCCGTGATATGATACGCTCTTTCACACATAAACCTCCTTATATCTTCCTCAAAACAGCCACCATACCTACCTATTATGGCATTTCCATAGCCATTCCGAGTATATTTCCATGCAACTTTCCACCGTTTCGTTCATCATGACACGTTCATCATTGTCATATTGCTTTGCATGATCATGTAGTTGACATAGTATTTGTGGCAAAGCCACCGTTCATAATTCTTTCATACATGTCACTCTTGGTTCATTGCATATCCCGGTACACCGCCGGAGGCATTCATATAGAGTCATACTCTATTCTAGTATCGAGTTGTAATCATTGAGTTGTAAATAAATAGAAGTGTGATGATCATCATTTTCTAGAGCATTGTCCCAAGTGAGGAATAAAAAAAAGAGAAAGGCCATAAAAAAGAAGGCCCGAAAAAATGAGAGAAAAAGAGAGAAGGGACAATGTTACTATCCTTTTACCACACTTGTGCTTCAAAATAGCACCATAATCTTCATGATAGAGAGTCTCTTGTTTTGTCATTTTCATAAACTAATGGGAATTTTTCATTATAGAACTTGGCTTGTATATTCCAACAATGGGCCTCCTCAAGTGCCCTAGGTCTTCATGAGCAAGCAAGTTGGATGCACACCCACTTAGTTTCTTTTGTTGAGCTTTCATATATTTATAGCTCTAGTGCATCCGTTGCATGGCAATCCCTACTCCTTGCATTAACATCAATCTATGGGCATCTCCATAGCTCATTGATTAGCCTCGTTGATGTGAGACTTACTCCTTTTTTGTCTTCTCCACATAACCCCCATCATCATATTCTATTCCACCCATAGTGCTATATCCATGGCTCACGCTCATGTATTGCGTGAAGGTTGAAAAAGTTTGAGATTACTAAAGTATGAAACAATTGCTTGGCTTGTCATCGGGGTTGTGCATGATGAGAGCATTCTTGTGTGAAGAAAATGGAGCATGACTAAACTATATGATTTTGTAGGGATGAACTTTCTTTGGCCATGTTATTTTGAGAGGACATAATTGCTTAGTTAGTATGCTTGAAGTATTATTATTTTTATGTCAATAATGAACTTTTATCTTGAATCTTTCAGATCTGAATATTCATACCACAATTAAGAAGAATTACATTGAAATTATGCCAAGTAGCATTCCACATCAAAAATTCTGTTTTTATCATTTACCTACTCGAGGACGAGCAGGAATTAAGCTTGGGGATGCTTGATACGTCTCCAACGTATCTATAATTTTTGATTGCTCCATGCTATATTATCTTCTGTTTTGGACATTATTGGGCTTTATTATACACTTTTATATTATTTTTGGAACTAACCTATTAACCGGAGGCCCAGCCCAGAATTGCTGTTTTTTGCCTATTTCAGAGTTTCGCAGAAAAAGAATATCAAACGGAGTCCAAACGGAATGAAACCTTCGGGGACGTGATTTTCGGAATGAACATGATCCAGAGGACTTGGACCCTACGTCAAGAAAGCTACCAGGAAGCCATGAGGTAGGGGGGCGTGCCTACCCCCCTGGGCGCGCCCTCCACCCTCGTGGGCCCCACGTGCTCCACCGACGTAGTCCTTCCTCCTATATATACCTACGTACCCCCAAACTACCAGATACGGAGCCAAAAACCTAATTCCACCGCCGCAACCTTCTGTACCCGTGAGATCCCATCTTGGGGCCTGTTCTGGAGCTCCGCCGGAGGGGGCATCAATCACGGAGGGCTTCTACATCAACACCTTAGCCCTCCGATGAAGTGTGAGTAGTTTACCTCAAACCTTCGGGTCCATAGTTATTAGCTAGATGGCTTCCTCTCTCTTTTTGTATCTCAATACAATGTTCTCCCCCTCTCTTGTGGAGATCTATTTGATGTAATCTTCTTTTGCAGTGTGTTTGTTGAGACCGATGAATTGTGGGTTTATGATCAAGTTTATCTATGAACAATATTTGAATCTTCTGAATTCTTTTATGTATGATTGGTTATCTTTGCAAGTCTCTTCGAATTATCAGTTTGGTTTGGCCTACTAATCTTTCTTGCAATGGGAGAAGTGGTTAGCTTTGGGTTCAATCTTGCGGTGTCCTTTCCCAGTGACAGTAGGGGCAGCAAGGCACGTATTGTATTGTTGCCATAGAGGATAACAAGATGGGATTTATATCGTATTGCATGAGTTTATCCCTCTACATCATGTCATCTTGCTTAAAGCGTTACTCTGTTCTTATGAACTTAATACTCTAGATGCATGCTGGATAGCGGTCGATGTGTGGAGTAATAGTAGTAGATGCAGGCAGGAGTCGGTCTACTTGTCTCGGACGTGATGCCTATATACATGATCATACCTAGATATTCTCATAACTATGCTCAATTCTGTCAATTTCTCAACAATAATTTGTTCACCCACCGTAAATACTTATGCTCTTGAGAGAAGCCACTAGTGAAACCTATGGCCCCCTGGTCTGTTTTCCATCATATTAATCTTCCAACACTTAGCTATTTCTGTTGCCTTATATTTTGCTTTTATTTTATTTTGCATCTTTATCACAAAAATACCAAAAATATTATCTTATCATATCTATCAGATATCACTCTCGTAAGTGACCGTGTAGGGATTGACAACCCCTTATCGCGTTGGTTGCGAGGATTTATTTGTTTGTGTAGGTGCGAGGGACTCATGTGTGGCCTCCTACTGGATTGATACCTTGGTTCTCAAAAACTGAGGGAAATACTTATGCTACTTTGCTGCATCACCCTTTCCTCTTCAAGGGAAAACCAACGCAGTGCTCAAGAGGTAGCACTCCACTTCAAGTATGACGGCAATGCGACCCTCTACGTGAGGGTGTTCGGAGAAGACGGCCGCCGCGTCGGGTGCTGCCCCGAGGACAACAACGGCGGCGAGGTGCTTGGCCTTGGTGACGGTCGAGACGAGGGTGAGGGTGGTCTTGCCTTTGGCGCTGGCCACTGCTCGCCCAGCTACGGCGATTCTCCCTCCAGCGACAGCTCCAGTAGCGGCGGCTACGACCAGCCGCCGCGCCCGCTTTGAGGGTGGCAGCGGGTCGTCTCGTCACCGCGCCCCAGTGAAGAGCAAGGAGGGGTCCGGCTGAGCTCAGGAGAGCGCCATGGGTCCATCCTCGCGAGCTGCTGCAGGGGCACGCGCCACTTTTGTTTCGTTCTTTCTTTTCTTCCTGCATTAAGAGAGAGAGACAAGTATGGGGCCCCGTAGGGGCGTGTAACGAACCATGGTTTGCAAGTTGCTATGCTATGTTTATTGTTCCTGTGTCACGTTGCAGCATCAATGTTTTATGTAGGCGCATAGATAACTTAGCTTGACACGCTCGAAGTAGTTTTCGCCTCGTGAGGCGCGCATCTCCCAGTACCTGGCGAGGCCTCCTTGGCCTGGGAGGTGTCTAGGAACTGCAAAAACTCGTTGGGAAACTCTTGTTCTTCCGAGCCCTGGTCGCAGGCGCTGCTGGCCACGATCCAGCGCTTCGTATCGCGGTACCCGAGGGGCACGGATTGAGAGAAGTGCACCATCTTACGAGCTCGAACGAGGGTGCCTCGCAAAAACAGGAAAAACCCTCACAAGGGCACCTGTCCAGCCCCTCGCGAGGCATGCGAGAGAGAGTACAGGTCGAAACAAGGAACCAAAAGCAGAAACGGAGGCAAAAGGCGATGGAACCAAACCGGCAAGGAACACCAGAAAGCAAATTTTCATTAAAGAGGGGCAAGCCAACTACGGAAAGCAAATGAAAAGCCGCGTTCGGCACCTAATCTAGTCTTCTTGTCTTCTCACCAGCGCGGAGCTAAGTGCTGCCACTAGGACGTGGGAGGGAGCCCCCGACGCCCGAGGGCGGCACTCCTGAGACTCCGGGGCGTGTACAGCCCCACTCATTATTATGTGAGAGTGTCACGAGCAGAGACCTTCATAGGCGCCGGGCCTTTCTTCATGGGTAGAACTTCCGGAGGTGCTGGATGTTCCAGGCGTTCTGGATAGGTACCCCGTCCTGCGTCTCCAGGCGCACGGCGCCAGGCCTGGAGACGTGGGCGACCCTAAACGGGCCCTCCCACATGGGCGAGAGCTTGTGCAACCCTTCCCTAGAGAGCACCCGCCTTAGGACGAGGTCGCCCACCATGAGCGTCCTAGAGCGGACGCTGCGACAGTGATACCGCCACAGTGCCTGCTGGTATCTTGCCGCCCGGAGCGTGGCTTCACGGTGGCATTCCTCCCCCAGCACGAGGTCCATCCCCCGCATGGCGTCCTGTTGCGCCTCATCAAACGCCAGGACCCGCGTGGAGCGATGCTTAACCTTGTGAGGGAGAACCGCTTCTGCTCCGTAGACGAGGAAGAACGGGGTCTCGCCTATTGGCTTGGTGGCGGTGGTGCGGATGGACCACAACACAGACTAGAGCTCATCGTGCCAGCCCCTGCCGCAGGCCTCGAGCTTCTTCTTGAAGGTCCTGGTCTTGAGGCCTCTCAGGACCTTCGCGTTGCCGCATTCGGCCTGACCATTGCTCCTAGGGTGTGCCACCGAAGCGTAGCAGATCTGCATTCTAAGGTTAGCACAATATGTCTTGAAGAGATCGCTAGTGAACTGCGAGCCGTTATAGGTGATGATGCGGTTGGGGACCCCAAACCGGCTCACGAGACCCTTGATGAACTTGACCGTGGATCCGGCCGGGATGGTGCGGACGACTTCTACCTCCGCCCACTTGGTGAACTTTTTGATGGCGACGTAGACGTAGAGGTAGCCCCCGGGCGCTCGAGGGAACGGGCCCAAGATATCCAGCCCCCAGACCGCGAATGGCCACGAGAGTGGGATGTCTGGAGGCCCTGAGCTGGCTGATGGATTTGTTTGGCGTGGAATTGGCAGGCCTGATAGGACTTCACCAGCTCAATCGCGTCGTTGAGCGTGATAGGCCAGTAGAACCCGCTGCGGAACGCCTTGCCGACGAGGGTTCGTGACGACGAGTGGTGCCCGCAGTCCCTGCCATGTATGTCAGCTAGCAGCTCTTTCCCCTGTTCCCTGGAGATACAACGCAGGGAAACGTCATTCGGCCGCTTCCTGTATAACTCACGTCCTGGATGCAGTACGTCGTGGCCTGCCGAGCCACGCGCTCCGCGTCCTCCTCCTCCTTCTCCGGCAGCGTCCCTTGCGTCAGGTATTCCTTGAACTCCTTGGTCCAGCACCCCTCCTTAGGCTCAAGCGCCAAGAGTAGGCGCGCTCCCGAGGTCGGACCGCAGGCCGGGGCTCCCGAGGCAGGTGGTTGGGGGAGCTCCTCCCGAGGCAGCGCCGGCCTTGAAAGTGGTGGTGTTGCCAATGGCTTGAAGAGCCGCTCCTCGAAGACGCCAAGCTCTTGGGGTAGCCGCTTGGATGCTCTCTTGGCGATGTCGTCGGCTTCCTTGTTGGTGCCGCGGGGCATGTGCTGCAATTCCTGGCCCAAGAACTGCTTTTCCATTTTGCATACCTCCCCGAGGTATGCCTCCATGTGCTCGTCCCTCGGCTCGTATACCTTGTTGGAGAAGTTGACGAGAAGCTGCGAGTCGCCCTTGATGGTGAGGCGCTTCACCCCCAGGGCCACCACAGCCTTAAGGCCAGCTATGAGGCCTTCGTACTCCGCTATGTTGTTGGAGACCTTCTCACCCTGCTGGAAGCAGAGCTGCACGGCATAGTAGAGCTTGTCCTGAGTGGGTGAGATGAACACTGCTCCGGCCCCCGCGCCCTGGCGTGCAAATGCGCCATCGAAATACATCACCCAGCCATCTGGCGCTTCACTTCCTGGTGAGAGGGACCGATCCTCGCCTGCTTCAAGCTCCGGGGCGTCCGTCCAGTCTGCCATGAAGTCGGCGAGTGCGGCTCCCTTGATGACCCTGGTTGTGCTGAACTCCAGCTGGAACGCCTGCAGCTCGATATTCCACTCGGCGACTCTTCCAGCAGCGTTAGGGCTCCTGAGTACCCTCTCCAGTGGGTAGGCCGAGATGACCTTGATTGGGTGACCTTGAAAGTACTGCCGTAGCTTACGCGAGGCCACCAAAAGCGCGAGCAAGAGCTTCTAAGGCATGGGGTACCGTGCCCTTGCATCCCGCAGTATCGTGCTGACGAAATACACTAGGTTCTCGACAAGGGCGGGCGCGTCAAGGGGACCCGCGTCTGTCGGAGGTTGGGGCGCCTCCTGATGCGATGGGACCTCCAAAGCATGGTCACCCATTGGGGCCTCGACGGGCCTAAGGTCGCCATCCTGCTGAGCTGGGTCATCCGTTGGCGTTGCTGCAGCCCCCGTGGTGTCTTTCGGGTCTCGCGCCGCCCCGTCTGGGGGCGCGGTTCGACACGACGTGTCCTTGGCCTGACGCTCTTCCCGAACTGCTACCAGAGCTGCACTGGCTGAATAAGGAGTGGCGGCGAGGTAAAGCACCAGGGGCTCGAGAGGGTGGGGTGATACGTCCATTTTGCATCATGCTTTTATATCGATATTTATCGCATTATGGGCTGTTATTACACGTTATGTCACGATACTTATGCCTTTTCTCTCTTACTTTACATGGTTTACATGAAGAGGGAGAATGCCGGCAGCCGGAATTCTGGGCTGGAAAAGGAGCAAATATTAGAGACCTATTCTGCACAACTCCAAAAGTCCTGAAACTCCACGGAAGTTAATTTTTGAAATTAATAAAAATATTGAGCAAAGAAAGTACCAGAGGGGGGCCACCCACCATCCATGAGGGTGGGGGCGCGCCCTACCCCCTGGGCGTGCCCCCTGCCTCATGGGCCCCCTGGCAGGCTTCCGGTGTCCATCTTCTGCTATATGAAGTCTTTTACCCTAGAAAAATCATAAGCAAGCTTTCGGGACGAAACACCGCCGCCATGAGGCGGAACCTTGGCGGAACCAATCTAGGGCTTCGGCGGAGATGTTCTGCCGGGGAAACATCCCTTCGGGAGGGGGAAATCATCACCATCGTCATCACCAATGATCCTCTCATCGGGAGGGGGTCAATCTCCATCAACATCTTCACCAGCACCATCTCCTCTCAAACCCTAGTTCATCTCTTGTATCCAATCTTTGTATCAAAACCTCAGATTGGTACCTGTGGGTTGCTAGTAGTGTTGATTACTCCTTGTAGTTGATGCTAGTTGGTTTATTTGGTGGAAGATCATATGTTCAGATCCTTTATGCATATTAATACCCCTTTGATTATGAACATGAATATGATTTGTGAGTAGTTACGTTTGTTCCTGAGGACATGGGAGAAGTCTTGCTATAAGTAGTCATGTGAATTTGGTATTCGTTCGATATTTTGATGAGATGTATGTTGTCTTTCCTCTAGTGGTGTTATGTGAACGTGGACTACATGACACTTCACCATTGTTTGGGCCTAGAGGAAGGCATTGGGAAGTAATAGGTAGATGATGGGTTGCTAGAGTGACAGAAGCTTAAACCCTAGTTTATGAGTTGCTTCGTAAGGGGCTGATTTGGATCCATATGTTTCATGCTATGGTTAGGTTTACCTTAATACTTCTTTTGTAGTTGCGGATGCTTGCAATAGGGGTTAATCATAAGTGGGATGCTTGTCCAAGGAAGGACAGCACCCAAGCACCGGTCCACCCACATACCAAATCATCAAAGTAATGAACGCGAATCATATGAGAGTGATGAAAACTAGCTTGACGATAATTCCCATGTGTCCTCGAGAGCGCTTTTCTCTACATAAGAGTTTGTCCAGGCTTGTCCTTTACTACAAAAAGGATTGGGCCATCTTGCTGCACCTTATTTACTTTCATTACTTGTTACCCGTTACAAATTACCTTATCACAAAACTATCTGTTACCGATAATTTCAGCGCTTGCAGAGAATACCTTACTGAAAACCGCTTGTCATTTCCTTCTGCTTCTCGTTGGGTTCGACACTCTTACTTATCGAAAGGACTATGATAGATCCCCTATACTTGTGGGTCATCAAGACTCTTTTCTGGTGCCGTTGCCGGGGAGTGAAGCGCCTTTGTTAGGTGGAATTTGGTAAGGAAAAATTTATATAGTGTGCTGAAATTTACTGTCACTTGTTACTATGGAACATAATCCTTTGAGGGGCTTGTTCGGGGTATCTTCACCCCGACCAGTAGAGCAAAGAGTTTCTCCTCAACCTACTGAACCTACTGAAAATGTTTTCTTTGAAATTCCTTCGCGTATGATAGAGAAACTGCTAGCTAATCCTTTTACAGGAGATGGAACATTCCATCCTGATTTACATCTAATCTATGTGGATGAAGTTTGTGGATTATTTAAGCTTGCAGGTATGCCCGATGATGATATCAAGAAGAAGGTCTTCCCTTTATCTTTGAAGGGAAAGGCATCGACATGGTTTAGGCTATGTGCTGATATGGGATCATGGAATTACAACTGATTGAAATTGGAATTTCATCAGAAGTTTTATCCTATGCATCTTATTCATCGTGATCGCAATTATATATATAATTTTTGGCCTCACGAAGGAGAAAGCATCGCTCAAGCTTGGGGGAGGCTCAAGTCAATGTTATATTCATGCCCCAATCATGAGCTCTCAAGAGAAATGATTATTCAAAAAAATTATGCTCGGCTTTCTCTCAGTAATCGCTCCATGCTCGATACTTCTTGTACTGGTTCTTTTATGATGAAGACTATTGACTTCAAATGGGACCTCGACAAAGGAAAGGAGTCAGGTATAACACCTAAGTTTGATTGTGTTAAATCTTTTATGGATATCGATGTTTTCCGTGAATTTAGCACTAAATATGGACTTGACTCTGAGATAGTAGCTTCTTTCTGTGAATCATTTGCTACTCATGTTGATCTCCCTATGGAGAAGTGGTTTAAATATAATCCTCCCATTGAAGTAAAAGTAGTTGCACCTATTAAAGTTGAAGAAAAGACTATCACTTATAATGATCCTATTGTTCCTACTGCTTATATTGAGAAACCACCTTTCCCTGTTAGAATAAAGGATCATGCTAAAGCTTCAACTGTGGTCAATAAAAGTGATATTAGGACACCCAAACCCCCTGAGCAAATTAAAATTGAACCTAGTATTGCTATGGTTAAAGATCTGTTGGCTGATAATATTGATGGGCATGTTATTTACTTCTGTGATGAAGCTGCTAGAATTGCTAGACCTGACACTAAAAATAAAAATAGACCTGTGGTAGGCATGCCTGTTATTTCTGTTAAAATAGGAGATCATTGTTATCACGGCTTGTGTGATATGGGTGCTAGCGCAAGTGCAATACCTCATTCCTTATATAAAGAAATTATGCATTATATTGCACCTGCTGAAATAGAAGAAGTTGATGTTACAATTAAGCTTGCTAATGGAGACACTATTTCACCAGTTGGGATTGTTAGAGATGTTGAAGTCTTGTGTGGGAAAGTTAAATATCCTGCTGATTTTCTTGCTCTTGGTTTCCCACAAGATAACTTTTGTCCCATTATATTTGGTAGACCCTTCTTGAATACTGTTAATGCTAGGATAGACTGTGAAAAGGATGTTGTTACTATTGGCTTGGGTGATATGTCTCATGAGTTTAATTTTGCTAAATTTCGTAGACAACCCCGTGATGAGGAATTGCCTAGTAAAGATGAAATTATTGGTCTTGCTTCTATTGCCGTGCCCCCTAATGATCCTTTAGAACAATATTTGCTAGACCATGAAAATGATATGTTTATGAATGAAAGAAGGGAAATAGATGAAGTATTCTTTAAACAGGTACCTATTCTGAAACACAACTTGCCTGTTGAAATCCTAGGGGATCCTCCTCCACCCAAGGGTGATCCCGTGTCTGAGCTTAAACCATTACCTAATACTCTTAAATATGCTTATCTTGGTGAAAAGAAGATATATCCTGTGATTATTAGTGCTAACCTTTTAGAGCATGAAGAAAAGAAATTATTGAAAACTCTAAAGAAGCACCGTGCTGCTATTGGATATACTCTTGATGATCTTAAGGGCATTAGTCCCACTCTATGCCAGCACAAAATAAAATTGGAGAAAGACGCTAAACTAGTTGTTGATCACCAACGACGGTTAAATCCTAAGATGAAAGAAGTGGTAAGAAAAGAAATACTAAAGCTTCTGGAGGCAGGTATAATCTATCCCGTTGCTGCTAGTCAGTGGGTAAGTCCTGTCCATTGTGTCCCTAAGAAGGGAGGTATTACTGTTGTTCCTAATGATAAAGATGAATTGGTCCCACAAAGAATTGTTACAGGTTATAGGATGGTAATTGATTTTCACAAATTAAATAAAGCCACTAAAAAGGATCATTACCCTTTACCTTTTATTGATCAAATGCTAGAAAGATTATTTAAACATACACATTTTTTCTTTCTAGATGGTTATTTTGGTTTCTCACAAATACCTGTGTCAAAAGAGGATCAAGAAAAGACCACTTTTACTTGCCCTTTTGGTACCTTTGCTTATAGACGTATGCCTTTTGGTTTATGCAATGCACCTGCTACCTTTCAAAGATCCATGATGGCTATATTCTCTGATTTTTGTGAAAAGATTGTTGAGGTTTTCATGGATGATTTCTCTGTATATGGAACTTCTTTTGATGATTGCTTGAGCAACCTTGATCGAGTTTTACAAAGATGTGAAGAAACTAACCTTGTCTTGAATTGGGAGAAGTGCCACTTTATGGTTAATGAAGGTATTGTCTTGGGGCATAAATTTTCTGAAAGAGGTATTGAAGTTGACAAAGCTAAAGTTGATGCTATTGAAAAGATGTCATGTCCCAAGTACATTAAAGGCATAAGAAGTTTCCTTGGTCATGCCGGTTTTTATAGGAGGTTCATTAAGGACTTCTCTAAAATCTCCGGGCCTCTGACTAATCTCTTACAAAAAGATATTCATTTTGTATTTGATGATGATTGTGTAGAAGCATTTGAAATACTTAAGAAAGCCTTGATTTCTGCACATATTGTTCAGCCACCTGATTGGAATTTACCCGTTGAAATTATGTGCGATGCTAGTGATTATGTTGTAGGTGCTGTTCTAGGACAAAGAGTTGATAAGAAATTAAATGTTATCCAATATGCTAGTAAAACTCTAGACAATGCCCAGAGAAATTATGCTACTACTGAAAAAGAATTTTTAGCAGTTGTATTTGCTTGTGATAAGTTCAGACCTTATATTGTTGATTCTAAAGTAACTGTTCACACTGATCATGCTGCTATTAAATATCTTATGGAAAAGAAAGATGCTAAACCTAGACTTATTAGATGGGTTCTCCTACTACAAGAATTTGATTTGCATATTATTGATAGAAAGGGAGTTGAGAACCCCGTTGCAGACAACTTATCTAGGTTAGAGAATGTTCTTGATGACCCACTACCTATTAATGATAGCTTCCGTGATGAACAATTAGCTATCATAAATGCTTCTCGCACTGCTCCATGGTATGCTGATTATGCTAATTATATTGTTGCTAAATTTATACCACCTAGTTTCACATACCAGCAAAAGAAAAGGTTTTTCTATGATTTAAGGCATTACTTCTAGGATGACCCACACCTTTATAAAGGAGTAGATGGTGTTATTAGACGTTGTATACCTGAGCATGAACAGGAACAGATCCTATGCAAGTGTCACTTTGAGGCTTATGGAGGACACCACGCTCGAGATAGAACTGCACATAAGGTATTGCAATCCGGTTTTTATCGGCCTACTCTCTTCAAAGATGCCCGTAAGTTTGTCTTGTCTTGTGATGAATGTCAAAAAATTGGTAATATTAGTAGACGTAAAGAAATGCCTATGAACTATTCACTTGTTATTGAACCATTTGATGTTTGGGGCTTTGATTATATGGGACCGTTTCCTTCCTCTAATGGGTATACACATATTTTAGTTGTTCTTGATTACGTTACTAAGTGGGTAGAAGCTATTCCAACTAGTAGTGTTGATCATAACACCTCTATTAAGATGCTTAAAGAAGTTATTTTTCCGAGGTTTGGAGTCCCTAGATATTTAATGACAGATGGTGGTTCACACTTTATTCATGGTGCTTTTCGTAAAATGCTTGCTAAGTATGATGTCAATCATAGAATTGCATCCCCATATCACCCACAGTCTAGTGGTCAAGTAGAATTGAGTAATAGAGAGCTCAAATTAATTGTGCAAAAGACTGTTAATAGATCTAGAAAGAATTGGTCTAAGAAACTTTATGATGCATTATGGGCCTATAGAACTGCATATAAAAATCCTATCGGTATGTCTCCGTATAACATGGTTTATGGAAAAGCATGTCACTTACCTCTCGAACTGGAACATAAGGAATATGGGGCCATTAAAGAGCTCAATTATGATTTCAAACTTGCCGGTGAGAAGAGGTTATTTGACATAAGTTCACTTGATGAATGGAGAACCCAGGCCTATGAGAATGCCAAACTATTTATAGAAAAAGTTAAAAGATGGCATGACAAAAGGATACAAAAGCGTGAGTTTAATGTAGGTGATTATGTGTTGCTATTCAACTCTCGTTGAAGATTTTTGCAGGAAAAATTCTCTCCAAATGGGAAGGTCCTTGCGTTATCGAGGAGGTCTATCGTTCCGGTGCCATAAAAATCAACAACTTCGAAGGCACAAATCCGAAGGTGGTGAACGGTCAAAGAATCAAACATTATATCTCAGGTAATCCTATAAATGTTGAAGCTAATGTTATTGAAACCATAACCCCGGAGGAATACATAAGGGACACTTTCCAGAATGTTTTAGACTCCGAAAAGGTATAGGTATGTGGTACGGTAAGTAAACCGACTCCAAAACAGTTCTAATGGCAATTTTTCTCCATTTTGGAATATTTAAGAAAATAGGAAAATAAGAAGTAGTCCGAAGAGGACACGAGGAGTCCACGAGGGTGGAGGGCGCGCCCTACCCCCCTGGGCGCGCCCCCTGCCTCGTGGGCACCTCGTGCGCTCTCCGGACTCCGTTTTCTTGCATGATACTTCTTTTGGTCGGTAAAAATTCATTATATAATCTCCCGAAGGTTTTAACCACCGTACCTCGTGAATATCCTCTGTTTTTGTTTCGAGCTGTTTTCTATCAGAGTTTTCAAGGCCAGGCATCATGTCGTCCTCCTCCTCCAACAATGAGGGCGACGATGCTTGGCTAATGAAGATAGAGCTGAAGAGGGAAGAACCCGTGGAGATCAACAAGGATGATAGGATCAAGAAGGCCATGGAGGATCAAGTTCCGGCGGCAGAAGAAGAAGACATCCTTCAACCTCATCACAATCTTCTTACCCCAACTGAGATTGAAGCTTTCAAGATGATTGAATTAGCTCATATACAAAACAAGTATCTCACACGTGAAAATATTTTGTTGAAGGAGCATATCACCACACTCAAGGGCATTATCTGCAAATTGGAGGATCTCCTACGCTCAATGTGTGACTATCCCTCATCACCACCATCTTCTTCATCAGCAAAAGAGACATAATCACATGGGTATAGGCACTCCCCTTGGCAACTGCCAAGCTTGGGGGAGGTGCCCCGGTATCGTATCATCATCACACTCCTATCTTTACCGTATTTCTTAGTTCGATCCTTTTAGTAGTGTCTTGATCTAGTAGAATAAAGTTTTAGCATGATTTAGTTTTGAGTTTTTCCTTATGATCCTTCTATATAATCGAGTCCGTGAGCTATATAATAAAGATTAGTATTGAGTCAAGGGCTTAATTATCTTGCTATGATCTTGAGGGAATAAAAATAAAAGAAAAAGAAAGAATAAAAAGAAATAAAGAAGATCATATTGATCTTATGGAGAGTAATGACTTCACATATAAAGATTATGATGAATAAAAGTTGTTGAGAGTGACAAACATAGTTTTGGTCATCGTTGCAATTAATAGGAAGTAATAAAGAAAGAGAGGTTCTCACATATAAATATACTATCTTGGACATCTTTTATGATTGTGAGCACTCATTAAAATATGACATGCTAAAGAGTTGATGTTGGAGAAGGAAGACAACGTAATGGGTTATGTTTTCTTATATCCGAAATAAAGTATATTGTCATGGATCATCCAACATGTTGAGCTTGCCTTTCCCCCTCATGCTAGCCAAATTCTTTGCACCAAGTAGAGATACTACTTGTGCTTCTGAATACCCTTAAAACCAGTTTTGCCATGAGTGTCCACCACATCTACCTATGGATTGAGTAAGATCCTTCAAGTAAGTTGTCATGTTGCATGCAATAAAAATTGCTCTCTAAATATGTATGACTTTTTAGTGTGGGGAAAATAAACTTTATGCTATCTTGTGATATGGAAGCAATAAAAGCGACGGACTGCATAATAAAGGTCTATATCACAAGTGGCAATATAAAGTGACGTTCTTTCGCATTAAGATTTTGTGCATCCAACCATAAAAGCACATGACAACCTCTGCTTCCCTCTGCGAAGGGCCTATCTTTTATTCTTGTCTTATACCTGATAGAAGAGTCATGGTGATCTTCACCTTTCCTTTTTACATTTTATCCTTTGGCAAGCACATTGTGTTGGAAAGATCCTGATATATATATCCAATTGTATGTAAGTTAGCATGAATTATTATTGTTGACATTACCCTTGAGGTAAAAGGTTGGGAGGCAATACTATAAGCCCCTATCTTTCTCTGTGTCCAATTAAAACTCCATACCCATAAGTATTGCATGAGTGTTAGCAATTGTGAAAGACTAAATGATAGTTGAGTATGTGGACTTGCTCAAAAGCTCTTATATTGACTCTTTCCGATGTTATGATAAATTGCATTTGCTTCAATGACCGAGATCATAGTTTGTTAGTTCTCAATGAAGTTTCTGATTCATACTTTACATTGTGAATAGATTATTACTTGAGCATAAGAAATCATATGACAATATCCATATATGTTGCTGTTATAAGAATGATCATGATGCCCTCATGTCCGTATTTTATTTTATCGACACCTCTATCTCTAAACATGTGGACATATTTTTTGTTATCGGCTTCCGCTTGAGGACAAGCGAGGTCTAAGCTTGGGGGAGTTGATACGTCCATTTTGCATCATGCTTTTATATCAATATTTATCGCATTATGGGTTGTTATTACACGTTATGTCACGATACTTATGCCTTTTCTCTCTTATTTTACAAGGTTTACATGAAGAGGGAGAATGTCGGCAGCCGGAATTCTGGGCTGGAAAAGGAGCAAATATTAGAGACCTATTCTGCACAACTCCAAAAGTCCTGAAACTCCACGGAAATTATTTTTGGAATTAATAAAAAATATTGAGCGAAGAAAGTACCAGAGGGGGGCCACCCACCATCCACGAGGGTGCCTCGTGGGCCCCCTGGCAGGCCTCCGGTGTCCATCTTCTGCTATATGAAGTCTTTTACCCTGGAAAAATCATAAGCAAGCTTTCAGGATGAAACACCGCTGCCATGAGGCGGAACCAATCTAGGACCCCGGCGGAGCTGTTCTACCGGGGAATCTTCCCTCCGGGAGGGGAAATCATCGTCGTCGTTATCACCAACGATCCTCTCATCGGGAGGGGGTCAATCTCCATCAACATCTTCACCAGCACCATCTCCTCTCAAACCCTAGTTCATCTCTTGTATCCAATCTTTGTATCAAAACCTCAGATTGGTACCTGTGGGTTGCTAGTAGTGTTGATTACTCCTTGTAGTTGATGCTAGTTGGTTTATTTGGTGGAAGATCCTATGTTCAGATCCTTTATGCATATTAATACCCCTATGATTATGAACATGAATATGATTTGTGAGTAGTTACGTTTGTTCCTGAGGACATGGGAGAAGTCTTGCTATAAGTAGTCATGTGAATTTGGTATTCGTTCGATATTTTGATGAGATGTATGTTGTCTTTCCTCTAGTGGTGTTATGTGAACATCGACTACATGACACTTCACCATTGTTTGGGCCTAGAGGAAGGCATTGGGAAGTAATAAGTAGATGATGGGTTGCTAGAGTGACAGAAGCTTAAACCCTAGTTTATGAGTTGCTTCGTAAGGGGCTGATTTGGATCCATATGTTTCATGCTATGGTCAGGTTTACCTTAATACTTCTTTTGTAGTTGCGGATGCTTGCAATAGGGGTTAATCATAAGTGGGATGCTTGTCCAAGGAAGTATAGCACCCAAGCACCGGTCCACCCACATACCAAATCATCAAAGTAACGAACGTGAATCATATGAGAGTGATGAAAACTAGCTTGACGATAATTCCCATGTGTCCTCGGGGGCGCTTTTTTCTACATAAGAGTTTGTCCAGGCTTGTCCTTTACTACAAAAAGGATTGGGCCATCTTGATGCACCTTATTTAGTTTCATTATGTGTTACCTATTACAAATTACCTTATCACAAAACTATCTGTTACCGATAATTTCAGCGCTTGCAGAGAATACCTTACTGAAAACCGCTTGTCATTTCCTTCTGCTCCTCGTTGGGTTCGACACTCTTACTTACCGAAAGGACTACGATAGATCCCCTATACTTGTGGGTCATCACGGGGCGCCACCATCACCGGAGGGCTGGTCAGATATCTCTTGAGATCTTGAAACGCTTGGTCAGCCTCCGGAGTCCACTCGAACGGGCCCTTCTTCTTCATCAGCTTGAAGAACAGTAGGGCGCGCTCTCCCAGCTTGGAGATGAAGCGTCCCAGCGAAGTCACGCAGCCGGCAAGCTTCTGCATCTCCTTGAGGGTTTGTGGTGGGCTCATGTCTTCAATCGCCTTGACTTCTCTGGGTTGGCCTCGATCCCCCTGTGGGACACGAGGAAGCACAACAACTTGCCGGAGGGGACACCATATACGCACTTTTCCGGGTTGAGTCGCAAGTCCACCTGGTGTAGACTCGTGAAGGTCTCCTCCAGGTCCTGAATCAAAGTTCTCGCCTCCTGAGACTTCACCACAATGTCGTCGACGTAGGCTTCAGCGTTCCTCCCGAGCTGCTGGCCCAGGGCGATGTGCATCAGCCGTTGGAAAGTCGCGCCCGTGTTGCGCATCTCGAACGACATGCAAGTGTATCAGTACACCCCCCAAGGGGTCAGGAAGGCGGTCTTCTCCACATCCTCTACTGCCATCTTGATCTGGTGATAGCCTGAAAACGCATCCAGGAAGCACAGCAGGTCGCACTCGGCGGTGGAGTCAACGATCTGGTCGATGCGCGGAAGCGGGAATGGATCTTGGGGACAGGCTTTGTTGAGGTTGGTGAAGTCGACACGCATGCGCTCCTTCCCGCCTTTCTTTGGCACAACGACGGGGTTCGCCAGCCACTCGGGGTACCAAACCTTGCGAATGACACCTGCTACCTCCAGCTTGTGGGTTTCCTGGACGATGAAGGACTACTTGTCCGTGGACTGTCGCCGCGCCTTCTGTTTCACAGGGCGCAAATTGGGGCACACCCTTAAGTGATGCTCGATCACCCCTCTTGGGACCCCTACCAGTTGATTGGGCTCCCAGGCTTATACTTCCTTGTTTGCGCGCAAGAACTTTACCAATGCTTCCTCTTGATCTGAGTCGAGGTTGGCACCTATGGTGAAGGTGGCTCCAGAAGACCCATCTTCCTCGACCGGCACCTGCTTGCTTTCCGCCCGATCTTGAGTGAACAACTGCTTCTTCTTGGCCGGCACGGCCTCCTTAACTCCTGAGGTGGCCTCGTCGGCTGGGCGCGCCGTCACGGCGGCCTTGAGGGCAAGCTTGAGCGCCACCAGAGCCTCCTTGGTATCTCCAACTACGGTCAGGACGCCCTTGCTCCCGGGCATCTTCATGAGGTTGTAGGCCGGATGGGTCACCGCCATAAACTGAGCCAGAGCTGGGTACCCGAGGATGGCGTTGTACGGAAGGCCGATGCGGGCGATGTCGAAGTCAATCAGCTCCATGCAGTAGTTGTCCCGGGTGCCGAAGGTCACGGGAAGACGGGATCTGCCCCAGGGGACTGGAGGAGCCGCCGCAGACCCCGGAGAAGGGCTTGCTGGGGCGGAGCCGCTCGAGCGGTACGTGAAGGAGGCTAAAAGCCTCCACAGAGAGCACGTTGAGGCCGGCACCACCATCGATGAGGGTCTTGGTAACAGCCACGCTGCAGATGGTGGGCGTGCAAAGCATTGGGAGCACGCTCGAGCCGACGATGGTGACGGGGTGATCTCCCGAGTCAAAGGTCAGGTCGGCCTTGTGCGCCGCCCAACCTAGAGGAGCCCCCTTCCGCGTGGAGGCGGCACCGATCTGGCAAAAGAACGGCTTGGCGTGACGGTCCGAGGGCGGCGCTTGTGAGCCGCCGAGGAGGGCCGCGACAGCGCGGGGCACCGGTACCGCAAAGCGCTCAGCGAAGAGGTTGCGCAGCTCCTCCTAAGATGTCACCGTAGATCCTGGGAGGTTGAGCAGCCAAGAGCGTGGTGCCCCAGTGAGGGCCATGGGAAGCCAGTTGGCCATGACCTTGTCGTCGCCCCCAGCCTTCAAGACGGCCCCTTCATATGCCAACAGGAAAGCCGACGGGTCCGTCGCGCCATCGTAGCGCGGCGGCATCTCTGGCTTGAACTTGGGTGGCCACTACACCCGCCGCAAGGCGGGGGCCAAGGCTCGGATCCCCCTGGCCCCGCCGCAGGCGTCTGTCGTCGCAGCCGGAAGAGCAGTGCCGGCCATGGGGGCGAAGCGCGGTGATTGCGAGGCGCAGATCGACGGAAGGAAAGCTTCGGCGCACCCCTACCTGGCGCGCCAAATGTCGGATTTCGGGTTCCGGAAAAACCCTTGAGGTTCGAACACTTGGGTGCGCACGAAGATCTCTCTCTTCCTAGATCGCTCTCGCAACAATCACAAGGCCTAGCTCGACGAACCCGAAGAACGAGAGACACAAGAGTTTATACTGGTTCGGGCCATCGATGTGGTGTAATACCCTACTCCAGTGTGGTGTGGTGGATTGCCTCTTGGGCTGAGGATGAACAGTTACAAGGGAAGAATAGCCTCCTGAGGAGAGGTGTTCTTGTGCTTGGTGAACTTGTGTGGTTGAGGATGATCTGAATGATCTGTCCAGATCCCCCCCCCCCTATGGTGGTGGCTAGTCCTATTTATAGAGGCCCTGGTCCTCTCCCCAAATATTGAGCGGGAAGGGATCCAACAACTGCCAAATTCAAAGGGAGACAACTAGTATAAGTGATCACCGGTTCAAAAAGTGAATCAAGTGTTTCTAAAGGCATAACCCATAAAGATGAGCTGCCAACCAATACAGAGTTTTTAAATTACCATGGAAGATCGATCTCAAAGGAGCCATATGTTTTGCAACGATGGAAATGAAACATCATAAATACCTTGCAACACCTAAAAGTAATCCTGCAAGTCATCTCATGCTCATCAAACCTTGAGTAGCAAAAGTGTGAGTAAAATAAGGAAATGCACAATTGAAAAATGGTTGTGAGAATCATTGTTGCCGAACCTGATTTTTGCTCTCACTTCTAATGTTTTTATATGAGGAGATCATATCATTGTGGTAGATTTGCAAAATAGCAAGGCAAATGCAAAATAAGTAATGTAGAAATCTTATGAGATATCGGTGTGAAACGATATAACAATATCCTCTACACCTTTGATGTGGAACCTCACAAATACCTTGCGACACCTAATGGGAATATGCATGCAGATCCTCATGCTCTTCAAATCCTGAGTAGTGGGGTATTAGCAAAATAAAATCACGGAACACCTAATGCAAAAACTATGACTCATAATTTGATCCTTCTTACAAATAATGTTCTCATCTGAGCCTCCATATCAATCGTGTCCATCTACAGCTTTGTAATGAATAGTATTGTTTGATGTTTCAACCAAAGGATGTCCAACAATATGTTTAGACTATTTGGTTCAGCAAATAAAGAATGGAGAAAATAAAGACAAAATCTATATATAATAATAAAAGTACTAACATCATTGAGATGAGACTGATGCAAAGAAATTGTTGCATACTTCCTACTCACTTGCCGACATGCAACCTCATACAAGAAGCGTTGTACATCACCCATCAAGTGACAAAACAGAAATTTAGAGACATCATTATGAATTAACAGGCGGGACTTACAATCAACATCTTATTGTCCAATTACAGTTTAAAAAAACATCTTATTGTCCAGCTCAAGATAGAAAATCAAGTCCAAGAAATAACACATGTATGCTCATTTTCTTTGATTAAGAAGTAATAGTTATATGCTTTCAAAATTGGAGAAGAGATAGACAACCTACCACAGTTGTGAATATAGCCAATATGATGCTTAGGATCCCAGTAGACCTTCATTCAGGAACAATAAACGTCGGTCTCAAAAAATAAGGACCAATAAACTTCAAACCGAAAAAACGGCCACACAAGTAGAAATATTAGCAGCAAATGACAAAACTAAAAAGCACATCAGTGTATGATAAGATAGTTCAAGAGGATCAGGGTCAGCTCATATTAAAATAGCATTGTTCAACATCGAACATGTTAAGCTGAAAGAGATCATCTGAATATTGATCATAGAGGTTGCATCATCTTTCAAAGCATCATGATGCAATGATATAATGGTTGAAAAATCTACCAAGGGCAACTTCTTATTTCTGAATCTGTAACAGAAGAAAGGAAACATTCACATGTCAAAACAGAAAAAGGCAGTACTAAACAAATTCATATACCTAGAGCACGTAGGTGATCAGTTCTTACAGAGAGAATATCCAACCTGTGAAGTCCTAAATTAGCAGCAAGAGGCACAAATTGTTTATATTTCTAGTTTGACTTAAAAAGACATATTTCAAAATGGGTCATCCTATGTATTGATTGAATCTTATTTCTAATTACACGAAGTGCAAAAAAATGTTTACCGCAACATATCAGTATCTACCACCAACCATGAAATAGCAGTTTCTAAAATATGCATACAGCATACCAAGTTTCTAACTATAGTCTGTACATTGCTTTCAATTGGAATAAACTCAGATCTCATTAGTAAGATAACAGGACACATTATTTGATTCCAGGTGTTTGGGGGGCAATACCAAAATGCTGGCCAACACAAAATATGTTTCTGCCCACATATAGACTATATCAGCAGAATGACTAATGCTACTAGCAGAAGTAATTAGTAAACCTATTAGCCTACTACAAGGTACAGATCAACACTCAAATCATCATGCCAAAAATATATAGGTATAGGAAATAATTATAATTCACGCATGATCTATCAGTTGAATGCAGCCTTTCCTCTTTGTATGGAGATGGAGTTCACACACGTACGAGAACTACCAAGCTAGAGTTCATCACCACGCTCTTGTACGAAGCTTCATTCTCCAAGTTCATAGTCACCTACCAAGAGTCGACCTAGATGAATGTTAAACTCAAAATCCACATGCCAATCTAACGAAGAACCTGGATCTCGAAATTTATTGCACAACTTCAAAGGACAGAACAATCTACATGTGGATCTGGATTGGGATTCGTCGTTGTTGCGCTCCTTAAACAGTGGCGATGAGACTACGCTGGTCGTTGTGGTTCCACGGGGATCAGGTGTTCCCACCACTGGCGCAGGCGCCGTGCGTGCCCCTGGAGCCTGCGCGCGAGAGAGTAGCGATGATCATGGGGAAACTGATGTATCACCATCGTGGTTGCTATCCATGTGGGAGAGGAAGAGGCAGCCGTGGGGTGAGGTGTGATCCGCGTAGCAGAGGAACAGGCGCGAGAGAAGGGGGAAGGTCAGAAGGGGTGAGGTGTCACGTGTGGTTAAAGGGGTAGCGCGCACCTTGTACTATGTCAATCCAGTCTTTTTTTTTCTTTTTTGGGTAGTATGCCAATCCAGTCAGCTACATGCACTACAAAAAAATACACTTCCGTGATGATACGTGTTTGTCATAGTAGGTCACGTTTTATGTCATGCATGTACATCCATGACGATTTTATGACAAAATCAAGATAGTCATACATGTGCTGTCGTAGAAGTGTTCCATGACATTACCAAAATTATCATCACGAAAGTGTCAACTTCCATGACGATAAATGCCGCGTCATGGAAGTGCTTTTGTCAAGGGTGACCGACACGTGGCATCCACCGTAACGGGTCGCCGTTAAGCTATCGGGTCCGGTTTTGGATCCGATAACCCCCTAACAGCCACGACCAATGCTGATTTTCCACGTGTAAAATTCTCATTGGCCGACGGAACCACGTGTCAGCTCCGCGTTGGCACAGGTGTCACCCATCCAATGGGCAAGATGCGCCTATGATATGTTGACACGTGGACCGGCCCAAAAGTGGCCCATAAAGATTAAATGGGCCGGCCCAACTAAAGGCCCACAAGATTTTGCGGACCATAATAGCTGGCCCAGCTAAAGGCCCACAAGATTTTGCAAACCATAATGGGCCGGCCCAACTAAAGGCCCACAAGATTTTTAGGACACTAGTGGGTCGGCCCATTAACAGGCTGCCATGTTTTGGGCCAAATGTCGGCCCATATTTGATCCAGTCCATTCATAGCCTGCCATGTTCTGGGCCTAATAAATGCCCATATGAGATCCGGCCTGTTAATATCCTACCACGTTCTGGGCCATATTACGGCCCAGATCAGATCCGGCCCTTTAAGAAGCTTTGGGCTAAATTATGGCCCATATCAGATTCGGCCCGTCAACTGGACGCTGTGCTTTTGGGCCCACTTGAGGCCCGGTCAGGATTTCTGTTTGCTAAAGGCCCACTTAGTAATACGGCCTGATATTAGTTTTGGCCTGTTAAAGGCCCGTTTAACATTTCGGCCCTATATTTATTCCGGCCTGTTAAAAGCCCGTCATATAGTTGGGCCTAACTATGGCCCGCTTTGCATCCGGCCTACTCACAGCCGATAATCTGATTGGGCCAAATAAGGACCGAGACAAATTTGGCCTGTTAACGGCCCATGATGTGATTGGCACAATCATGGGCCGGGGTCTATTTCGGCCTGCTGTCGGCCCGTGAGCTATTCGGCACGTTTCAGGCCCAACCTACTTTTCAGCCTACTAAAAGCCCATTGAATTTTCTTGTGAAAATAGGGTCGGTGGTTTACTCGACCTATTAAAGGCCCGAAACTACTAGTGGGCCAGTTTACATTTAGGCCTGTTAACAGACCAAGATGACTGGGCCCATGATGCGGATCATACATAGTGATTTGCATGACGGCACGATTATGTACCGTAATTTTATGGTTTGGCCGGTTTACTGCAAAGACAGGATATATATATATAGTAAAATAACTGTAGCGTCATGAATAATAAAAAAACCTAGACTATACAACAAAGAAATTACGGCATATTACATCCACTGGGCATCAAAGTTCGCCACTATGATAATAAAGCACAAGCAGACAGTAGATTACATACACTGGGACCAGTGCAAATAAACATGCCGACAAAATAATATACAAAAACCGACAACACTTCAATAGAGTTCAAGAAAGGTTAGCCCGGCTCGGGAGCTGCAGCGCAAGCAGCTGAGCAAGCTGATGAGACTGTGCTTGTTTGACGCTTATATCCACCTCACTCTAAAAGAGAAACAAGCAGACAGATGACAGGTTTTGCACATATAAGTATCAGTGCTGACAATTCATCACATTTCTTATTGACGAATAAAGTGACATAGTTTAAAATAGCATTAACACAATATGGCATTGTTCGGGTTAAGACATGGTAGGAAATGACATTGTGGAGGAGTTGGTAGCTTCACGACACCACTGGATTACAGATCAAGAACTCATAAGTATCAATGGTTAGTGTGCTGTCAATTTATCCCATTTCGGATTGGCAAATAAAGAGATGGTTTAAAAAATAGTAGACTGATATGAAATTGTTCATAGTTAAGACATTGTAGAATATGACATTGTGTTGTAGTGGGTAGGTTCACCACACCACTGGATTACGGATCAAGAACAGAAGCATACATGCAGTGCAAAAGAAGATCACTTGCTCTGTATAGTTTAATTTACATGGTATGAAGAAGGAACTTGGTTGTACAACTGAAAACTTAAATTGAGAAGGACAAACTTTTGTTTATGAACTACATAATAAACTTTAAGCATGCAATTTGATGCAAACATCAAAAATAAATAGTTGTGCAGTCATGCCTAACCAAATATACACAACAAAGTTTGAAGGCTTGAGAAGGACACACTTACATTAGTGGTGAAGACAAGCTCTATAAAGCCCTGTCCCTGCTGATGGGGGCAATTCAGGAAGTTTACCACAGAATCTTCTTCATAAGCATTGCATTTATTCTACATTTTGTTAAGAGTAAATATAGATGTGATAATATAAGAAAAATGGAGAATATTTAAGATAAGATGAAGAGTGATGCTACATATAACCAAGTAGCTATAAATGTAAGTACAGCGATACAGGCAAAAGGTACAACCAAGAGCAATGCGGAGCTAAACTTCTTCAGTACCATCAGTGTTATCCAACCTTATGGTAAGAGTAAATATAGATCTGATGTGTAGAAAATGGAGGGCAAAGGAAAATAAGTTGTAGAGTGATGGTACATGAACAACTAGCTGTCAATATAAGTACACTGATAAAGGACAACATGTACTTACAAGAACAATGCAGAGCTAAAAAAATTCATTGGCATTGGATATATTCTACACTAATGTAACCATTCATACAGATCGGATAATTTGGAGCGAACAATTGATAAGCAAGCTATCATGCATACTGCTGTCACATAATGAACCAGGTATGAATGCAAGTACAATGATACAGGACAACAGGTACTAACAAGAGCAAAGCAGCGGGCATCATATTTGCGATATCCTGTCGTCCTTTTCAACCCAGAATTTTTCTTTGAGCAGATTTCCCGCAAAAGAGATCCGTAAGGCACATGCGGAAAAGTAGAAGTTCAAATTGTCATGTGATACCATAGACAGTACCTCATCCTGAGAACGAGACCAGTGCATAATAAGGTTTTTCCATTCAGTGTCTTCTAAATTTAGCACAGGAGACTTCACCGGAAATTCGTTTATAGACTTGCCATCAAAGTGTGATTTCCTCAGGTAACACCGATACTGCTGCGATGCTTCCTTGAAAAGCGCAAGCAAGCTTTGCTCGTCATGAATATCCAGATTGACCCTCGCCTACTTACAACAATGTAATATAAATCATTGATGTGTTCAATCAACAGAAAACAAGAAAATAATCACCATGAATAATAGCACTTACACGTAAGTGGGACAGGAAGATGTGAAAATGGTGTTTGTCTTCACTATAATCTTCCCATGATGGAAATATATGCACGTAGTCCCTAACAACATTGAAAGCATTGTCTTTTAAACTGGGAATAACTGGAATGGGGTTCCAATTTGCAGGAATTGGCCATCTCTGCAGTTGGGATAGGTCTTCGGCCGGTGGACTTGCTGTACTTTTTTTTGGAGTGGGATTTTTCTGTGGTACGGCTGGTGCTATGGCAACTGAAATTGGCATACCTTTTGCTGGAGTGCAGGTCCTGTGTTGTGGGGCTAGTGGTGTGGCCAGTGAAGTATGGGTACAGTCTACTGGAGTCGGTCCTACATTTTGTGTCACTAGTTGTAGAGCCAATATAAGTGGGGTGTTGTCTGATTTCTCCGGCACCACCACGTTTTTCAAGGACTTTGCTGGTGCTCCTTCAGGTTCTGCAATCACCCTCTTCCTTTTTGATGTCTGATGCGCAAGAACAGCATTTGAGTGGAAAAACATGGTATGATGACAGATGGAATATGTATTGATAATGGATGGGCATGGCATCTTGGCATATATCATGAGTAAACTAAGCAGATGGCAGTGCAACAAAGTAGAAGAAATGAAATACACCTTATGCAAGATACGCGCAATCAATAAAACCTTGCCAAATTAGAATAGGCACCTTGATGGGTGAACAGGACATGCCATCTGCCTTTGACTCCTCGAGGTCAGAATAGCCATTAGGATCATATTCTGAACAAGAATCTATAGGTGGGGAGCGTATGAGTTTCTTTGCATCCAGAATGGCACTCAATGCCTTGGTGCCAATTTTGTAAGTCATTGCAGTGTTCCACAATATTCTTATGATGTGCGGATTCTGATATTCACTGGGATTACGTAAAATATCTGCGAAGCATGGAAACATAAATAGTAGTGGGATTATCTTTGTAATGCAGAGGATATTCTAATATAGGGGCACCCTGTAAACCCTTGTGTGCTATCACTGGATTTTGATGAGAGAGCCCATGTGTGCTGTAATATGGTGCATGCATTAATATAATCTGGCACAAGTACACAAAAAATAGGCTCCAGAAGTAAGGATAGTTGGTAGATGATAGGTTCATAATATACTGTATAGAGAGTTTATTGCCAAACCATGATAACAAGAGCACACAGCAACTAGGCAGATCGTAGTGTACATAAAAGGGGTACACACCATAACTAGGATATATAAATCGGGAAAGTGGAACTGGCTAGAAAATACGGTGTTGTATTGCCGCTGCTAATTGAAAGCCTATCGATCACGTACAGGCCAGCTCTATCAACTGTTGACTGCAGATGTCCCTGGTCCCCTTCCTGCCAAGGAACATACTGTATGTACTAAATACAGAATAACAAAAGAGGAACATGTTAAAGAACAGAAGAGGAAGCATATTCTTGAGGTTCCGCTTCTTTGCATACAATGTTGGTTGCCCACTCACGATGAATCACGTCGCCCAAAGAAATGCAATTCCATGCTGTCTCTCTATATGTGGCCACGTGCATTTGGAAAATCAAGTGGGAGCATTACCTGACCAATTAAATGTGTGTCTGTTAACTACTATCAGTATCATATCACAATTCGTATTTGAAGAAGTAAGCTTTGGACTTATCATTGGTGTGTTGTTTAGCTTCAAGACTGGACTGCTGCTAGTGCGACACAAAGCAGCTACACAGATCATAGTGTAGATATAACGGGAAAACTGTAAGCATCACAAGTAAAATCAGCAAAGTGGAACTTGCTGGAAAATATAGGCTACTATTGCCGGTACGGCTAGAAAGGCTTCGGATACCAGCTCTCTTCAAGTGAAGGCGCGGTACTGTTAATATCAGTGTAACTCTCAAAGGCGATAACTCCCCGCATTTCCTTGCTAATCTTATAGGATTCAAGTGGGAAGGCAACTACAATTCCAATTCCTATGTTTACAAAATCCTACGAATCAAAGAGGCCCGAAGATTTGAAAGTGTCCATCACAATTAACCGAATAGACCTCTACACTGCAAATGTCCCTGCTCCTCTTCACTACAAGCAACATACTGTACTACTTCATACTCCCTCCGTTCCAAAATATAAGTCTTTGTAGAGATTTCCACTATGGATCACATACAGATGTATACAGATACATTTTAGAGTGTAGATTCACTCATTTTGCTCCATACGTAGTCCATGGTGGAATCTATACAAAGACTTCTATTTAGGAACGGAGAGAGTACTTATTAAAGAAGAACGGAAGAGGAACATGCTAAAGAAGAGCAAGCAGATTTTGGATAATAAAATGTTCGTTGCACAGTGCCCACACATGATGAACCAGAGCGCGTTAAGAATGCAACTCCCTGTTGTCTCTCTATATGTGGTGCATGTGCTTTTCGAAAGTAAAGTAGGAACATTAGCTGACCAATTAAACGTCATCTGTTTTAGTAATATCAGCATCATATCACATTCGTATTTGAGCAACAAGTTTGGAATTATTAGTGGCACTTTGTTTAGCTTGATGGATTCAGGAGCAGTGCTAAGCAGCTATGATGATGGTACTGAATATAAAGGAATGTCTGCATGCAAGTCACGTGACTTTTGTCATTTGGGTCAGTCGACCATTTCAGGCGGTTGGATGAAGATCCTACGTATCCTAACCCTTCTTCTTCCTCGTCTCTGATTCTTCCCATATAGAACACCGCACGGGCCGCCGGCTGAACCATCGGCCCCGACCCCCCCCCCCCCCCCGCGCCCCCGCCCTCCCCTGAACCGCCCCCACCCCCGCCCCCACCCGCGTCGAGTTTTCTTTGTTCGGCGAGGCCCCACCACCGCCAGGCCACCGCCCTCCCCCCCCCCCCACAACCATCGTCCCCACCCGAGCCCCTTCCTTCGCACCGGCGAACTCCGGCGAGCTCTCAAAAATCAACTGACCCAATTTTGAAATTTAGTCTACTGTCATTTAACTAGTGTGGAATATAAAAGGGGAAAACCATAAGCATTGCGAGTATAGTGTTGAGCGTGCCATGGCGGATCTGAAGGTGCAAACCAGACAAAGGCAACTTCGCAACCAATGTTTGCTTTCAACTAACAAGTAAGTGATGGACAAGAAATTAGAGTAAAGCAGTGGCGATCTATTTTCTTGCTGCGATAAATAAGTTGAGCAGATACGAAAGAGTACCGCCTCTGGTGCGGCGCCATGTATGCATCTGCTGAGAATTTGACGGTGCTGTGGTAGCGATGGCTGTCGGCGGCGTGGAAGCAGATCTAGGAGGGTAGACAGTGGTGGCAGGGGAAATATCCCGATGCGGTGGACAAGACGGTCGTAGGAGCGGCGCCGGCAAGGTGGACGACGGCGGGGATGAAGCGAGAGGACGGGATGCAAGGATCCCGGTCCGAAGCTGTGGATGAGAGAGGTTGATCTCTTATAATGGACGAAGGTGTCGGGGTATCAGCTCCGGCATGGTGGAGGAGGATGGCGGTGGATGGGGTGGCGGTCGGAGGAGGCTGGGGTGGAGAGGGTGTTTTGGTGCCCATGGAGTATGAATGGGGAAATGGAGGGAGAGAGGAAGGGGGAACCATGTCTTCAGGGCGCGCTTGTCTCAAATGCGAGGAAATTTACAAATTTAGCCCCCGTTTAAAATTTCCTACATCACAGCAATATTAGTCGGTTGGGGATAGGACGGTAATCTTGCATACACCAAATATTTGCCGACGGAGATTTTGGCCGACGAGAGTTTGTTTTGGCGCCCACTGTGTATGAATCGGGGAGGGAGTCGATTTCGGCCGAGGAGACACTGTGTTTTGGCGCCCAGCGTGTATGAATCCGGGTGAGAGGCGGTTATGTCACGTTTGAGTGAAATTACAAACCTACCCCTATCAAAAACTATAGAAATCGAGCCAATAGGCTTTGCTTGTCAGGGATAGGCAGTAATTCGCATCTCGCAGATTTTGGTTTCGGGCGGTTACTGCGACTTTCCCCGCTTCGTTCAAATTTTTGCAAAGCAAGAGCGCGCGTTTACCATGACAACTCAATTCGAATCCAGTTTGTATTCTATTTTTGTTCGGGCAGGATCCATTTTCGATTGGAATAAAATTCTATATACATCATTTTTTATATACTTTCAAAAGCACAACAAAGAATTCTGCTCCTTTATATATATAATATGATTTACAAATACAATGATCTCAAAATCATAAGGTTGAATTCAAAAAATTTAAACCAAATTATGTTCTACTAAAATGTATGGATCAGTAATATCTACATATTAAATAACATAGATGCGGTGAATTCATATGAGTATGCATGATTGATAGATCAATTTTGGTTCGAGTGTGAATTACATGTATCATCATCTCGAATTCAAATATTTGAATCCCTTTTATGTTGACATTTTCTATACACGCAACTAAATATTTGAATCTCCTTTCACGCCCATCTCTCTCGCATGCTCCTTCATGTAGCTATCACTCTCTTTTCTCCAGCTCACCCGCACGCTCACTTCATGTTTCTCCTATTTTCGCACACATGGTCTCTCGACGTCTCCCTTGAGAAGTGTCACACTCTCCCTATCATTATACATTAAATGGTTTTCATTAACTCTCACGTCTCTACCGTTCTCTGGTATCACTAGGTATCTAAGCTTTCTTTTTCACCGCCACACACACTCTCACTCATTGTCTTTCTCTCTATAGGGTTCTCTTACACACCCTATATCTCTCTAGATATGACTCATACCACTAAAATTACTCTCTCCCGCAGACACAACATTTGTTGCGGTCTCCTTTCCGTCTCCATCCCAGTTATAAAACCGACATTATTCATTTGTTTACCGATCAGACAAACTCCCCCCCCCCCTGACAGTGTCCTGGACTAGGGGGTACTCACCACATCGTCTCCCGACCAGGTGGATCGGGCCGAGGACCCCCATGGCGGTTCACTCGTGGGCCACTTCGGGCAGCCCATGCCGCATACAAGGAGTATTCCACAAGACTTGGTGATCAAGACAAGGACTCCTCTCCACCAACGTATTCGGCTAGGACTCTTGTTATCCTAGGCCTCCGGTACATCATACAAGCCGAGGCCAGGCTAGTCGCTAGATCATTATGACATTACTCATCATACCCTTAGGTCTTAGACCACAACATATGATCTTGAGGTAGATCAACTCTTGTAACCCTATATTCATCAAGATCAATCAAGCAGGAAGTAGGGTATTACCTCGATAGAGAGGGCCCGAACCTGGGTAAACATCGTGTCCCATGTCTCCTGTTACCCATCGATCCATGACACACAGCTTGGGACCCCCTACCCGAGATCCGCCGGTTTTGACACCGACAATGGTGCTTTCATTGAGAGTTCCGATGTGTGATCGGCAAAGGGTTAATGGCTCGTCTATAGATCAACTTCGACGTCGGCATCTTCGTCGCCGACTCGACTGGTCACCTTGGATTGACCAAGGAATGTGTCCTGCCTCCGATCATCATATTCAGACGCGGGCCTCCATCAACATCAACTCTGATCCCTATCAAGATAATGGAGAAATCATCCCTGGAGCTCGGGGGCTCAACGTCAACATTGCCCTCGGGCGACCGTGCTGTTTTTCCCAACAACAAACTTGTATCCGCTGCCACCACCTCCTCGAGCATCGCTTTGACGATTCCTTTGGTGGAATTGAGCGGAATTAAGTCTACAACAACCATGCAAAATTTCGTCGAGTTCCGATGGAGGAATCTCCGGCAATCTACGATATACCAGAGCCCTGTCAAATCTGGACGGGAATCTGGACGAGTTTAGGGCGTGGTCTCCAGCAACTAGCTCGGATGTCCTTTGGAAGATCCGACTGTTGATCGGCTGCGGAATTCCTATATCTACCACCCCTCAAAATTTTAGCTCGATCCGACCGTCCAAACTCCGGGAACCTTCCGATTAGTGCATCACTTTTCGGATCTGTTTTCTGTGCGAATACGGACCCGGCCAGAATTCATGTTTCTTTATGAATGTGATATTGGACAACCTTTTTAAAGGAATTTTCTTCTAGGGTATTGTGCGTTGTTCTTAACACGTGCCCATAAAATTTTAAGCCTTCTCTGAGGCACTCTTCACCACCGCGCTGGTATCAAATCAGTCCAGTAACATTGCTCCACGTCTGCCGACCTGCGCTAGACAGATCGTCGCTTCATCGAGCCGAGCCTAACCTTATCGGATCATCAGCTCGGCAAGCCGAACAAGAGTTCGTCATCGTGAAGGATAAATCATCACCAACACCATCGCCCCACTGATTGCACGGGTCAGGCGCGCCGACATCGCCGCTCGGTCACTTCATCAAACCGGCATTGACCGCGTCACAAGTTATGACCAGCGTCGGCATGGTCGCACTGTTGCTTCTTCAAGCTAATGTCCATCATGCCGAACTACTTCAACACCTCGGCTGACATGGCAGCTGCAATGTCTCCTTACCGACCCGCTCTGTCATCTCGGCTAGACCGGGGACTTTGCTATTTCTTCATCAACCTACTCCGGTGACTTCGGCGTCACCAGCCGACCTGCTTCGACTCATCGGCTGACATGGAGGCTTCGACACCTCGGCTGGACCGGGGACTTTGCTATTTCTTCATCAACATACTCCGGTGACTTCGGCGTCACCAGCCGACCAGCTTCGTCACGTTAGCTAGACCGGGGCTTTGCCTCGACGAGCCCACCTTTGCCAGCATCGCCATGCCGTCGCTTTATCGCCCATCAGGCAATGGGTGTGCGGATTGAGTCCCAATTTTGGGAGTAACCTTTCTTCAGATTGCTACAACAGATAAACCAGGTGCTATTTATCCTAGTATTTTTTCTTGCTTGGGTTTATTTTTCCCAAGGAATTATTACTCTGGTTTGTTTCATCATCTGTACACAGGTCTACCAACTGGTGGCCGTATTAATGATGGCCGCGTGGTGGTTCGGTCAGTTTCCGTATACAGTTTGGCGAATGCCGCATCCGGAACTCGGACCAGCCTGTGAATTCAGGCTTTGACATGCCTTCACCGCGTCACGCCGACGCCCTGCATCGACATTGACTTCGGTGCCAGGCCACATCTCTTTAAATAAATTATTTTTGCGAAACATAATTATCCTTTTTGGACCGCACTATTTTATGTGTGTAGGTAATCGACTTCGACTGCGTCACGCGGTCACTTCGGCAAGCCGACGTCTTTGTCCCAATCGGCATAAATCGACTCGCGTGATCACCTTGTTGGTCGAATCACCATACCGACATGTTCGGTTGCCTCGGGGACTTCGGCATCGCTGAGAGAGCTCTACCTCATCGAGTGTTCGGCACACGGGCCATATTTCGTTTATTACTCACTTTGCATAAATTATTAATTATGCAACAATCTTTTTTTAAATTTATTATTATTCCTATTATCCCCGGCTTGCACTATTTTCTGTGCACAGGTAAAGGACCCGGGTCGGGCAGCGCTATCACCTTGGCGTACCGACGTACCACGTCACCTCAGCTAGACCGAGGGCTTCGTCGTCACTTAATTAACCCACGTCGGGGACTTCGGCGTCACACTGTCGGCCTGCATTGGACGTGCTATGTCGCCACTTCGGAGTGCCGAGCTCTTCGCTCCGCCACCTCGGGACCGGCTTGGGGGCTGGGACCTTGTCCCGCCGTAAGCTCGGGTCGTGCATCGACACCGAGCACATTAACTAGCTAAGTCGCTTTTATGCTCAGAATTTTCAATTTTAAATTTTGTTCGGTTCGACCAAAGCATTATAATTTTGGGCAAAAAGTTGTATGTGAAAAACTTCCTTGTCAAAACTTTGTTTGTGACACACAAATTCAAATACCCCGTCTACTTGGGGGCTTCCTTTATGAAGCTTTTCCTTTTGCATATGATTATACCTGTATGGCTTCATTCCTTGTTCATGTATTACGCCACAATATGCACCATGTTGACTTAAGTGTTCCGCAAGCTGGGTTGCCTTGCTCCTGTGTTTACCCCTACGTTCCCGATTGTTCGGCTAGGGAGTAAAGGGAGTACCTCTGCAATTGTCACGATCGGGTCATCCGAGCTCGGACCTCAGACTGGGTGAAGCCGAAAGCTAGCGCTCTTATTGTTTTCAATCATGGTCGGCACACAACGGAACTCATGAGTACAAAAAATCTATTGCACAAGTCTCATAGTAACAATGAGCAACCGAAGAAAGGTATCGGTGGGGGTACTATTTTCTTCGAAGATGCTTCTTACACTTCGTCAGTAATATAGCATAAGTTCCCTGAGCGCGCTTTGTCTGTTACAGCCTTATGGCCTGATTGCCTGGTTATCGGAAACACCGTCGATATTCTCGACAGGTGGAGTACATAACACTTTTCGGCCCTTGACCGAAGAGGGAGAAGCCGACGGTCGGTTAAGACGCGTTTAAAGTTCGGGTGAACACAAATATGATATAAGTACTTCGGTACATACAATCATTATACATAAAATTCTTTTACCCAAGTCACTTGGGGGCTCTTAAATTAGTATGAGCCGTTTTATAATAAGTGTTCTTATGATGGGTCGTTCATAACATTGGCCAAAGTGTTTACGGCTTGACCTCGGCTGTCGCCGAACACTAACCGGGGGCTCATAGCTAGCTTCCCCAGTTTAAAGATCCTATGACTAAGTGAAAGTTATAAAGCCCGCATATCTGATTGCCTCGTTTCCGCTAACACAACCGCCTTCGGGCACCGAGACGTTGGCTAAGGGTTGTTTTGTTATTATGGAAACACCCTTTGTAGCATCTACAAGGGGGTGGAAGCCGACGATGGGCCACTTTCAACTGATAAATGGTCGCAACAGAGTCAAAATAAACATATCATCGGCGTTTGTATTTAATATACGACGGCTGCCTTCCGTAATCATCGTTATAAAGCCATAAATATGCATCAATTTGACTTACGATTTTGGCCAAGCTGGGTTGCCTGGCTCCTGTGCTTACCCCTACGTTCCCAATTGTTCGTCTAGGTGGTAAAGGGAGCACCTCTATGATTGTTACTACCGGGTTATCCGAGTAAGTACCTCAGACTGGGTGAAGCCGAAAGCTAGCAATGTTAAAGGATCACTTTGGTCGGCAATGACGGAAGTGAAAATTTTGGTTCATTAATACCATAGAGTTCGGGAACTTTCCCCGAACTAAATCCTCAATATTTTCCTCCCACATTGATCGGAGGTGAGGTTTCATGATCATGATAAGCATGACGACCCAAAGAAAGGAACCGATAGCGGGACTATTTTCTTTGGAAGATGTTTCTTACGTTAAAACGTAATATAACATATCTCTCCGTGTACCTTTGTTTATAAAACCGTATGGCCGGATTGCCTTGTTTTCCATAAATCTTTGCCCTTATAATGGCTTTATAAAGAAGGACAAACACTCCCCGGCTGCTGGCCGAGGAGGTTGAAGCCGATGGTCGGTCAACAAAGTTTTGTACAATGCGGATCAGAACATTAATGATGTAAAATACTTGGATACATAGGATCATAAAATGCGAGTAAAGTCGATTTATTGCAGCCCATCTTTTAAAGACCAAGGGGCACAATCTCGCTGAGACAACCGAGCAACTTACATAAAGCTCTCCTAAATCCCAAGTGGCATCGATTTCCTATCTATTAAGCACCTTGGGGCCAACCTTGGCGAGCCTAGCTTTCGCTGGATCTAGCTCCTTTAAGAGATCTTTATTCTATTTTTGAGAAGTTTGTGTTAAACCCAACAAATTTTTCCTGTCAAACGGATATCGATCCTTAATTTGGCCACCCGTGCCCACATTAAGGCTCGGAGGCTACTGGGCTTTGCGCTCATTATTTACTAATATTAAAGGGGCACATCGATCCCCTGATCTGGTGTTCCCACCCGACCAGTGTCTCGGGGGATACTACATTGGCAATCCAGTGCGGAAAATTTAAGTGCAATATAGTTTTCGAGGAGATTATGATCCTCGGGTTGGTCGGCCGCACCCAACCTGGGTCTCGAGGACTTCGCACACCGCTTTTTGTGTCCCAAAGTATTCTGCCGAGCTAGGAGTTGATCCTCGGGCCGATTTTCCGAATCAACCTGAGTCTCAGGGGCTACTGGGATCAGCGGTCTTATGTCATCCTTCAGGTGCATCTCGGGTTTTAGACCGATACACACCTTGAGGGCTACTGGCAATATATCTCGGCATAGAATAAATTGCACCAATCAAAAATATTGACAAAAAATTGGCCCGCGGTTGGGGTGGTGCACCACCTCGGAAGCAGTCCGGCATAAAGCTCGGTCGCCAGTGGTTGGCTCCATAGAGGGCATTTCCGGCATTAAGCTCAGCTAAACTCCTTCAACTTTTTTGAACCAAGGTGATATATGACACCTCGGATATAGTCCGGTGTTGGAGCTTGGACATAGTCCGGCGTTGGAGCTCGGATACATTCCGGTGTTGGAGCTCGGAAGCGGTCCGGCGTTGGTGCTCGGCTACAAAAGATACCTCGAATACAGTCCGGCGTTGGAGCTCGGACGCAAGAGGACACTGCCACCCGGGAACAACTTCGAACCGGAGGTGTGGCATAAAAATAACAAGGCATTGATAAAGGCCGGAAACTTGAAGGGGCTCCTCGGATACCCGATGTGTGAACTCTTCGGATTTACTTCGGCGATCCTCAAGATCGAAGATGAGAAGATTTGTCGAACCAGTTTTCAAGACCGATGACCGAAGATGAAGAACAGTTCGAAAGGATCGAGGAGCGTCCCCAACTTGAAGACCGGTTCAGGGGGCTACTGACGGTGTCCTGGTCTAGGGGGTACTCACCACATCGTCTCCCGACCAGGTGGATCGGGCCGAGGACCCCCATGGCGGTTCACTCGTGGGCCACTTCGGGCAGCCCATGCCGCATACAAGGAGTATTCCACAAGACTTGGTGATCAAGACAAGGACTCCTCTCCACCAACGTATTCGGCTAGGACTCTTGTTATCCTAGGCCTCCGGTACATTATATAAGCCGAGGCCAGGCTAGTCGCTAGATCATTATGACATTACTCATCATACCCTTAGGTCTTAGACCACAACATATGATCTCGATGTAGATCAACTCTGGTAACCCTATATTCATCAAGATCAATCAAGCAGGAAGTAGGGTATTACCTCGATAGAGAGGGCCCGAACCTGGGTAAACATCGTGTCCCCTGTCTCCTGTTACCCATCGATCCATGACACACAGCTTGGGACCCCCTACCCGAGATCCGCCTGTTTTGACACCGACACCCCTCTCTCTCTCACACACACACACACAACTCCTCCTTCCACTCCCCTTCCCGACTACCGTCTCTCTCACACACACACAAAACTATCGCTTTCGCACCCCCGACTCATATTTCTCTCACAAACATTGATCCACTAGACTCCAGATAGGTTTATACACCCGCACACTCGTCTTCCACTATCGCGTACATGTCTCTCTCGCGCTCCTTGTATCTATGTAGATTTTTCGTCCCTTCTTGCGACACGCCCTCCCGATCGTGTACACACACACTATCGCCTCATTTTAAGCTGATACCTCTCGCACACACATCTTTGTGTCTTTGTCACACATGCACTCCGTCCTCCTCCTCTCTCCCTCACACACACACACACACACGGGCTTTTTGCATAAACTAGCAAGATGCCCATGCGTTGCACGGAACATCAAGATGCATTTGTATGAGTATTTTATCTTGTGGGAGAAAAGGATGAACGAGGGAAGGCCTTATTTGTAAATGTGGAGAGGGGTGTGGGTATCTTTTTGCAAAATTGCCATAGTTTCCTTCCTATCCATCAGATATAAATCGGACGGCCTATATTGTAGGATGGCAGGCACACCATCATCACCAACTTTGTTTTTTATAAGAGTAGAAATTAGAGATATACCACTTCTCGAATCTTGAAACCAACCACATTCCTCCCTTATCTCATCAAAACCGCCAAAGGAATATATTTTGAGTGAAACATAACATATTTTTAGTGATATACGTATTTCAAAACTAGACTCTTTTTTCTATCAAATCGATGAATATGTATTAATCTACTTTGATCGTGTGGCAACGCATTGTTACATTGCTAGTTATTACTACTGTATAATTTTTTGGACACCAGACAAACGGTGGAGTACATATACGAAGAGAAGAGGCGCACGCATGCAGACGGTCTCTAGTTGTCTCGCACACATGAGAGTTACGTAAAGGCACTGTAAACAAATAAACCCTAAAACCCTAGGTGCATCATTGCTGCATGCGCGGGTACCGGGTACGTGGTGGAGCGCACCTTTGTAGGAATAGTCAGCTCGTGTGATAATTTGATCCGTAGGAGTTGATGGTCGGGACCACAGGTGAACGACCTGGAGGCGGTGGCTCACCAGTCGCCACTGATCGATTAGCCACATTTAAAATATCAATTTTTAGCGGGGTGAGAGTTCCGATTTTCAATGGCGTGTTATAAGTAATAAGTAGTTTTTAGAACGATTGGTATGGAGCGAAAATGGAATTCATAACTACTACCTCCGTCCTGGTTTACTAGTCCCCATCGTATTTTGGGTCAAAGTTTGTCCATGAACTTTACTTGTAAAATGTGAATGGAAAATGATATTTTGTTATACCCAAACAAAAAAGGACTCGAGGGAGTGATTGCTCTGACACGGACGCGACCTCTCATAGCGCAGGCATTGAACCGGCGCGCTAGCCAAGAGGGCCCCACCCGCTGCAGGCCAGGCTAAAAATGCCTCCTCGCCGCATGCAACCGGCATTAGACTGCCCCGCCTCCTCCATTGAATCTACGCGTGTGCCGGCAAGAGGTCCTTCCGTGAGCCGGCCGGCATTTTAGAACAGAACGTTGGCTGGCTCCTCTCGTCCGCTCGCTATTTAAACGAGGCCAGACGCCTGGCAAGAACCGCACTACACCGCTGCTCCCCATATCCTCCTTGCACAATTTTCTCCACACTCTCCATAGCATCCGGTGAGCAAGAAGACGAGTTCTCTGGCATAAAAGCCGGCTGGGTGCCCCGACAAGCCAGGCAACTCGCTGCCCCACCTCCCTCCCTGCCCCAAGTCGTCGGTACCATGGGCGAGCCTGCAGGCGGGCAAGCGGAAGAGCAAGCCGCCGCTCCAAGCAGGCCCCTGGTGCATCAACTCGACGCTCCAAGCCTGCTCGCAAAGGAGTGGCCAGTTGCTGCACACCGGCACACGGGGGACCACGGCGTCTAGTGCACCATGGTTGGCCGCGCCATCCGACGCAAATGTTGGCGGAACCGCGGCATGCTGGCGGAGGTGGCCAACACGTTTGCGGCCACCGCCGACACCGAGGAATAGTAGACCATGGGAGTCGCCGCCGCTCTAAACCCACGAGTGCTACGACCACCGCGTCGCCGGAATAGACACCCGGTGTGTTGCCTGGTTTGGCTCAAAAAATCATGGACCCCAGCCGCGGCCGTCATTAGAAATTATACCTGCTTCTAGAAGTTATTCGCGATTAGTCAAAAAATGACCAAAATATAATTAATTACGCATGGTCTTGACTTGTTGTGCTTGCACTGGTAGTAGGAACTAGAGGTTTTTCTTTATTTATAACTCTCCTCACATTTTTTGGCTTTGAAGTGAATCATGGTTGTGGACATTATCTATGAATGTGCGGATATTTGTGAACATGAGTTTGATGTGGAAGTTGAACTTGGAATGTTGGGCTTGCGCGTGAACTATACCATGTCCAATGCTTCATCTGTTTGTTTGGAAAGTAATTGCTGTTATTACATGACCCGAATTTTTTTATTTTGTGCCACATCAGTAGATACACGGACATCACAACAGGCATGCTGACTAGATAACCATTTGAACTTAGTATTATGAAGGAAAATTTGTGTTGACAACAGTTTTAGATAGCAGGAGACGCCTAGCCTGCTCTGCCTCTGCTAGCTTCTTTCTGGCTTCTTCCATCTCTTCTTTGGCTTGGGTGAAGAGAGCATCTGATTGCTCTTTTTGCTTCTTCAGGAACTCAGCTACATTCTCAAGGGTTGTTGCACGCTTTCTTTCAGCCTTTACTAGAGCCACGAGGACATGAACAGTTGACGACTCCACCTGGCTTGTGTGTGATCCAGCATCATCTGGGAATTTGCACCTTGTGTCTAATCCAGCATCATTAGGGAACGGGCACCTTGTGTGTAATCCAGCCTCATTTTCGAAACATGATCTCGAGGTTGACCATACTTCCCTCCTCGGAGGAACTGCATCCTGACATGAAGTTACTTCTTTTTCAGATCAATACTCGGAGGAACTGCATCCTGACATTTAGTAGAAGCGAGATAAACAGGACTCGGAGAAGTGAATTCAAAAGGAAAAATATAAAAACAGACTCCAAGGTGAGAACACCCACTTCCTACATCAAGCTAAAAACGAAAGCATTAGGATGATTAAGACTCTTCTTATTACACATCGAAGAACACGAGGCTAAGAGAAACAGAAACTACAACATATACACATCAAAGAACACGAGGCTAAACGAAAGTAATTGAAAGGGTGTTACTTACCAAAGCTCGTTTTACAGGTTCGGTGCAGCTCCTCTTTAACTTGCCACGCTCCTTGAAGATGTCCCCAATATCCAGTGTTTGGTCTTCATTGCTCCGCTGCATGTTCGCACTCGTGGTTTTAAAATCTCAACATGGCAAGAAAAATATAGTAATACTCACGCATCTTGTGGGCAACATTAAAGCACTCATCTGCCATGTTAGAGCATCTCCGACAGAAGCGCAACGCGTGACACGTTAAAAAAGCGTTTACATCGCCGGAGTAGCCAGTTTTTGCGGGCCCGGAGTGCTGAGATAGAGAAGTAGAGATAGAGTAGAGACATTGATAGTTCTCAGCATAGATATAGCATAGATAGATAAAAAATAGATAGTTCAACTACTCCTCGTCGTCCGACTCCTCCTCGGTGATGTCCTCCTCCGATGTCTCAATGTAGGCATCAAGATACCGATCGTCGTAGGAGTCGCAGGGCGACGCTGCTCCTAGCTTCATGTTGAGTTGAGCGGCCGCTTTCCGCGTACGCTTGTTCTCGCGATAGGCGGCTCGGTCCGCCCTCCTCTTCACCCTCTCTGCCCTCCTTTGCATGTAGAACTCGCGCTCGTTGATGATGTCCTGCGGGAAGCGTTGGCGCCACAGCGCCATGGCTTCCTCTTCCATCTCGGTGATGCCGAGATGGTGTCCCGCCTCCGGTTGTCGCGACGATCCTCTTTGATGGTAAGCCGCGGCGGATGTGCGAGCTCCTGCACCTGCTCCCGCGTCGGCACGTTGGGGATATTCAATGTTCTATGAGGCCACCGGAGGCGCCACACCGCCACGTCGTACGCGCGGGCGGCCTCATGGGCGGTGTCGAAAGTGCCGAGGCCGAGGCGCATCCCATGGAACCAGATCTCAGTGAAGAAGCCACCGGAGGGACGCGCGCGGACGCCGTGGTATCCCCAAGTTTCCCGGTGACGCGGCGGCATGGTGGTGCGGCAGCGGCAAGGCGAGAAAGAGCGGGGAGAGAGCAGTGGTGAGGCACAGAGCGGGGAGAGAGCGTTGGCAAGGCACAGAGTGGTGGGAGGGCGTTGGATTTTATAAAGCGCGCCGAACGCCGCGCGCCCAAACTAGCGCGCGTCCGACCACTTTTTCCCTCGCGCGCGATCCTTTCCCGACGTCTCTGCTATCTCTACTCTTATATTTATTTTATATTTATATTTATCTCTACTCTTATAAAAACAGAGTTGGTGATGATGGTGTGCCTGCCATCCTGCAATATAGGCCGTCCGATTTATATCCGACGGATAGGAGGGAAACTATGGCAATTTTGCAAAAAGATACCCACACCCCTCTCCACATTTGCAAATAAGGCTTTCCCTCATTCATCCTTTTCTCCCACAAGATAAACTACTCATACAAATGCATCTTGATGTTCCGTGCAACGCATGGGCATCTTGCTAGTTCTAAAAAACTTTCCATCATTTGCCACACTACTGGATGCAGATGAAGAACCTACCCAAGCACAACGCGATACAGGAGCGACGCACAATTACAAGGTGATATTCTATTAGACAATGGAGGCTATAACCAATTACTTTTAAGGGAACAATAGCAACCAGGAAATTTGAAGGGTAGGTATGAACAAAATTGGAACTACACATGTACTACTAAGAGATTCAATACACACATTACCAATCGAGGAGGAGTACAATGGTCGCGGCAGCCTCTGTGCATCATGGTCGGCAACGGGGGTCAGTTCATTGTCCACGACGGTGATGCTTCTGCGCTTGGCGTCGGCTTCCGGGAAGCAGATCGGAGACCGTGGAAGACGGTGCCGGGGAAGAGGCTCCGTGTACGACGATGACGGTGGACCAGCTCCAGTGCGGCGTACGACGTCGTCGATGAGGCAGATGCGCTGCGGTGGACGAGTGCACCGATGTAGAAGGGGAGGAGCACAAAGGCTGCGGTGCCGTGGAGAAGTCTATTTTGCGGTGGGGATAGAAAATGGGGAGTATTCAGGTGTACTACTCTGGGTGCCGGGGTGGGGTTTGCTGGGTAGGGTGAACCTGAAGTTACCAAAACAGCCCCCTACCAAGCGTCATCCATAGGCATGTTTCAAAGGGTGTGATGGTAACTTCGCACTGCTCGAATCAGGGTCGCGGGAGATTTTCCCGCCGACCTCAAAATTTTGTGACACTGAACTCCCCGTGTGGCGTGTTGGGTGATTGGGCTAAGCAACTAGCGAGTAGTACTAGTAGTTAGTAGTACTACTACCTACTAGTACTCCCTCCGTTTTTATTAACTCTGCATATTAGGTTTGACCGAAGTCAAACTTCCTAAAGTTTGACCAAGTTTATAGGAAAATATAAACATTTACCATGACAAATATTTATGATGTGAAAGTACATTCAATAATGAATCTAATGGTATTTATTTGTTATTGTATAAGTTAATATTTTCTGATATAAACTCTGTGAGAGTTTACAAAACTTGACTTTGACCAACGCTAATATGCGGACTTAAATAAAAACGAAGGGAGTACACATTTGTTTTCTTAGTTTGTAGTGAATTAATCATTGTTGTAATCATGAAATAAATGTATTAGGCTACTGACTTCGAATGTAATGGTCTATACAATTCAATAGTTAGAATCATTGTTGAATTCCAAGATGTATACGAGGTCTATAGTACTTCACAATATGCTCAAACTCACATAATCCCAGTCAAATGAAAATCTAAATGCATTTCATAGTTATTACTTTGTAGGATGCAACAAAACCAACCATAACTCTACATCATCCATTATAAAAGCAACATTTTGAACACATTCCAATGTGTGAATGAAACGTGTATAGAGAGCTTGCGAAGATGGAGCAGATAGGGCGGGAAAGATTGTATGTGAGAAAGATGGAGACATGTAATATACGTGAGATGTGTGAGCATCCGGATTTTGTACACGTGGAAGGAGAAGAGACAACAAGTTTGATGAGAGAGCTGGAAAAACATGGCCGAGAGGGGAAGGATCTCGTGGGTTGAGGGATTGATAATTTTGTGCGGGAGAGAGAGGGATTGGTAATTTTGTGCGGGAGAGAGGGGGGAGGAGTCAGTCAGCCGTCGTCACATCATCCTGCTTCCAAATGGCCCCGCATTCTCTAGTGCAATGATCTCGCCGTCTTCGATCTCCTCGATGCCCTCTTTGAAGATTGAGGTGGTGTGCATGCTGGGGTGCAGAGAAGCACAAGCAAGAGTGGTCGCCATATAACCTTGGATGGGGATGAATTCTGTGCTTAGGGGAGGGGGGAGTGTGTGTGCGGTGTGTGTGTGTGTGTGTGTGTGTGTCAGATATTGAGAGAAATCAAACCTATGGAGACAATGTGTGTGTATGTGATGAAAAGCTACATGCTAAATAGGGTTTTCACGAAGAGATTGTGCGTGCGAGATAGGGAGCGATGTGCGGGCCTTGAGGTGGGCAGGGGCCGGGTGAGAGTGTCAAAATGTGTGCGTTGATGCATGTTTTACATGCGATCGTGCGAGGGACGGACGAATCGAGAGAGATGGTTGTTGTGTTACGGATGCTCCTCTCTCTCTCTATCTCTATCTCTCTCTCTCTCTCTCGCAGACACAAGTACAAATAGAAGACCGTTCTCTTATGCATACACAATGTATCGGCATCTCTCTATGTCTCACTCATGCATGATCATTTGCACATTCACACCTCTCTATGTCTCTATCACACGCACACCGTCTCCACATTGCCCTTCCGCCACAACACACATATGGACACATACACACGTTCTCTCTCAGTCACACACACAAAATCAGTATTAAAAAAACTAGGGCGCACCTAAAACGTCCAAATCCAAATAAACACGAACTGAAGCTAAATTCAAATATATGGAAATATTGTAGCATGAAGAACTTTTCTAGGAAAACAAGTTGAGTAATATTCGGGGATTGTTTTCACACACAAAAAAAAGGTTTGGTGGATGTCCTTCGAGCGCGACATGGTGACACACCGTTCGACCGACCGCGCGGTTGCGGTGCACGCGCTTGCACAGGATTCTCACCAGCACGCGCATCGGAGGACGCGTCGGCTCCCGCTACAAGGAGAACGCCGCGCCGCCCGCCGAGCCCCCCAGCCTTGAGGAGCTTTGGAAAGAAATTGATATCGCCTTGTGGGAGGCTTTGCCTCCGGCAGAGCGCGCCAAAATAGAGGCGGAGAAGAAGGCCGAGGAAGAGAAGCGCGCCGCGAGGCATGCTGCCTGGCAGGCCTATGTCGAGTCCGAGAGAGTCAGGCAATTGGCTCTTTCGCAGAAGGCTCGTGCGAGGGCCGTCAGGGTGGCGGAGGACGCCCGTGCCAAAGCCCTGAGTGCAGTCGGGCCCAAGCGCCTCTTCTACGCTTGGCGGTACATGGACCGGGTGCATGCTTCCAGCGAGGAGTACCTGTTGGCGCCGGATCACCACATCGGTGAGATCACGCTCGCCGGCCGGCAAGCCGCCAATCAGCACCTCGCGAGTTGTGAGGTTGAGGAAGAGGCGTTGTGTCGGCACGCTGGGAAACGGCCGCGCACCAAGGCACTCGTGGCACGCCGCAAGCGCTCCTGCGAGCGTCGTGGCTTTTATTAGGAATAATTTAGCTTCTTAAGGCGATCTCATTAGTTTTGGGACGCAAATGATAAATCCTGAACGTTCGGGAATTATTAGCATCCTTAATTAAATATGTAAAAGGAAAAGTTTGGAAACCTTGTGTTCTTATCTAAGATCTTGGACTAGATCTTGTACTCTAGGAGTCTTGGATTGAACTCATACTACCACATCGGCCTATTTCCTTCTCTAGAATGATATCTAGCGTAGCACGTTCAAGTAGTTCATTCAACACTTTGTGTTGTACACTTTGTGGAGCAAGGTGGAGTTGCTCCTCCACAGCCTTGTGTTGCTTTAGGTGGTACCAGAGCCTCGTTGATCCACACTTGTTCTTGATTTTATCTTTGAGAGTGGATGTAACGCCCACGATGCGGCTATATCTACCACGTGTCGAGGCACGACTTAGAGGCATAACCGCATTGTGGTTTTGTCGCAAGAAGGGTCATCTTCACACAATGCCATGTAATGAACAAGAAAGGGATAAATAGAGTTGGCTTACAATTGCCACTTCACACAATGAACATATAATTCATACATCATCCAAGTACACACATAGACCGACTACGGTCAAATCCAAATGAAAGGAAGATAACCCCAAATGCTAGATCCCCGGTCGTCCCAACTAGGCTCCACTACTGATCATCAGGAAACGAAAACCTAGTAACGACCAAGGTCCTCGTCAAACTCCCACTTGAGTTCGGTAGCATCACCTGCGCTGGTATCATCGGCACCTGCAACTGTTTTGGTAGTATCTGTGAGTCACGAGGACTCAGCAATCTCAAAACCCGCGAGATCAAGACTATTTAAGCTTATGGGTAGGATAAGGTAATGAGATGGAGTTGCAGCAAGCGCTAAGCAAAAATGGTGGCTAACATACGCAAATAAGAGTAAGATGAGAAGCTACGCAACGGTCGTGAAGCTAGAAGTGATCAAGAAGTGATCCTGCACCTACTTACGATCAAACACAACCCAAACCGTGTTCACTTCCCGGACACCGCCGAAAAGAGACCATCATGGCTACACACACGGTTGGTGCATTTTAATTAAGTCATGTGTCAAGTTCTCTACAACCGGATATTAACAAATTCTCATCTGCCACATAACCGCGGGCACGGCTCTCGAAAGTTTATACCCTGCAGGGGTGTCCCAACTTGGCCCATCACAAGCTCTCACGATCAATGAAGGATAATCCTTCTCCCGGGAAGACCCAATCAGTCTCGGAATCCCGGTTACAAGACATTTCAACAATGGTAAAACATGACCAGCAAGACCGCCCGAATGTGCCGGCAAATCCCGATAGGAGCTGCACATATCTCGTTCCCAGGGCACACCGGGTGAGACAGGCTACGAGTAAAACCAGCCCTCGAGTTTCCCCGAGGTGGCCCCGCAGGCGGCTCGGTTCGAACCAACACTCAGAGAAGCACTGGCCCGGGAGGGCTAAAATAAAGATGACCCTTGAGTCTGCAGAACCCAAGGGAAAGGTATAGGTGGTAGGTAGTCAAATGTTAGAACCAAGGTTGGGCCTTGCTGGAGGAGTTTTATTCAAAGCGAACTGTCAAAGGGGTCCCATAACCCCAACCGCGTAAGGAACGCAAAATCAAGGAACATAACACCGGTATGACGAAAACTAAGGCGGCAAGAGTGGAACAAAACACCAGGCATAAGGCCAAGCCTTCCACCCTTTACCAAGTATATGGATGCATTAATTAAATAAGAGATATTGTGATATCCCAACATAATCATGTTCCAACATGGAGCAATCTTCAACTTCACCTGCAACTAACAACGCTATAAGAGGGGCTGAGCAAAAGCGGTAACTTAGCCAAACAACGGTTTGCTAGGAAGGTGGGTTAGAGGCTTGACATGGCAATAAGGGAGGCATGATAAACAAGTGGTAGGTAACACGACATAGCGATAGAGCGAACAACTAGCAAACAAAGATAGAAGTGATATCGAGGTTAATGGTCATCTTGCCTGAAATCCCGCAAGGAAGAAGAACGAGTCCATGAAGAAAACAAACGGACGTAGTCGAACGGATCCACACAAACGCAACGTAACCGGAACTATCAAGGAGAAGCGCAGCCGGAAAGAAGGAAACATCATGGTAAACAACCATCACATCAACATGGCATGATGCACAATCAAGTATGATGCATCTCCGGTTTAATGAGGCATGGCAAAGTGCAACAAACAATACTACAAATTAAGTAGAGCTCAATATGTAACAAGTTGCATATTGACGAAACACCACATTTGATTATTTAGTTCGCTCCCGTTTAGGTACTCAACAATATTAAATGTTGGTTAACATGGCAAGAGGTGAGGAATAAGTAAACAAACTATTTAAGCAAGTTTAAATGAGGCCGAAAATAACAAACAACAATTCCAGAAAATCCCCATATGTCATTTAGCAATTTTAATGGAGGAACAATTTTTAAGCATTTGAATATTGTTATCATGATGCGGATGACATATGCAAGTTATATGCAATTTTTAAGAAAATGTCAACATGAGCATGTTATGAAGCATTTGTCATCGTGGCGGAAACGAAAGGGGTGCCGCGGCAACGACAACAGAAATGGTGCCACGGCAACATATCGGTTCCGGTAGCCCATGGAGGTATCGATGCAAAAGGAAGTGTGGCGGGAGCGTGTCATGCAAGGATGGTGGGGTGATCTCGAATACCGGGTTCCCACGGGTCGACGGCATGGCAAACGAGGAGCGTGCAAGCGACAAATTCGGACACGGTGCAAACACGGTTTTCTCATACATCACTCATGCATTCGTTCACGGACGGTTGTCTCGGGGTTATACCTTCGAAGCGTGCGTTTTCAGAGCGGATCGGGTTCGATGCGGTGTAGGGGAAGTAGACGTTCTCGGAACGGTCGTAGTGGTACACGGCGACGGTAGTAGAAGTAGTGGTTCACGTTTCGCAATCGTGCACACTCCGTAGATGTTCGGGGTCGTCGGTAGAGGTACTTGACGCAATCCACGCAAACGGTGCTTGTTCGGGCATCAGTCTTGACGAAAGTGTACTTGGCAAATCCGCGTAGTCGTTTATGTTGTCGGACTTGACGAAATGCACACCGGCTATAGAGGTACATGACTCATATACATCCGGGGTCGTGGTAGAGGTACTTGACGTCCACGGAAATTAGCAGCGGAGGGCACGGGTCTCGGGCACTGTGTCCTGATCTTTAGGAGGTCAGCGGTGACTGCAGGTGCATGGGAGGCTACAGCGGGGGCCCAGGCAAGCAGGCGGGCAACGGCAATGGAACAGCAGAGATGGCAGCAGTGCCATCGGAGATGCCAGGAGGTGGAGCTTGAGCAGAGGAGGCTCGGGGTGGCGGAAAAGAGCAAGGCAGGGGCGGCAGCGAGTCGATGCGGGGCGGAGCGACGCTGTGACAGCAGGATCTTGGCGGCGGGGACTTGGCCGGGCGAGGGCACACGGGAACCCGCCAGAACCGAGGCTAGGGCGGCGGCTTGGGGAGGCGGACGAGCTCCAGGATGGGCGCGTGGAGCAGAGCAGCAGCGATGCGGGTCTCGCGCAGGAGATGGGGTCGTGGTCGCGGCGTAGACGGAAGCAGAGGGCGACGCGAGGCAGGGGGCGCCAGAGTTGGCCTCCAGTGGCGGTGCGGGAGGCCAGGCGCGGCGTCCTGGCGAGGCAACGGCGCGGAGGAGGGCCGACAAGGGGGCGCGACGGAGCTCAGCGGGCGTGCTCCGGCGGAGATGCTTGAGCGGGGGTGGACGCCGAGGAGAGGAAGGAGCGTTCGTCGACCTGCTGGGCTCCGGTGGCGCGGGTCAATGAGGACGAGATGGAGGTGCGGGATGAGGGAGCGAGCGAGAGGAGGGGGGAGCTTGGGGATCTCCTCTCCCTGGTGCGATGCGTGTGTGCGTGTGGCGGCGGCACGGGAACAAGAGGGGGAGATCGATGGAGAGGGTCGGGGCCTAGGGTTTAGGAAGGGTTTAGGTGGGCTGTGGGAACGGGTCGGTCTGGTTGGTTAGGCCCAAGAGGCCTGACTGGGCTCTCTCTCTCTCTCCCCCTCATATTCTTTAGCAGAAAAGAATTATAGAGAAGAAAAGAAAGAGAGGGTTAGGGAAAGAATTTGCGCATGCGGATAATTTTCCCGGACTCATAAAAATGAGATTGATCCAAGAAAAATAGAAAGTGAGCATGGGCGTGAAGTTGAATTCAAACTCATTTGAATTTAATTCAAATGGGTTTGAACTAGGACTAGGTTTTGAAGTGTCCAAAATGTTAAGGATTTTTGGAGGAACCTCGATAAGAGAGATAAGGAATTGTTGGCAAGGTTAGAAAGCCAAAACTTGAAGAAGTAAAGGCCAAGGGATTTGACATGCAAGTGTGTTGTGGTAAATTCCAAAACAATGGAATATTTATGTAGCTCCCTAAATATCGAGAGGGTATGTTATAAAGAGAAATCACCATGTGAATTCCCTCGATTTAAATGGATCTAAGATCCACACGATTTATTTATTTGAGTTTTAAAAAGGGGTGCATGATGACATGATGCAATGCACATGATGCAAAGATGAATGCAACGAACAAAACAAATCACACGACGAATCTTGAAATACAAGGAAGGCATCTGGAGCGTCGGTCTCGGGGTGTCACAGTGGAGCTACAATAAGCAATGGATCAATTGGAGAAGTGGATGGATGTTGTAGAACAAAAAATCAAAGTGTTGAGTGAAGATCTTAGCCATAGATTCGATCAGATGGTTGAGATGATAAGAAAATGTGTTCCCCCTACTGCCATAAAATTCACCAAATGATGAATAAGATGTTCAACAGAGAAGAAGGAGAGGTGATCTTGGAGCTAGACTACCATAACAACGTGTAGTTCAACGTACTTCAAGAAGGCCAATTTATGTTGGAGCTTCTGAAGGTGAAGAATATGATGATGCCCTTGAGGGACCTGATCTATATTCATATCAGAGAGTACTGCAACCCTATGTTGGAGATATGCCCTAGAGGCAATCATGTATGATGATATTTCCTATGTATTTATGAATGAAGATAGTCCTTGGACATTATCAATGATGTGTATCAGCAAGTACGTGACTTGTTTGTGTGACTATGCATTGTATGATGATTATCCTAAAAGGTCCCTAGTGAAAGGTACTCCCTCCGTCCCAAAATTCTAGTCGTAGATTTGTCTAAATACGGATGTATCAAGTCACATTTTAGTATTAGATACATCCGTATCTAGACTAATCTAAGACAAGAATTTTGGGATGGAGGGAGTATGTGTGGACGTGCAGCTAACTAGACTAGCATATGACACGATGGATGGCTCGGTCTCACTAGCCATGTAGCATTGGATGCAGTCAGATAATATGGACTCGGGAAGATCTGGTCGGATCCGACATAGTTGAATCCGAGTCCAGATAAGGTCTGAGTCGGACAGACCCGACTATGAGACGTAGCGATTGGTCATTTGTGAGTCTCTAGTACAACATACGTTCTATGTCCTAAGACCTGATCTGACACATGTACTCGGGATGGTGATAGACCTACTCTGGGCCGACCAAACACTACTCTCTAACTGGGTAGTTATAAAGGTAGGTTTCGGACTTGTCCAGACGCATGTTGCGAGACATGGTCGAGCAAGATGGGATTTGCCCCTCCCATCAGGAGAGATATACTCTGGGGCCCTCGTGTGATTCGACCAAGATAAGCATGGCCATGTGACAAGGACTATGAGATAATCCGGTTTGTGGTTGGCATCACTGGAACGACAAAGTGGTCGGGCTAGCACAAGGATGACAGACTCGCCTAGAGCCCGACAACATATATCGTGTGGCAAAGAGAACAGAAGTGTGACATATTGTACAGGTTCGTCAACCGGCTTCATTGTCTACTTGGGGGTCAGCACGCCTTGCTAGAGGCCGCTACCAACCGAGCAGGTCGGAGGTGATCCGACCTATGACCAAGCCGGCTTGAAGCTAAGGGGTCGCGCACTTAAGGGAAGGAACCTGTGAGGTTGGATCCGACTCCACGAGTCAGATGTGATCCTACTCAAACTCGGATCCAGGCCGAACTGACTTTTGGCTTTAGGGTCCATGCGGGGCCCAAGTGTTGATCCCGTGATGGATGCCTATATATAGTGGAGGTGCGACACACTCATTTGGTTGATTGCTTCGGCGTCATCACTAGGGCTTTGCATGTGTTACAACTAGCCACCCCCACTCGTTGTTGGTTGTGTGATCGGACCTAGCAGTCCGTCGCACGATGCTCCTCCTGCACGCAAGGATGCTGTTAGGGGTGGCGCACTTGCACCACTCCGGCAAACCTATTCGTGGGATCTGATCGGCTACGTGGGAGATCGACGGGGAGGAGACGACTCCGGAGACGCGCTGCCCCAACTCTTCTTCCGCTGCACGGCACTGCGCATCTAGTGGTAACGATGCGTGATCCATCCCTTGTAGCATGTTCCTATATGTTCTGCGGGTAGGAATTTAATTTGCAGTCAACACACCCTACCATAGAACCCAACACCCTACATATGCAAGGGATACATACAAGGTGAGAGTTGAGGTCCCAACTTTTAACAGAAATGTTCATATTGAAGGGTGCCTTGATTGGTTTTATGAAGTGGAGACTTTCTTTGAGGTCGTGGAGATTCCGGAAGATCATAGAGTTCCTTTGGTCACGTACAAGTTGAAAGGAGGGGTCATTGCAGGGTGGCATCGCCTTCAAGAAGAACGCGGGCTGAGAGGAGAACCTCATGTGATAACCTGGCAGCAAATGAAGACTCTTTTGAAAGGGAGATTTTTGCCCGTTGACTATGACCAGATGCTATTTGTCTAGTTTTAAAATTGTGCTCAAGGAAATAGGACTCTTTCCAATTACACAGAGGAGTATCTAAGGCTACAAGTGAGGTGCAACCTTGCTGAAACTGAAGATCAACAAGTTGCAAGGTACATCAATGGTCTCAAGGATGCTATTCAAGATCGATTGGTGATGCAACAAATCTAGTCCATTTATCAAGCACAAGCTCTAGCCTTAAATGCATAGAGGTTTGTGAGGACAAGAAAGACAACCAAGGCTCCATGTCCTCATACCGAAGGGTTGTCTAGCAGACATACTAATAGAGTGGAAGAAAAGGCCGCTCCACTAAAGGAAAAATGACACATCCCGAAGAAAACTAGAGGCACAGGTAAGGCAAATGAAGGCCCGGAATGCTATAAATGTGGTTAAGGGGGACACATATCTAGCGGTTGCCCACTTAGGAAATTTGGTAACACGACTATCCATGATGATGAAGCCGACGAGGAAGAATATGAATTTGAAGATGTAGAGGGATAAGAGGTTTGTCAAGAAGAAGGTGAAGAGGTGGCATGTGTGATTCAACATCTCCAATGTTCTATAACACAACTTGATGATGCACAATGAAAGCAAATATTCAGGAGCAAATGCACTGTGAATTGCAAGGTATGCAAATTAGTGATTGATAGTTGTAGTTGTGAGAATATTATACCTCAGAATTTGGTGAACCGTTTAAAGCTTGAAAATCATGATCATCCAAATCCCTACACTATTAGGTGGATCAAGAAAGGATTTAATAAGAGGATCACCAAACAATGCAACATGCCACTTTCTTTGAGCCAACATTATCGCTCAAATATGTTGTGTGATGTCGTTGACATGAGTTCCAACCATATTCTTCTTGGGAGACCTTGGCAATTTGGTGTGGAGACTACACATAAAGGGCGGGAAAATTCTTGATCTTTCATTTGGAACATGAGGAAGATCATTATTCTACCAAACAAAACTAATGGTAATACCTCTAAGGAGGAGGGGAAAAGTATATTAACTATCTCCCGCACCTCTAATGAGCTTATGGAAGACTTGAAGGAGGTAGATTTATGTGATGTACTTATTGTAAAGGGAGAAGAACACCAAGTTGTCGAAATTCCATCAAAGGTACATGGCTTATTAGCAGAATTTTGGAGCATGCTTGGATAGCCACAAGGCCTTCCACCGATGAGAGGAATTCAACATAGAACTGACTTAATTCCAGGAGCAAGTCTTCATAATCTTCCACGCTACCAAAATAGCCCAAAAGAGCATGATATATTGAATGAGAAAGTGGACGAATTGCTGCAAAAAGGACACATTCGAGAAAGCATAAGCCCATGGGTTGTACCAACCTTGCTCAAGCCAAAGAAAGATGGTTCTTGGTGCATGTGTGTGTACAGTAGGGCCTTTAACGAGATCACTAGAAGGTATAGATTCCCTATATCCCACTTGGATGACATGTTGGATCAGCTTAGTGGAGAAAGAGTGTTCATAAAGCTAGATTTAAGAAGTGGATATCATCAATTCGCATTAAACCACTGATGAATGGAAAATAGATTTCCAAGACAAAGGAAGGGTTGTTTTAATGGCTAGTTATGCCATTTGGGCCCTCAAATGAACCAAGTACCTTCATATACTTGATTGATGAATGAAGTCCTTAGGCCCTTCTTATCCCACTTTGTTGTGGTTTATTATGATGACATCTTGATCTATGCAAGAATGAGGATGAACACTTTGATCACGTACGGAAGGTTCTAGGACTACTACAGGAAAATGAGCTCTACATCAACTTAAATAAATGTGTTTTCCTACAAACGCAACTTCTTTCTTTGGATTTGTCATGGTATGTGAGGGCATTTGTGTTGATGGTTCCAAGGTTAAAACAATTCAAGATTGGCCAACTCCGGAGACCATTTATGAGGTATGAAATTTTCATGGACTTGCAACCTTTTATAGGCAATTTGTGAAGAATTTCAACACTATTATGGCACCAATTATCGTGTTTGAAGAAAGGAAAGTTCTAATAGACAGCAGTGGATGAAGTTAGTTTCAGCGAGATCAAGCAAAACCTCTCACAAGCTCTTGTCTTGGTGTTACCTGATTTCAACAAGACTTTTGAGTTGGAGTCTGATGCAAGTGGAGTAGGAATTGGAGTTGTTCTATCTCAAGAAAGGAAGCCCATTGCTTTCTTTAGTGAGAAGTTAAGCAAACTTAGGCAGAAGTAGAGTACTTATCAGCAAGAATTGTACGAAGTTTTCGAGCTTTAATAACTTGGGAAGTCCTTTTGCTGCCTAAAGAGTTCATCGTTTACACTGACCATCAATCCATAAAGCATTTTAGAAATCAAAAGCATGTTGATCGCATGCTAGCAAGATGGACCGCACATCTAGAGAGGTTCAACTTCATTGTGCATAAATCTGGAGCAACCAACCCAGTGGGTGATGCTTCGAGTCGTCGTGCATGTCTCTTGACTTCTTTTGAGGTTGAACTTCCAGGCATGGATCAAATAAAGGAGTTGTATGAGGATGTTGAAGACTTTGGCCATGTTTGGGTAAAGCACATCAAAGTTCAGCCATTAGGTGATGACTATTCGGTGCAAGATGGTTATCTCTTCAAAAATGATCGTTTGTGCATCCCAAGAAGCTCTCTATGGGATAGTGATTAGAGAGCTCAATCAGGTGATCTTGGTGGTCATGTTGGACGGGACAAGACTATTACTAACCTGGAAGCTCGTTACTTTTAGCCATAACTAAAAAGAGATGTTGGAAAGCTTGTTACACATGCAAATCTAGAACATAGGGTTACACATGCCTTCGCCTGTTCCTGTTGCTCCATGGAAGGATATCTCTATGGACTTCGTCTTGGGTTTGCCAAGAACAATACGAGGGAGTGATGTTGTGTTTGTGGTTAACGGATTCTCTAAAATGTCTCACTTCATTCCATGTCGCAAGATAATGGATGATCATCATGTGGCAAACTTATTCTTTCGAGAAGTAGTCAGACTTCATGGAGTTTTAAGGTCCACCGTCTCAGACCATGATAGAAAGTTTCTTACTATATTTTGGCTCACTTTGTGGAAGCAAATCACCATTGAATTAAAATTTTCAGGAACTGCCCATCCATAAACAAATGGACAAACAGAAGTGGTGAACAAAGGGAAACCGATGTATTGCATTTGTGGAGAAAGAAAGGGACAATGGAAGTTGGCTTTATCTCTTACAAAGTTCTCCTACAATAACTTCAAGCATTTATCCACATGAAGGGGTCCTTTTCCATTGTCTGCACTAAAGTTCCAACACATGTGGTGACCTGGTGAAGCTACCATCAATAGGAAACTCAAAATCCGCGAGATATTTGAAGAAATTTGTGGTGTTCTGGAAGCATAAAACTGGAAATATAAACAACTTGTTGACTGTAAAAGGAGGTTGAAATCATTCCAAGTTGATGATAAGGTGATGGTCTACCTCAGAAAAAAGAGGTTGTCTTTACGTGTTAAAGGGAAGGTTAGGCAGCGAAGGCATGCACCCTTCTCTACTATGAGGAAAGTAAATGATACTCCCTCTATTCCTAAATGTAGTGCGCATAGGAAAGTTCAAAAGTCGAACTTCCCCTACTTTGACTACATTTATAGAGGACAAATATCTACATCTACAGTATTAAGTAAATATCATTAGATACATCATTAAGCATATATTTATATTATATTTGTTTGGTGTTATTTTGGTTGATGCTTTCCTCACTAAACTTGGTCAAACTAAACAATGTTTGACTCCTAGAAAATTTTATGCGCACTACATTTAGGAATATAGGGAGTAATGTTTATGTGATAGACCTTCTAAGCAACATGGGTATATCCACACATATCAATGTTGCGGACTTGACTCTCTACCACCCAAAAGAAGCGCTCTATGAAGATAACTCGGTCGAGTTTCAAACAATTAGGAAAGAATGATGAGGAAAAGAAAAATAAAATCATATGTCAAATCTATTTAGCTACTTCTAGATACTTCTACTCTAGTCTAGTTTTTTTTCTTAATCTTAAATAATGTTTTCTAGAGTATTTTAGCTATAAGTAGAAGTGAATTGTAAAGACTTTCCAAAGCCCTATAAATAGTGGTCATCACTCCTGGTTTATAACCAAACTATGTACCAACTACCTATAATAGACCTTAGTGTTTTCGTCTAAGATCTTAAGGTCTAGAAGTTTAGATTGAACTCCTACTACCACATCGGCCTATTTTCACCTCTAGAGCGATATCTAGCACAACTTCGTAGCAGCAAGGTGAAGTTGCTCCTCCACAACCTTATGCTACTTGGAGAAAGAATTCCGACCAGCAATTACAAGGCAGCCAAACATATTGGTGATGAAATTCGTAAATGAATTCCACAAGTTCTTACCCAAATGATGGGTGCCAAACGAGTTGTGAAGGAAATTGGAGAATGGAGAAAAAAAGGGAGTCATCATCCAATTCGCTCCGATGATCTAGGCATGGTTCAGGGATAAAAGCAACTTCGTGATTCATGGTAATAATAAAAAGCAGCTTCACCATTTTCATGACAGGTCATTCAAGGTTTCTTTTGGGAGCTTCCCAACATTTCAGGATAATCAACGATACTGCCAACACAAGTTACCTATGGTAATTTTATTTGGGTGGTAGCACTTGCATCTTTCTACATACACTAACCTTGCATATTGAGCATAATGTTGTACAGCTATGACTACTATACAAAGCTGGCGCATTTTATCCATATGGAACAAAATAGACCAAAACACTTGTTACAAGAACCCAGTGCTTTAACACACAGGCTCATCTTTAACTATACAAACTTTTCATATATAAACTTATAGCCAGTAAATATCATCGTTAAATATTGTATTGCTCTATCATTGCATCAGCAGAAGATTATTCACAGTGGCATTCACATTATTCGTTCTCATCAGGTCCTGCAACAAGGTTGAAAAGGAAAAACATTAGTGCATACTAGCGTCTAGAGAAATTACAACAAGAGGCTAGCAAAAACAGAAACGTACTTCAATAATTAGCTCGTCAGGCATATGGGGTAAAACTTCTCGTACTCTATCTACCATGGTATTAACCCGCGACATGCTTCCGTTAATTGTTCCTGCCGTGCCTCGGAACCGCAAGCTAGCAGAAGCCACATCGGGCCTCGAGGAAGATGATGGAACAATTGAAGGGCCTGCCATTGACTCAGGCCACAGATTCCAGGTGGCATCTGCATGCCCATAATTATCAGTCACAGAAGCGAACTGCCTCATCATCATCTGAACTCCGCTAAGCCCCACGGATCTCACTGCACTAGAGGAACTGGGGTCATCCACCCCAGTGCTCGACCACGGTGGTGCCCAGCGAGAATCAAGACCCGCACCTCTGCGACAACCAACACAAACACATTAAGGAATCAAATATCAACAACTCTGTAGTCACATAAATTGAATGGAAAACTGCACTTCTGCCATCATTGATGAACCATATCTTCTGGGTGTTGAGTTAACATGTTAATAAAACAGCTAAGAGTTCTACACCTGAGCATTTTATTTACTTCCTCTGATCCAAAATAAATGTCGTGGTTTTCGTTTTGAACTAAAACCGCGACACTTATTTTGGATCGGAGGGAGTACATGATTAGGCACAAAACTTATGTTAACTTACTGCTAGTGTTCTAATTTTCGAAGTACATCTATATTCAACTGCACATATGCTAAATCAGAAGTCTTTAAGCAACCAGATTCCAGCAGAACTTCCCATAACCAGTGTCAACTGGCCAGTTATTAAGAAACTGAGGTTTTGAAACTAGAACACCATTACTCTCGACTGCGTGCTAACTTTGAAGAGGGTCGATGCAGGGAATTAAAGAACCACAAATTGCACTACTTTACTGAGTTTTGGGGGCTAATTTCAAAATGACGTTATTATATCAGAAATCTATCTAATACTTACGAAAAATAGAGAAGCAATCTGGAGTATAGTCTGGTGAAGTGCCACAGATATAGAACATTGTAAGTTTTTATGCATACCTCCAAACACCATCTGAAGGATCCTGCTGTTCAGGAACCCTTTGCTGATTTAATCCCATATTTAGCTGTTCCGAAATTAGCTGAACATTTGCTACCTCTGCTGTTGTTGACCTAGAATGTCCTTGAGCTGAAAGAAAGAGTGGCCTTCGACAAGTTGGACAAGAGTAACCCTCCATTAATCCTTGATCCAACCTACCCATAGCAACAATATGAGTAAAATAAAACAAGGAGCAAATGTCCTACATACATTTGATGGTAAAGACACTTAAGCTTTTAATATAATTTACTAAGCAGATCAACAGAGGGGCACTCAAACATGACTTCAGTAATTGATCCTTGAAGGTGAAATTTCCATTGATTTGTTCGCTATGCACTGGTAAGTAATACTCCATCCATTAACAAATATAACATGTTCTAACTTTTTTGTGATGTATAGACCCATTTTAGTGTGTTCATTCACTCATTTCAGTCCGTATGTCAGTCCATATTGAAATATCGAAAACATCTTATATTTATGAACGGATGAAGTATCAAATAAGGACATGCATATGGTGTTCATTGACTTGGAGAAGGCCTACAATAAGATACCGCGGAATGTCATGTGGTGGGCGTTGGAGAAACACACAGTCCTAACAAAGTACATTACCCTCATCAAGGACATGTACGATAATGTTGTGACAAGTGTTCGAACAAGTGGTGGCGACACTGATGACTTCCCGATTAAAATAGGACCGCACCAGTGGTCAGCTTTGAGCCCTTATCCTTTTGCTTTGGTGATGGATGAGGTCACAAGGGATATACAAGGAGATATCCCATGGTGCATGCTCTTTGCGGATGATGTGGTGCTAGTCGATGATAGTCGGACGGGGTTAATAGAAAGTACTACTAGGCACGAGGAGGAGGTTAGCCTTGATGGGCAGGTGGTACCTCGAACACCTTTCGATATTTGGGGCTATGGGGATATCGATGAAGATGTGAATCATCGAATCAAAACTGGATGGATGAAGTGGCGCCAAGCTTCTGGAGTTCTCTGTGACAAGAGAGTGCCACAAAAGCTAAAAGGCAGGTTCTATAGGAGATTCGACCAGCAATGTTGTATGGCACTGAGTGTTGGCCGACTAAAAGGCGACATGTTCAATAGTTAGGTGTAGCCGAGATGCGCATGTTGAGATGGATGTGTGGCCACACAAGGAAGGATCGGGTCCGGAATGATGATATACGGGATAGAGTTGGGGTAGCACCGATTGAAGAGAAGCTTGTCCAACATCATCAGAGATGGTTTGGGAATATTCAGCGTAGGCCTCCAAAAGCTCTAGTGCATAGCGGACGGCTAAAGAGTGCTGATAATGTCAAGAGAGATCAGGGTAGACCAAACTTGACATGGGAGGAGTCTGTAAAGAGAGATCTGAAGGGAGTATCAGCAAAGAACTAGCCATGGACAGGGGTGCGTGGTGTTAGTTATATTCTAGCCTATATATTTTCCCCGTTGTATGAGGGGTTTCCTGCATATTTACCACCTGTACATGTATATATATTGGCTATTGGCCATTGACCCTCGGGGAATACAAGTTGCATATTTCCTAACATGATAGTAGAGCTAGGTCTTTTTTTAGCACACGCAACTCGTGCTTGAATCATGTCTATCGCGCCGCCGCCATCCTCTCTTGGCTACCGACGCTGCTGCTCGTTCTTCCCGATGGCTCGTCTACCTCCATCGGCCCCGTCTACCAGGTCTTGCCGCGTTCGGACGACGCTTCTGTAGGCCTGCGCTGCTTGCTCCACGCACCCGCCCATCTACAGGCCAACTTCCAGATCACAACAGAGCCGCCCGCCTCATCTCAGTCGGGCCATTGTTGCAACTCTTCGCCCAGGCCGCCCCTTGGCTGAAGGACGACGCCACCACACTCCTCATGATCGGGCCCCACTGCCTGATCCCGATCAAACCAAACTGCTACTGGATCCCACCGCCGGCTGCTCCACCCGTCAGCTCGCTCCACTTCACCGCACCCTACAAATCGGGTCATCGTCCCGCCCACCAGATCGGGTCAACGCTCCGCAGGGCTGCATCCGCGTCCGCGTCGCCCATCCTGCAGGTGCTTCCGCTGGATAAGGTCACGGTCGTGACGTCACAGTCGTGACCTGCCACGCTCGCTGGCCTGTTGTGCCCAGCAATCATCGATTGCTGATTTGCTTGCTAGTCATCCCTGCCGGTCACAGGCGTTGTTGACTGCATCTTCATCGTCGGTTCCAGGGGAAGACCAAAGATCTTGCGTGGTAGGTCTGCCAGAAAAACTCAAGAGAGAAAGAAGTCCCGTTAATCTCTTCATGCTCGTTCCAAGTTCAAAGTACCTTTTGGCCAAAGTTTGAATCAAGCCGCCGACCTCTTCTATTGGGACTGATTCTGCTGATTGTCTTCTAGTAAAAAAATTAGTGTCTCCGGCTTGTCCTTCTGTGATCTTCGACGGTGCTCCCTGTACTGATCCCGTCTCGCACATGCATCGTCTCTCGATGCTTGGCGCTCGTCCACCTGTGACATTGTTCCCTTCAGCGCTTTCCGAAGTTTGTGTTGGTCGCTCTCCTACAACTACTCTCGCGACTTCTGCACATGGTGAATGTCACTCTACACCGACTCCTCTCGCGACTTTCACCGGTGATCGCTCTACACCGACTCCTCTTGCGACTTTCACTGGCTGTGCTGGTGCATATGACTCCACAAACTACGCCTCGCACACGCGCCTTCCCATGACGCTTGGGGCTCGTCTGCATGCGCCCTTAGACTTTACGGACGGTACTAGTCATGCTTCACCGCCACATCTAGCGGCCACAGGTGGTGGTGGCCGCTCCTCTCCTGGTGCTACTGTGTCGACTACTTTAGCTGTGTACTTCACCGAGGAGATTGCGCGACTTCACGCCCTACTGATTGCCTCTGGCTCTCTATTGTCGGGTGCATCTACATTGACCTCTTTCGTTGAGCCCCTGACTAAGCAGGAAATTGTGTGACTTCGATGCCTGCTAGCTCCATCTTCTGGTTCTCCATCGACAGGTTCTGTTGGTTCTGCTACCGACTCTTCTAGCATTGTCAGACCACCATCTGTGGATTTTTTATACTGGAGCATCTTTCATATGACTCATGATCCATCCACTTTGTCCTCTATTCAACCTCTCAATTCTCCTGTTCATGTTCTTACTGCTGATGGTACCTCTTGGTCCATGGTCGAGGCATTCTTAGCACTTTGTCCTTTCGTGTTCCTGATGCTGCTCGTGTTCCTCGACTTACCATGCAGCTCATGTTTGATGGTCAAATTGTTGACTCTGGTTGTCGGGTCATTCTCGACTTTGACTCGGTCTCTATTCTAGACCATCATACTGATGCTCTCCTTGTTGCTGGCCCCCGGCACCGTGACTACCAAGGCCTCTGGGAGCTTGACTGGCTTCACCTTCCCTCCACTGCCACTACCGACAGTCTCTCCCTCTCTGTTGCCTTGTCTACCAGCTCTTTTCAGCAGTGGCATCATCGCCTTGGTCACTTGTGTGGCTCTCGTCTCTCATCCTTGGTTCAACTTGGTCTTCTTGGATCCTCCGGCGGTGTCTTTAGACTGCTAGGGTTGTCGGCTTGGTAAACAGGTCCAGTTACCTTATCCTCATAACGACACTGTATCTCAGCATCCTTTCGACCTTGTTCACTCTCATGTCTGGGGTCCAGCTCCCTTTACCTCGAAAGGGGGTCATCGCTACTATATTATCTTTACAGATGATTTCTCTCGCCACACCTGGATATATTTCATGCCTTCTCATAGTGAGGTCTTATCTATCTATAAGTGTTTTGCTGCCATGGTTCACACTCAATTCTCTACGCATGTTCGTGTGTTTCGTGTTGATTCTGTTGGAAAGTATACTCCAAGATGTTGCGTGGAGTTCTTGCTGAGTAGGGTACTCTTGCTCAGTTTGCTTGTCCTGGTGCGCATGCTTGGAATGGCATGGCTGAGCACAGGCATCATCACCTTCTTGAGACGGCTCGTGCGATGATGATCGCCGCCGTTCTTCCGCCTCACTTTTGGGTCGAGGTTGTCTCCACTTCCACCTATCTCATCAACCTTCAGCCGTCCACTGCTCTGCAAGGTGGCGTTCCTTTCGAGTCTCTTCGGTCATCCCCCCGCGTCCATCTTCCTCGACATTTTCAGCAGAGGATATATCTTCCCTCACTTTCCTGACACACCTATCACTCCTGTCGAGCCCTTGCTCGTCCGTCCTACTACCCCTGCTTCTCCGATTGTTGCAGATCCAACGCCACCATCTCCCATGGTCTCCTCACCTGGCTTGTCACCGCATTCTGCACCTTCATCCCCGATATCTTCTCTGTCACCTTCGCCTATCTCGGTGAATCCTCCTCGTATTCTTCCATATTTTCCTTAGTATTATACTTGTCGTCCGCGTAATGTGGATACGTCTACTGAAGTGTCATCTTCCTCGTCTCATCCTACTTATGGCTTGCATCCTCGCATCGCTTTCGTCTATTGATCGCCTTGGTTTTCCACACGCTGGTGCTGCTGTTCTTGAGCCGACTTCTTATCGTCAAGTTGTTATTCATCCCGAATGGCAGTTTACGATGGCAGTGGAGCTTGCAGCTCTTGAGCGCACCGGCACGTGGGATCTTGTTTCTCTTCCTCCCAGTATTCGTCCCATCATTTGTAAGTGGGTCTAAAAGGTTAAGACTCGCTCCAATGGTTCTCTTGAGCGTTACAAAACTCGTCTTGGGGCTCATGGCTTTCAGCAGGAGCATGGTCATGATTATGATGAGGCTTTTGCTCCTATGGCCCATATGACCACTGTTCGCACACTTCTTGTCATGGCCTCTGTTCGCCACTGGTTTGTGTCTCAGCTTGATGTTTAGAATGCCTTTCTTAATGGTGAGCTGCGTGAAAAGGCTTACATGCAGCCCGCATCTGGGTATTTTGTTTTTGATGGCATGATATTGTCGTCTTCGTCGCTCTCTATGGCCTTAAGCAAAAGCCCCTCACGCCTAGTTTGAGCGTTTTGCCTCTGTGGTGACTGTCGCTGGTTTTTTAGCGAGTGCTCATGATCCAGCGCTATTTGTCCACCTTTTTGCTCGTGGTCGGACTCTTCTTTTATACGTCGATGACATGATTATCACTGGCAACGACCCCAAGTATATTGCCTTTGTGAAGGCTCGTCTTAGTGAGCAGTTTCTTATGTCTGGTCTTGGCCCTCTTTGCTACTTTCTTGGGATCAAGGTCTCTTCTACCTCTGATGGCTTTTCTATTTCCCAAGAAAAGTATACAGGATCTTCTTGCTCGTGCTGCTCTTACTGATGAGCACACTGTTGAGACTCCCATGGAGCTCAATGTTCACCTCTGTGATACTGATGGTGACCCCTTGCCTGATCTGGTGCGTTATTGTCATCTTGTTGGGAGTCTTGTCTATCTTGTTGGGAGTCTTGTCTATCTAGTTGTCACTCATCCAGATATCTCCTATCCGGTCCATATTCTGAGTCAGTTTGTCTCTGCTCCCACTTCGGTTCACTATAGTCACCTCCTTCATGTTCTTCCATATCTTCAAGGCACGATCTCTCACCGCCTGTTCTTTCCTCGCTCCGGTTCCTTACAGCTTCGGGCCTATTCGAATGCTACGTGGGCTAGTGATCCCTCGAATCGCCGTTTACTTTCTGCTTATTGTGTTCTTCTTGGTGGTTCTCTCATTGCCTGGAAGACGAAGTAGACTGCAGTTTCGCGTTGTGCAAAGGTTGAGTTGCGAGCTATGGCTCTTTCGACGACAGAGGTGACTTGGTTACAGTGGTTACTTCAGGACTTTGGTGTTTCTGTCACTACACCTACTCTGCTCTTGTCTGACAGGTGCTATTAGCATGAGCTCACCAAGCATATTGGTTCTATGTGCGCGCTGGTGCGTAGGATCAAGTTATTGCTCTTGAGTATGTGCCCTCCGAGTTACAGTTGGCAGATTTCTTTACGAAGGCCCAGACTAGAGCGCAGCATGGCTTCTATCTCTCCAAACTGAGTGTTATTTATCCACCATGAGTTTGAGGGGGGGTGTATTCTACTCCCTCCGTTTCTAAATGTCTTTTTAGAGATTTCAATACAAACTACATACGAATGTACATAGACATATTTTAAGAGTATAGATTCACTCATCTTGCTCCGTATGTAGTCCCTCATTGGAATCTTTAAAAAGACTTGCATTTAGGAAAGGGGGGAGTAGCCTATATATTTTCCCCATTGTATGAGGGATTTCCTGCATGTTTACCACCTGTACATGTATACATATTGGCCATTGGCCCTCAGGGAATACAAGTTGCATATTTCCTAACACGTGGAAGCTAGCTATCCATTGCCAGAACCATGAGTTGGTTGCGAGATCTTATGGGTTTCAGCTCTAGCCTACCCCAACTTGTTTGGGACTAAAGGCTTTGTTGTTGTTGCTGATGAAGTATCAAATAAACTCCTTTACAGATTCCATTATAGAAAGTTCCAGTTGACAGCAAAATCAGGAATTCGGGACACTAGTCTCGTAGTTTAATTCAGAATTCAAGTAACTAAATGACATGGACATATGGAAGAGTACACTGATAACTACAGCCTTTAACTCAAAAGATTTTTTACTAGCAATCAAGCATCAATTGGCAACACACTAAAAGCAACTAAGGGCATACCAAGATCGCAAGCAAGGTAGATGAAATAGATGGTTGCAAGGCAACTTTTTAGCTCGAGCCATTGGTCCCTGTGAGTTGCAGCAGAAGCAACGAAAAATTCAGATACACAAGTAGTCAAGGACGACAGAGTTTCTGAAGATCTAGAAAACTGTTTACCCGGCAGATGGCACACTCATCATCATATGTGCAGATCTCATCGTATTTAGCATCTGGGAGTGCTCCATCGAGCGAACGGAGTGCCTTTCTTAACTTAATGTAGGTCTTAATCCTCTTCAAAAATGAAACTACAAGAGCCTGCATATGATAAAAGACACATCAGTACATATTAAATAACTTCCATGAAAGTAACACAGTTCATCAACAGTTGTCAATAGGTGATGTCTGCCTTACACGCAAGTTCAACAGGAGCACTGCGTCGACCAGGTGAAACGCCATACCACGGAGCCAAAAGATCATCGAATAATGACCAAGTGACATCAACAAGCTTATCAGGTCAATGACAAAACCAAAATTCCTTATAAGTTGGCCTCTCCATTCAGAAAATGAACCTGCAGATGTAAAGCATGATTACATCCTGATAGCAAAGTCAAAAGAGTTCAAGAAAAGTTTGCACAGGAACTTAGTAAGTCTTGCTCCTGAAACATTGTTCCAACAGAAGATAAAGCGCAGCCTAGAGATACACCAAAGCAATAAGTAGTGACATGTGTGACTGAAACTGCTGTTTGTGTAACTCCCTGGTCAAGAAGAGTCATTCTGGCCATATTTGTACTCCCTCCGCCCGGAATACTTGTCGGAGAAATGGATGTATCTAGACGTATTCTATTTCTAGATACATCCATTTTTATCCATTTCTCCGACAAGTATTTCTAGACGGAGGGAGTACAATCTAATGAAATTATAATGTTTATGAACTAATTTCTTAGACAAATGTACAGACACTATTTTGATGGCCAAGATAAATATTCACAAAGATGTTACTGGTCAAAGTTACATAGTTTGACTGTAAGCATGGATATCACTTCTGTAACCAGATGTCCTGCTTGTGTGCCTCAATATTACTATCATTGAGATGGTAAACACAAAAACTGTACATGCACAACATAAGAGTTATATATCAACAATGAGTTTAGCTGAGGAGCGTATCACCTGCTGCTTGTTTATAAGTTTTTTGGAAATCAAGATAGTCCACACCACTGTCCATCAGATGTCGCTGCCAAATGTCAAGCAACTGAAATCCATGCACCATGATAGACTGCCAAGGAGAGCTATTTCAGAAAAGTCATCAAGAGATTCAGAAGTAATGACTATGCACAGGTAAACATTCATTATGTTTTTTTTCTAGTTAACAACTTAATATTCATAAATGGCAGTGCAGCAAAATATATAAGTTAACTGGAAGTCAATGAGTCACAAATACCCCTCACAATATTGGTTCAAATTACCTGCAGTGACTCAAAGGCAATACTAAGAGGCTCAAATAACATAAGCCAAAATAACTTAGAATTGCATGAACTGCAGAACCCTACACAAAGCTTCATCCTGGAGAAGTTAGATAAAAAATAACTAGTGAGTTCTCTGAACAGAAACAGCACCATACTTTTGTTATGAACAGAGCTTGTTGTATTGCACAACCCGAAGCACCTAATACATATAAGTAAAAGGACTGAAGGAGACATCCTTACTCTAGACCAATAGGAAAAGACCATAACCCACGTACCAACCCCCTCCCCCTCTTCTCAAATGTCAAACATATGCAGTAGCATTGCATTTGGAAATGTAAGATACTAAAGACAAATAAAGAGCTGCCGCAGTCCAAGTCTTCAGAGTGCCATCAAACCTGTCAAATCAAGCTAGAGAGAGAGGCACAACAGCAAAGAGCATAGCCCAAAAGAGATCAGGTGTACCCAGCAGCAATAACTTCAAGGAAAGCAAAACTGCAATGCGGCATCACAAGGGCCTCTACAATAAAGGACCATGCAAATGGAAAGAGGCCATGCTCATCCAATATAAAGAATGGACCAGGACCAGAAAAAACGGAGGCTGAATGACCAAGGCTTTTGTGTACTCGTATGGCATGGACCAACACGACAGAGTGATGGACATGGATGGATGTAACATAAGCAATCCACTGAAGAGACTGACTCAAGAAGGGATACTAGCTAGAAGTAGCAGCAGCCAGCAAGCACTCAGCCAAAACAGCAAGAACAGCACACCATCGGCCAGCACAATAGTACTCGGCCCAACACCACCAGTCCAACAACAGCAGCGAACCAGCACCAAACTAGCAACCCATGGACTAAGTAATGCAGCACCCGCCCCCAAAGCCATCATGAATGAAGCTGAACGAAGCAGAAGTCTGCGGCAAGGAATCTGCAGCTGCATATCCATTCATGGAACGGCAGAGTAGAGGAGGTCAGCGGCGCTGAATGAAGACTTGCACTGCAGAGAAGATCAGCATGTCAGATCCAGAGCTCGCCTGAACCTGAAACTACTGTCAACGTGCCTTCCGTTTCGTCAGTTATTGGATAGCCAAGATGATCGCAAGGCCCATTTACCTGAAACTATTCAGTTTCACCTGTTGTCACTAGTTTACCGTAACACTTGTTGAGTACCTAGCCCAGCAGTATATAAGCGTGGGGCGTGCGCTGTGTTAGCCATTCATTGATCATTATCCTCTTAAGGACAAAATTACAGTATAGCAATACAAGTCAGGGTCTCTCTCTTCCGAGGTGAACCCTAGATACAATTTCACTTTCGTTTTCCATTTCTCATGATTTCACTGATCTGAGTAAAACAGGGATCTGCCAAATGGTATTCAGAGCTAGGTTAATCCTTGGAGGCATTTCGAGCGGGGAGGCGCGGTGGTTTGCTTCTTGGTAAAATCCCACCCTCCACTCCCTTCTCGCGGTGGCGGCGTTTCTGTTGCTATGGTGGCGTTGCGGCGGCGGTGATTTATTCGGACACAGAACAGGCGGCTGGAGACGGTTGCTGACGAATCCTTCGTCAGAGGTAAAATCCCATGCTCTATCCTGTTCTGTGCGTTGATTTGGTGGCGAATCTTACGGCGGCGGTAGGATCCGGGCTCCGTCGGGTTTCTCGACGAGTTCTAGTGTAAAATTCCTCTTCGGCTCATCTAAGATCAGTACAGGGCGTATGAAGCAAGCTGCGGATGGGGATGAATTGGCAGAGTTGTATGCAGAGATCACGGATAATCATCAAGCAACAACAAAGATCCGGTCTGAGTTAGATAAAATCAAGACAGATGTTGGAGCTATACAGACGCAACAAGTATATCTCACAGAAGTTGTCAGAGGAATGCAATCCGCAGTTCAAGACCTTTCTCAACAACTGCAGATCATGTCTGAGGTGCTCAAAGCAATGATACCTGAACCATCAGATCAGCTGCCAGGATCCCAAACACAACCTGTAGTTCAACCATCAGCTGAGCAACAGCAACAACAAATGCCTCCAGTGAATCAAAGGACTGAATCTCTTCGTCAGAAATTATCCAATGAACAAGAGGGCACTTGGCAAATTGGATTTCTGATGGCATATTTGCCTCCAGTCAGAATTGGAAATCGTTCTGCACCTCCAGGATTTGGGTACCTAATGTTGAAGTGTAAGTGGATTGCCTAGCCATTTCCATCAGTTCAGACTTTTGGTTGCGTTAGCTAGTGCATGAAGCTTAACATGGTATCAGAGCCAGGTTTTGAGTGCAAGTCCTGGCTTTCGCAATTTATTCAAAAATTGTTGTTCCCCCCTTTGTGTCCATGTATAGGCCTCTTGAGCCATACCTCTGAGACTATTCACGTGTTGACTTCCCGCGTCACACATGAGAGGGGGTGTTTAAGTGTACATGTGGATTGCTTAGCCCTTTCATCATATCGGACTTTTGGTTGCGTTGGCTAGTGCATGAAGCTTAACACCTAACACTCCTCAATCAGTTCATACTATGAGGAAGAAATGAGGACACAGTTTTTAATTTCCATCACGAAAGGACCTTGTATGGATTTTCCTCGTTTTGGTGGGGGATAATCCAATGGGTTGGATACGGCAATGTGAGAAATATTTTCAAATGGCTGGCACTCCTGAAGAATATAACTATATAAGGTCCATATTGCAACAGTTATACTTTGTGGGGCAAGCAGACGTGTGGCTTAGGCGTTCAGGCCTGTTAAAGAAGAAACTCACATGGGAAAAATTCTGTGAACAAGTGATTCATAGTTATTCAGGATCTAGCAATCTGAAACTGACTGTTAATTTATGTGAAACAGACTGCTGATGTCAATTTCTCACATTGCCGCATCTGAAACTGACTGTGCTGTTTGAAGATGTAATGGCAGATGTAATCCAAATATTTCAGAGGCATGGTTTATAAAGTACTATCTGAAAGGGTTAAGAGAGGGAATAAAGTATCAACTTTGTCCTCTCAGGCCAGTCAGTTTAATTAAAGCTCATTGGTTAGCAAGGGACATGGAACCCTTCCATCCCCCAAAGAAAATTGTTTCAGCTTATTATACAAGTAAACCAGCTTGAAACAACTTCTATAAACCAGCACAGCACACTGTTCCTACTGCAGGCAGGCAACCTGAACTCCTACAGTAATACCTCAACAGAGACCGAGGAAACTTGAAGTGCTGGAGATGTGGTGATAAATGGGTGCATGGGCATAAATGCAATAAGGTACCAGTGTTAAATGCAATGCAAAGTGTTCCAGAAGAAGAGGGGGACATGAACAGGAAAATTTGGCTCCAACTGAAACTGAAGAAACACAACCTGTAGGGCAAGCTATGCAAATTCCTATTCAAGCCACTAGCTGTTATGCAAAGGCCACAAATCTGATATGGAGATAGAAAAAATTCTACATAAGGTAGTTGTTCTGCTGGGGAAGTCCAAATATAACTAGTACGTAGGCTTTTAGATCCCTTACCTGTTCCTGATATGGCATGGACCTACATTACAACGGATTTTGTAGAGGGGCTGCCAACATCCCAGGAAAAGTGGTTATAACGGTGGTGGTGGATAGATTAAGCAAATATGCCCATTTCATTGCTTTATCCCACCCCCATACTGCTCATATTGTTGCACAAGCATTTCTGGATACAATCATCAAATTACATGGCTCTCCCAAGTTGACAAAGATAGGATCTTCACCAGCAATTTTTTGAAAGGACCTGTTTAACTCAATGGATATCCAACTAAGGTGCAGTACAGCTTATAATCCAGAGTCTGATGGTCAGATAGAACGTGTTAACCAATGTGTGGAAAACTACTTGCGTTGCATGGCTATGAATAAACCGAAGAAGTGGGCTGCTTGGTTGCCATTAGCTGAGTATTGGTATAACTCATGTTTTCATACCAGCACAAAGTTCTGCCCATTTCAGGCCTTGTATGGGTTCCCCCATCTCTGATATCTGAAATCTCTATCCCTGGGCCTATGGATGAGGAAACAAATGTGTTCCTTCAGACTAAACAAGAGATGTTGGCCCAGCTTAAGGATAACTTGCATAAAGCTCAGAATCGCATGAAGAAATATGCTGAGTTGAGCGCCAATTGAAAGAAGGTGATATGGTCTACCTTAAAATGGAACCCTACCGCATGGCAGCATTTGGGTTGCGTGGCACCATTAAACTACAGAGCAAGTTCTATGGCCTTATTAAGATACTCGAGCAAGTGGGCAAACCGGGCTATAAACTCCTGTTACCTGAAGGTGTGCAGATTCATCCAATTTTCTATGTTAGTCAGCTGAAACAGCACTTGGGACAAAAAGTGGTGCCTAGTCAAGATCTTCCCTTAATCAATTAAGTCGGATCAACTAAATATGCTCCAGCAGCAGTACTGGAAACACCGCAAATACCACGAGATAATCTACCGGTGGTTCAATGGCTTGTTCAATGGGAAAATCTTCCTCCAGATGCAGGTTCTTGGGAAGATCCAGATTTCATCAAACACACCTTTCCAGCTTTCTTTCGCTCTACAGTACAAACCTGGTTAGCGGCTGATCCAAGCAATGGCTGCAAGCCTGCAACAAGTAGCAGAAGCAGCACACTGCGGCCAACACAAGCTGCAGCAGAGGGACCAGTGCTGAGGGTGAAGCCAGTGGCGATGAAAAGAGGAGGCTGGCCAGCGAGCTAATGATGTGGAAGATTGGATCAGCAACGGATAGGCCTTGCTGGAAAAGCAAGGTCAACAACGAGAATACCACATTGGTAGCCAGCAATGCCGGACAAGATTGGCGGGCTAAAATCAGCACCAGCGACAGACTGGGGACCAGCGGCAACAAGATAAGGTGGTTCCCATATCCGGCGTGGGCGCAGGTCGGCTCGACTTGAACAGGCGCCAAGCTGAAAATGAGGGATCTCAGGGATAAGGAAACCGGTGAGGCGGATGTGGCATGGAGACATCAGCCAGTTGCTACTACACAACTACAATGGGTATGGCAGTGGGTTTGGGGTGTCAAGTCCGCCCCCTGGAGTGGAGCTCGCTCTCCAGGGACAGCTCATCGAAGACGATGAGCTGCAGTGGCGACAAATGGCACTATAGGTTTAGCTTTAATACATTGTTACGAACTGCCGAACTGGGTTTGCTGTATTGCACAGCCAAAGGGTACAAATATATAGTACAAGGACTCAAGAACAGCCCTAGACCGACAGGGCAACACCATAATACCTTAACAAATTGGGTAAATTCATCTCCAAAAGATACTTAGATAAATTGCTATGAAGCTTGATCCATGCTGACTAACCAGGGAATATTACCATAGTAGATCAGTCGAAAGAACCAGCAACAGTGCAGAATATACACGGAGATATTTCAATGGAGTTGCTGAGGGTGACGCATTGAGGCACTCAAGACGTTCTCTGGCCAATGATTGAAACATCTGGATATGACATTTATTTCAGTTAATATGATGGGTAGAATCTCAACAAGTAGATGTAATTGCACACAGTACCTTCAGTGAACAAAGAAGGACTAGCCAAGTTGACCAAAGGATTATTTGTTGAGAATTAGGAGGCACAACCAATGGGAGAAAAGTTCCCTGCAACACAAGAGAGTCCTTGTAATTTTATTCACATTGTAGACTGCCACATACACATAAATAACTAAAGGACGGAGTAAATTGCACATAACACAAAGTAGAGTACCACTTGTGTCCCTTTCTTTATACCAGGCTTCGGAAGAATAAACACTTGACAGCATTTTGGGACAAACGATATTACACTTTGCACTAGGTTCCATTACCCTCCGATGCCACGTCCATTTCACCGCATGAGGGTCCCACAAGGCAGTGTAATGGGTTCTAAAGACCCGCATCGCACTTGTCCCTTCTACCTCCTTTCATCATCTCCACATTGCACCCCAAATCCATACATAACCCATCAGAACACCACCTCACCACCAAGTCCTTGTGGCACTGTGCGAACATTTTCTACCCTCCACATTCTCCTCCTCCAGTCATTTTGCCCCACCACCTCTATATGCCCTTCTCTGAAAAATCGCTGCACCCCAGCACCAAATTTTCCACGGTCCTGCAAACTAGTCCAAACAGCAGCAACACGCGGGAAGGCCTCTCGCTCATGCGCACAATATACACAAAGTAGAGGCCTAGAGGGTTTGAACCTAGCAATTCAGCATACAAGACCAATCCTGTAGATGGCAACTTACGTATCAGGACAATTCCACACAGATGGCACAAAGGTATAATAAAGCTTTCTCCAAAAGCAGATTTTTGTCAAGATTTTCTGAGAAAATGATAATGGCTATCCACCCTAAAGCACACCTTGAATCTAATTCATCAACTTGCAACTTATCATTGCAATGGTATATGTAGCTGTTATATAGTACAATCAACCGACAAATTTCTCATGCCTAGAATAGAAGGGAAAGAAAGACTCAGGGACTGTTTGGATTACTACCAAAGTCGACCCTACCAAAAAATTGTCTTGCACGTGTAAATTGGTAGCTGTTTGGATCTGCGCCAAAAAATTGGCTCGCCCAGCATGCCCAGCGCCCATCCGTGTAATTCTCACCAACGTGTGGGCGAGACGAGGGAGTGAAAAAGCTGAACCAAAAATTTGGGCTGTGACTCTGGTTGTTATGGTGGGCCTGCTCCGTGCATGCAGTTAGGATAAGTCAAATTTTTAGCTGTAACCAATCAGCGGTGCTTTTAATTCAAAGACATGCAGGCCTGTGCGTGATTAGCAACCGCATACAAACAGGAATTCCATCCAAAGATATACCAACATGAAGTACACACATCATGCCGTGTTCTTTTGGCGATTTTCTTCACACTAACTGCATCTAAGTTTTTAGAAAAACTGCATCTAAGTATTGATATGTATTTCTTCTCAATTTTAGATAATAGATAAATTAAATATTTTTGGAACTAGTATAATAATCATGTTGGTTGGTCACAAACCAAACAAAACAACGGCCTCATTTGCCAAAATTGTGGAGGATATAACAACTGCCAAAATTTTGAGGGGGCTAGTTGGGGATCAAACCAAACATACCCTCAATCTGGAAAACAATCTCTCTTTGATAGACGAGTCTTTCACATCTTGGAACTTCTTTTATTTCCAAAATTAGTAAACGGATGCACGAAATTACTTGTTGTGCTGTGTTATATTTTGTTACATCTGGTTGGTGATCCCCGTGCAAGCCTTCGCGCGCTGCAAAGCCCTAGTGATCCTCATGAGCAAAACCTCCATAAATCCTGGTGGTCATGGACTACCGAAGCAATAGTCAATTGATTATCCTCTGGTTGTAACTGAACAGAACTCCTTAGACTCGCCAATTGATTATCCTCTGATTGTAACTGAACAGAGCTCATCAGACTTGCCAATTGATTGTCCTCTGATTGTAACTGAACAGAAATCATCAGACTCTTCCAACTTTTATTTTGGAAAGGGAAGTCATAAGGGAGTCCCCTACAGCGGGTTTTTAAATAATAAGAACCCAAACTCATGTCCGTGAGGACTTGAACCTGGGTGGCTGGGTTGTACATCCACTCCCCCACCCAAGTGAGCTAAGCTCACTTTAGACTCTTCCAACGTGGCATCCATCTTGTACTCCCTCCGTCCGGTGAAAAGTGTACATATAGAAATTTTTGGACAAATTATGAAGTGAAGTAAAAAGTGCATTAGAAAGGTGCAAGCCACCATCTCTCTACTCTTTAATTACCCAACCTCCAATGAGCTAAGTGCATGTAGAAATTAAGGAGACCATGTGTAGAATGTTATTGGTCTTGATTGCCGTGTGATGAGAGATAAGCATTTTTTTCTACTTTAAAGTGCATTGAAAAGCTAGAAGTACACTCTTTTGTGGACAAATTTTAAACCCAAATGTACACTTTTCACCGGACGGAGTAGTCAGCTGACAATTCAAGTGGCTCTTGACTTCCTGGGACAAATCAGAAAAGACTTTTTTGTTGCACGCACCATCCCATACACTTCCCTCCAATCTAAATCAACCGTGTGATTACTCAAGTACAGGCCTTGCAAACATTTCCTTTTGTCTTACCAGAAAAACAGCCGACCGACAATTCTACTTCTACCTCATGTGTTGGTTCATGCACATACATAATTTGGCTTTGTGTTTGCGCACAACTTAGCAGCAGCTAGGGCTCTGGCCTTCTCTTCATTGATGTTCCAGTTGTAAAACTGAAAAATGTGTAGCAAGTAAATTTTCTGACTTTTACTCCCTCTGTCCCATAATATAAGAGCGTTTTTTACACTACACTAGTGTCAAAAACACTCTTATATTATGGGACGGAGGGAGAACTTTTTTGACATCTTGAATCAGAACTGCATTAGTATCGCTAGAAGTAGCCATGGCTGTATTAGCTACTAGGCGGCACTGAATTACTCCCTCCGTCTTATGGGACGGAGGGAGTAGTATTTTGCTAGTAGTCATGGCTGTAACAGCTACTTGGCGGCATTAAGAAGGGAGTATCCACCTGCAGTGAGCCAATCTGAAAGGACAGGGCATGAGAGAAGCGACAGGAGACCTAGAAGACACACCACACACCCACTAGTATCCTTCCAGCCCCAAGTGAAGGTTCTTAGAGGTCACGACTCACGACTATTAAGGAGTATAAGTATTGGTCTAGGTCTCCTTACGTGTTAGTATTAGTCTAGATTTCCTTACCTGTACTCCAAGTTCATTGTAATATATATTCGCCCATCGGGCTACGCAATACAGATAAGTTACTCCTCTAGCATGGTATCATGAGCCCAGGTTTATGGGCTGGACACCGCAACTGGTCCATGTCTCTCCTGATCGAGTCCTCTCCCTCTCGGTCTCCATCTTATCGAATATCAGTCCCCACTTTTATCGAAAACTTTAATCGATTTTTCCCGTCATTCCTCCTTGATAGATCGATCTGGTCTCACTTCCCGACTGATTCATTTGGTCTCGCTTTCAATCTCGTAGCCAAGATCCATCCTGTGGCCACATCTCAAATGCGGCCACATTTGGGCTGCCACCTCTCGCCAACCCCCTGCATGTCGTCTCACTCGGCCGACGTTCAGATTAAGGCCCCCGTGGGAACCTCTCTCTCGAGCCCTCCTTGTCTAGCAGTTCCCCAACAAAGCCTTTCTGGTCCTTTTTATACAATCTTTGTGGCCTTTCTGGTCCTAGTTGTTTTTCTATAGGATTTATGTGGTCTCCTTTCGCATTGCTGTTACCAATTCTCTTGCTGCTGAGTTTATAAGTAAATCACTTCAACAAACTGAAAGGGCAAGGCTTTCCTATGATGTTTGGAGGAAATGCATGAGGGCACAAGAGCATTATATGTCAGCTGCAAGTCATAAACATGTGCGATATTGCATTTAATTTCATTTCAAAAAAGTAAGCTCATTATCCAGATGCTTGAAGCTCACTGGGGCATTAGATTGAAGATTCATCTTATCAACCATAGATTTGTTCAGAGGACTAGAGGTTTAAGCAGGCCAAATTTGTCAGCAATATTTGGGAGCAGTAAAAACACATGAATAGTTCAATGGAAGGACATATAATAACGAGAGAGAGAGAGAGAGAGAGAGAGAGAGAGAGTATTACCTTGTAGATTACATAGTTAATGATGTGTTCCAACACTTTTCTAGTCTCTGTAGAAGTTAACCGAACAAAAAATAATGTCTGCATAGGAGAAAAGATATGTAAGTCTCAGACTGTTGTATTAGAGAGATAAGAAAGATGAGTATGTTGAATTTACAACCGAGCCACAGCACCCGAGGATATTTTATATTACTGGAGATTACTACTCCCTCCGATCCATATTAATTGTCGCTGATTTAGTACAAAGATCTAATATGCTTTCAGCTTAATTAATTAAAGGCGCCAAGAGAAGGTAGATATGGCCAGATAGCAACAGTTGCTACTTTCAAAGAATGATGATGGTCTGTTCATTTATCTTTCCTACTTTTTGGAACACTGGGTGGCCATCGCCATAGTACGTACCATCATTTTATTTTGTTCTGTAATAGATCTAAACTTGATTTCTCCTTTAAAACTGAACTTTAAGGAAAATAGCCAAGCTGTTTACGTTGTACACTAGAGTTTCCCAGCATAGAACATGCCTTGGTTGAGCTTTATGCTTGAGATTCAAGATTATAACCCTGTTTTAAGATGTCTCATATTGCAGAGTGTGAATATGAAGAAACTCAGTTACAACTCAGTCGGGCAGACATAAATTCCAAGTGGATAACTTCATAGAAAAATAATTAGTAATATCATTAAGATTGGGTTATTCAGAAGTTTCATTGGGATTCCACCGTCATAAGCCCGCCACTACTGTTTGTTTAGCCAAGAAACCTAGCGATGTAAATAACTAAAACTCAGCAAATGCAAAATATGTATGGGCTTGGCATCTAAGACCGTATATTCTAATAGAACGATTTGTATTATGAGCATAGCACAAAGTGAAATGCATTTAGTATCGTCAGCTTACATGACGACTAAACAACTCACAAACAAATGAACCTTGAGGACAGGCTCAACTAAGCATATCACAGCATCAACCCAGCTCTTGCAAGACCAGCACTTGGACTGGAGAAAAAACTTACCACACATTTCCCAGTCCCAACTATCAACATCAATCCATTGGTAAATGAAATGAGGACGAGTGACAAGCCTTTCTAAACAAAATGCACGCCCAACAAAATTGCAGCTCGAGGACCATAACATTAGGAATATGATGCAGGTTGCTAACGCAATTAGCCACCAGAAACGCAACCTTCCATAATGAGCTTGGTCGATTGCCTGCAACGCAGCGATGGAACCCAGTATCCGTGGCGGCATTAATCGAGCCCGGAAAACCATCCCCGAATTGATAAACAATCCTACGCTGAGCCGATTAACCAATCACCTTGAGAGCTAGGAGGAGGACGAGGAGCACGTGCGCCGCCAGATTCGCTAAGAGCGCGACGGTCACGTGCGATCGCAGCGAGGTCTCGAGCCAGTCCCCGCCGCCGACATCCCCGTCCCGTGGGGCGTCGAGGAAGGACGCCGCCCACCACTGCAGAGCGGCGGCGCTGGCCGCCGTGGATGCGGCGACGACGTATAGGCAGTTCACGGCCATGCGTCGCGCTGGCGCATCGGCGAGTGGAGCCAAGTCCTAACCTGGGCGAGAGCCTACTTGGTTTGCCGCGGGGAATCGGAGCTTGCTTGGGGCTGGGGAGAATCTGACGCCGGCTTTATTCGCGCGGGGACGGAGGAGGGGAGGGGAGACGACCACCAGACGAGAGCGACGCGAGGCCGTGACGGGAAGGCGATGAGAAGGGGAGGGGCGAGGGGGAGGAACAAAATTATTGGTAGGTCGGAACTGGGAAGCAATGAATAGATTAGTTTTTTTTTTGAAAGCACTTGTATTCAACCGGATGATTTTGGCTCAGCATCAACCGCGTCCGACGCCGTCCGATCTCACAGGATCATGCGGCTACCCTTACCCGTATCCAGTAATCTCCATCTCTCTTCTCCCTGTATCAGCGTCCTCCTCTTGCGTCTCGCCTCGCTCACTACGCGCGCGCTCTCCGCCCTGGCCAAGGCTCCGCCCTCCCGCGTGCAGCTCCTCCTGTAGCTCTCACGTCTCTCCTCGCCTTCGTATTTCTCTCTCCATTTCTCTTTCTCAAACTGCTCTGATTTTGTGCCACTAACACACGCACTTACCCATGATCTAATCCTACTCCTAATAAGCTCAATTGCTTGAAGGATCCTAACGACTAGGCCTGTGATGTTCATGTAGCTAACCACCTCAACATGCAGCTAACTAACTACATGCACGGCTAAGTTCAGTACTTAGGCAGCCTCATCAATCACCACATAACCAACCAAACTAGCTAGCATGTCATCACAACATCATCAGAGCAGCCGGCCGCCATTGCCGCCCCGCTGCGGCCATCACGGCATCATCGAAGCAGTCATGCCCATCATCGCAAGACTACCGGGGTTCTGAAACATGTCATCGCGGCATCGTCAAAGCAGTTGAAAGTAGCATCGTGCGGTTGTCGAAGAACGACATCACAACCTCAGCACGATTGTTCGAAGCACAGCGTTGCAGCATCGTCTTGGCCGTCAAAGCAACATTTGCGGACGTCGAAGCGCAACACGAGCGTTAGAAGCATGTCGTCGCGTCATCGCCACAATCGTCGAAGCACGGCTCATAGCATCACCATGGTCGTCGAAGCACACCATGATTGTTCGAAGCATATGTCATCGTGCCCGCAGCCGCCGCAACATCATCGAAGCAGTCGGGATGCCGTTGTGGCATGCCTCGTAGCATCACCACAGTCATCGAAGCACACCACGGGTGTTCGAGCATGTCGTCGTGCCCATGTCCCGCCCGTCACAACATCGCCGAAGCAATCGGGATGTCGTCCCAGCATCGCCATGACCGTCGAAGTACACCATAGGCGATCGAAGCATGTGGTCGCGTCATCACCGCGACCATTGCAACATGTATCGTAGCATCACCGTGGTCGTTGAAGCAGTCGGATGCCATAGAGACCGGCGTCCGGCATCGCAGCACTACCGGTGGCCTTTGGTGTTGCGACGGAGCATCACCGGGGGGTGTCCAGCGATGCGAGCTGCAATGGAGCAGCGTCGGGGATCGTTGTGGCTGCGACGGGGCATCATGAGGCGTGCGGTGCCGCGTTGGAGCTCCAATGGAGCGTCGTCGAGGGTGGCGCTGGTGCTACAATAGAGTTGTAATGAAGCATCATGCGGTGGTCGTCGGCGGCGGGCGCCGCTCGCTGAGGTGCTGCAACGCAGCATGCGGTGGTCGTCACCAGCGGGCGCCGCTCGCTGTGGTGCTGCAACGCAGCATGCAGGGGGAGGCCGGTGGTGAGCGCTGCTCACTGCTGCAACGCAGCACGCGGTGGTGGTCGGAGGCGGGCGCTGGTGGTTGCCAGAGGCGGGCGTCGCTGGCCTTCTGTACCGATGGGTGGCAGAAACTGCTGGGAGCGGTGCTGCAAGGGACGGCGGTGACTTCTTTGGTGTTTGCTGCAAGACAGCCTCGCCGATGTGTGAGATCATAGGCTACAAGTGCGGCCGGCGTGCAGCGTGGTCACCGCAAGTTCGCGGTTGTTGTTCCTCTCCTCGCATGCGAGTCGGACTCTTGTGATACGGTATAGAGTAGAGGTAATTAATTGAAGGATCCAACGGTGCACTCTTGTGCAATCGGATGGCTACGGAGGCGGCTTATCCTTTTCTAGGATCAGCCGGTTTATTTGTAGCAGCGCCTTTTTTTTAGGGATAAGCTAAGCTTTATTGATGATAATCCACATGAGATGGGATACAATTCGAATCGTGGCGGTTGACCAACCAAGCGTGGCGCCCCGGACCGAGAGTAAGAGAGTGCTTAGCTAAACTATGGGCCTCGCCATTGACGGCTCGGCCTTTGAATATAAAATTACATCTAAAACCAGAAGCTTGAAGTTTTATCTCTGTGATGATGGATCCGTAGTGTCCTTGATTACCCTTTTTTATGTCATCAATGACTTGCTTGCAGTCCAAGGAAATAACGAAATCTTGAACAAGAAGATCTTCTGTCAGGGCCATCGCTTCTCGAATAGCAATTGCCTCGAGTATGGCCGGATCAGTCTGCCCATCAATGACAAGGGAAGAGCTCCCTAGGTAGTTACCCGCATCATCCCGACATACAGCTGCAGCAGAGCCTCCACAATTTTGCCGGACCGCCCCGTCAGTATGGATTTTTGCAAATCCACTCGGAGGTGCTGTTGGCCTTGCATGTACCTGCCTTATCTCCCGGGGTACTGGTTGCAAAACTGTTTTCTTTCTCTCCTGTAGCAGTTCAAATTCAGAGATGAACCGATTGATGAACAGATGCGTGGCATGCGGGTTCTGGGTAATGCCCTCATGTATAAATTTCCGTCGAGTGGACCAAATGGACCAAAGCATGACTGCCAATCTCACAAAATCTGTGTGAGGTAGAGTATCCATAAGCGAAAACAGACAGTTTTTTGCCCTGGGTTCCGTGATGGAGATCATCTGGCTCACTAAGTCTCCCGTGTTGAGTGCCCATATACATCTTGCCATCGAGCACTCAAGGAGCGAGTGCCTCCAAGAGTCCTGCAAACCACAAAGTCCACATGAACTCGACGTCGACATGTGACGGTGAGCTCTTACGTCCTCCGTAGGGAGCGACTGCCTAGACAGTCGCCATAAAAACATGTTAACCTTCGCCGGAACCTGGGTTTTCCATAATTTCTTCCACGAATTTTCCTCTCTGTGCGAAGTAGACGAGCCGGCTGTTCCTTCTAGCCACGCTTCTCTTCGCTTTCTAGTTGCCACGAGCATGTTATAAGCTGAACGAACCGAGAAGGAGCCGCTTCTCTCAAAATTCCAAGCCCAGTAGTACATACAGGGATCGCCATGATAGCTAGGACGTTGATAGGTAGGAAAGTTTGCTCAACTCGCCGCCTGTCCCACTTTGCCGAAGTAGGATCAATAAAATCTGTTGACCGCCTCATATGGTTTGGCACCTTGCTTCCAAACGGGCGCATCATCTCTTTCCTGGGGATCCAGTTCTCCAACCACACACCGGTGGTATTTCCATTCCCTATCCTCTTAATGAGTCCCTGTTTTAGAACTTCAACACCTTCCAGAATTGCCCTCCATATCTGACTAGGGCGAGACCCTAGTGTTGCGTGCAATATTGACGTCGTGGGGAAATAGACACTTTTGAGGATGCGAGCACTGAGAGATTCGGGCTGTTGGAGGATTCGCCAACCTTGCTTCGCGAGCAATATCGGTGGTATTTCCATTCCCTATCCTCTCAATGAATAGATTAGCTTGGATTAGATTAATTTGCGCTTTGTTTGACAGAAAATGTAAGCGTTTCAGCCCATTTTAAGTGCAGTGTATTAGAGCCCATTTCAGGTGTTGTATTTTACATCTCTTCTAGACCTAAAAACCCATCTTCAGCACATGATGTAGATGAAAGAAAATTACACCACCTCCTTCAAGATATATAAAATACAACAACTGGAGATGCAAATGTGCATCTTCACCTCCAGGAGATGTAAAAATTGTCGGTCGCACGCCAACCGCCCAGCTGCCTCCATTTTCATTCCGCTTGGGCAGCGGGCTGACTCTGAGGACTCTGCCGCCTCCTCCGCCACAGTCGTCGCTGGTTTGATACACCTCGCCGCGGCCACCGTCAGTGCAACCACCTTCCTCAATCCCGCCTCCGCCTCCATGCCGCCGCCCCGGTCAGACGTCGTCGCGGCTGCGCCGCCGGCGAAGAAGCAACGGGCCGCCAAACCCCGTGGTGGAAGCGTGAAGCGACCGGCGGGGCGCAACCTGGCGACGAACCCATCTCGTGCGGCCAAAAAAATTGAAGTCGGTCGTGGCTGCATCGGCTAATTCGCTGCCATCGGTGGCCGTGGCGGCCGCACCCAGTCAAGGAACCCCTCATCCACCTCCGCCGCCGCGGTAGCCATGGAGGAAGACATGATCGGGTCCACGACCACTGCATCCAACGTGTTCGACGAAATGTCGCAAAGGTAAAAAAAATCCTCGTGTTTGTTCTTTTAATTTCCGATACGACTAGAATGTGAGGTTGATTACGTGTACGTCTATTTGTAATCTTGATGATGAAGCTTTCATGTGCGCGACAAATCTATTAAATGATGATTATTTCTATTACGGCGGCTGGCTTTACATTTTCAATATGCATCATCTACTGGAATTGGACTTTCACATCACCAATATACATCATCTGTTGGAGTTGCCTCTTTTTTTAGTGTAAAATGCACTTTTCGATGATGTAAAATATACAACACCTAGTTTTACATCTCCAAATTTGCATCATCCATTCGAGATGCTCTTATGGCCATCGTCCTTTTGGCCTTTTGGGTTCGTTTTGTTCTGGGACATAAGGGAAAAAATAAAGGCATCTCCTAACCCCAAATCGAGCATCGTATCTTTTCGCATGACGATCGAAATCAGTCCGCAAACAGTGATGCGAGAGTCAGCCATCCGATCGCATCCCCTAAATGTCTGCCCATGTCCAGCCAATTTGAAATTACAATGCATAGCACCCAGTCATGTAACGCGTGCACAATCACAACTAAAAAGTGGCAAGTATGCATAATTTTTACATGTCTTACCAAAAAGAATTTCTGTTTGACACTCTGTGCAAAAAGCTGGATTTTCTGCGCTGCCGAACCGACTATCCGAGCCTCCACGCTCACTTTGTTGCCTCCTCCTCACCATCTGCTTCCTTCTTGGCCGTCTCCTTCTCGGCCGCCTCCTTCTCCATCGTCTCTAGCTGATTCTTCAAGCACTTCAACATCCTAAGACGGACGGTTTGCACGATCATTCTTGCATCATCATCCAACTCACCTATCTTCAAGCTCAACATCTTTGAATCCTCCGAATCAGCTGCGATCTCAACCTTCTTCTCTCCAAGCTTGAGCTTCTTCTTGGTTGTTGTCATCAACATGTTAAACCTCTCGGGCTTACATGCTCCTTGAGGTTGGAGCACTTGACACATGCCTCCTCCTTCTTCGCCAATTCCTCGAACCTCCCCATCATCTTGGCCACCGCCCATTTTTGCTTCTCCTTATCCGCCTCCCACTTCTTTCCCCGGAACCCTTTTCTAACCTTCTTGGGCAGCTCCTTTGTTAGGTCGGTTGGATCACCAATTTCTTCCTCAGTGCTGATGTCGGCTGTCTTGGCGGAGTTGGCAATGAATATATTCCACTTGGTTTGCTGATACGTCTCAAACGTATCATTTATATATACTTTTATTATCAATTTATATTATTTTCTGGACTAATCTATTAACTTAGTGCTTAGTGTCAATTCCTGTTTTATGCTTGTTTTTGCTTTCGCAAAAAAAATCAATATCTAGGAAGGTACAAATTAGTGCCAATTTTGACCATTTTTTAGGGACCAGAAGGAACACTAGATGCTTCGGGAGACATCAATGGGCACACGAGGCAGCTACACGGGCACATGGCGCGACCAGGGGTGGTTGCACCACCTGTCCATGTGGGCCCCTTGAGCCACGTCTTGACCTAATTCTTCCACCTATAAATCCCATAATACTCGAAACCATTCTTACGCCGACTAGAAAACAAATATCTCCACCGCAAGCCTCTGTTCCAAATCGATCCCATCTAGAGCCCTGTTCTGGAGCTTGTAACACCCCGGATGTAACTTTCCATATTTGTAACTCCAACTCTTGCCATTTTCGGCTATGTGTTATGATATTCCCTTTGTGGTCGGGTTTTGTCTTTCGTTTTGCATTTTGTTCATGTCATGCATCTCATATCATGTCATCATGTGCATCTCATTTGCATACGTGTTCGTCTCATGCATCTGAGCATTTTCCTCGTTGTCTGTTTTGCAATCCGGCGCACCCCTCTTGTTTCTTTTCGTGAGCGGGTGTTGAACGTTCTCGGAATGGACCGAGGCTTGTCAAGTGGCCTTGGTATACCATCGGTAGACCACCGGTCAAGTTTCGTTCCATTTGGAGGTCGTTTGGTACTCCAACGGTTAACCGGGTAACCGCAAAGTCCGTTTGTGTGTTGCAGCAAAACCCCTCTCTAAACAGCCCAAAACCCCTCTAAGTCTCTTCCATGCTCTAGGTCGTTCGATCACGATCGTGTGGGCGAAAACCGCACTCCATTTGGAGTCTCCTAGCTCCCTCTAGCTATATATATGTGAGTCCCCCCGAATTTTTCGCAGATCAAACCCTAACCTCGTCCCCTCCGCGCCGCCGGACCAAACTCCCTCGCTGACGGACATGTCCGGCCGCTGCCCCGACCAGTAGCGCGCCGCCACGTCACCAACCCGTACGCCGGCCGCCGCCAAAGCCCGCGAGCCCGGGGCCGGCCCCCGCGGCCCGCAACGCCCGTCGCCCGGGTCCCCGATCCCCGTCGCCCGAGCGCCCTCTCCGCGCCCCTCCGCCGCCATCGCTGCCCGAGGCGCCGTCCGGTCGCCGCCCTGCCCTCGGTGCCCGCCAGCGCCGCCCGTCGCTGCTCCTCGGCTCCGACGCGCGCCGCCGCCTGTCCTCTCACCGGCGTCGCCTTCCCCTCGCCGTCCGGGAGCTCCTCCTCCTCGCCGCCTCCTTCTTCCCCTCAGTCGCCGGCCGCCGTCCCCGCCACTTCTCCGGCAGCCTCTTCCCCGAGCTCGGCCCGATCCGATCTGAGAAAGCCACGGGTTGACTTTCCTTCTCCCCCGAAATAATCTCCAAGTCCTGAAATTTTGACAATATGTGCACCTGTTCATCGCATCATAACTCTCTGCATATAGCTCCATTTCTCGCATGTAATATATTGAAATGTTCGTCTCGAGATGCTCTTCATTTTGTTCCATTGCACCATGTTCATTTGAGTCCATCTTGATGCCCAAATATCTGGTGCAAGAGTGCTAGTTGCTGTTATCTGCTGTTACTTATCAGAACTTGAGGATTTGTTATTTTTGTTACTGTTGATGTGTGCATCTTATGGGCATGAACTCTACATGTGTTTTGATGTATGCCATGCCATCTTTACATAGATTTATACCATGTATTTTTGTGATCTCTGTGGTGACTAGCACAAGCATGCAAACTAGGCTCCGTAATGTTTCTGATTTCAGGGACTTAGTAATTTTACCAAGTCTGTGACTGCTGTTATTTTGTTGCTATGTATCCATGTGGCTACAGAGAGATACATGCTTATTTTGGTGATGTGCAGTAAGGATGTTTTGTAGATATTTTTGTAATTGATCCATTCATGCCTTTGTTTTCAATTATAGAGTGCCATAGCATGACTCAATCTTGTTCTACTTTTGCTATAAAAAATTTCTAGCAAATTGTTAACATGATATCCAATTTTGCCAAGCTTGTTGTAGTTGGTCCTTTCATGCTATGAACTTGCTCTTGCCATGGATAGCTTCATAAACATGCCATCTTGCTGTAGGTATGCTTGTTTTGTCATGCATTGCTTTGTGGTGAGTGCATCAAGCTCACCAAGATGCCTTCATAATGTCTGTTTCTGCCATGCTCTGTTTTCTGCTAAGTCTGAAACCTGTTAACGGAACTTGCTATGTTTACCTGGTTGCCATCATATCTTCTAGTCCTTTTTGGCTTATGGTCAGTAAGGGACTTTTGTCATATGTAGAATACTTCCATGCCTTGTTTTGCCATGTTAAGTTCCTGTAGCATGTTGAGTTCGTGCTCTGAACATTGCTACCTGATGCTGTTTCAGGCATGTCCAGTAATTTTCACCAAGTCTGTGAACCTGATATCTTTTGCACTCTTGCCATGCTTGTTTGAGCTTGTTATGTTGTGATCTAGCCATAGCTCAGTGTTCATCTTTTGTAAAGCATCTCCTGTAGATTACTGTCATATGCTTTGTTGCTATGTTGGAGTGCTGTAGCATTGTTACTTGTTGCATTCTAAGTGCTATCATGCTGTTAATCACAGATTCGTGTCATTCTTGTTTTGCTTGCCATTTGCAAACCGTGCATCCGTTTCCGGTGATCTTTATATCAATTTCGACCGAAATCATCTCATCTTTCCAGTGGCATGCTTGGTTTGCCATGTTAATGTCTTGTTCATCATTTTTCTTTCGGAGCACGCATTTGCATCGCATATCATATCTTGCATATCATTCATGTATCGCATCATGTTGCTTGTGCATTTCCCGTGATTGATTGTGGTTCCATTGCTTGTGTTCTTGTTTTGGGTAGAGCCGGGAGACGAGTTCGTGAATGAGGAACCTGTTGAGTACGCTTACGAGGATCAAGCTTTCGTCAACTCTGAGAACCTTGCAAGCAAGATGACCATACCCTCGAAATCACTTCTATCTTTGCTTTGCTAGTTGTTCGCTCTATTGCCATGCTGCGCTACCTACCACTTTCTATATCATGCCTCCCATATTTCCATGTCAAGCCTCTAACCATCCTTTCCTAGCAAACCATTGTTTGGCTAAGTTACCGCTTTTGCTCAGCCCTTCTTATAGCGTTGCTAGTTGAAGGTGAAGATGAAGTTGGTTCCATGTTGGAACATGGATATTTTGGAATATCACAATATCTCTTATTTAATTAATGCATCTATATATTTGGTAAAGGGTGGAAGGCTCGGCCTTATGCCTGGTGTTTTGTTCCACTCTTGCCGCCCTAGTTTTCCGTCATACCGGTATTATGTTCCTTGAGTTTGCGTTCCTTATGCGGTTGGGTGATTTATGGGACCCCCTTGACAGTTCGCCTTGAATAAAACTCCTCCAGCAAGGCCCAACCTTGATTTTACCATTTGCCACCTAAGCCTTTTCCCCCGGGTTTTCGCGGGCCTGAGGGTCATCTTTATTTTAACCCCCCCGGGCCAGTGCTCCTTCGAGTGTTGGTCCGAACCGAGCAGCCTGCGGGGCCACCACGGGGAAACTCGAGGACTGGTTTTACTCGTAGCTTGACTTATCCGGTGTGCCCTGAGAACGAGATATGTGCAGCTCCTATCAGGATTTGTCGGCGCATCGGGCGGCTTTGCTGGTCTTGTTTTACCATTGTCGAAATGTCTTGTAAACCGGGATTCCGAGACTGATCGGGTCTTTCCGGGAGAAGGTTTATCCTTCGTTGACCGTGAGAGCTTATGATGGGCTAAGTTGGGACACCCCTGCAGGGTATTATCTTTCGAAAGCCGTGCCCGCGGTTATGAGGCAGATGGGAATTTGTTAATGTCCGGTTGTAGAGAATTTGTCACTTGACTTAATTAAAATACATCAACCGCATGTGTAGCCGTGATGGTATCTTCTCGGCGGAGTCCGGGAAGTGAACACGGCTTGAGTTATGAATGACGTAAGTAGGAGTTCAGGATCACTTCTTGGTCATTACTAGATGACGACCGTTCCGTTGCTTCTCTTCTCGCTCTCATTTGCGTATGTTAGCCACTATATATATGCTTAGTGCCGTCTGCAGCTCCACCTCATTACACCATCCTTTCCTATAAGCTTAAATAGTCTTGATCTCGCGGGTGTGAGATTGCTGAGTCCTCGTGACTCACAGATTCTACCAAAACAGTTGCAGGTGCCGACGATGCCAGTGCAGATGACGAAACCGAGCTCAAGTGGGAGTTCGACGAGGAACGTGGTCGTTACTATGTTTCTTTTCCTGATGATCAGTAGTGGAGCCCAGTTGGGACGATCGGGGATCTAGCATTTGGGGTTATCTTATTTTCATTTGAATTTGACCGTAGTCGGTCTATGTGTGGATTTTGGATGATGTATGAATTATATTTATGTATTGTGTGAAGTGGCGATTGTAAGCCAACTCTCGTTATCCCATTCTTGTTCATTACATGGGATTGTGTGAAGATAACCCTTCTTGTGACAAAACCACAATGCGGTTATGCCTCTAAGTCGTGCCTCGACACGTGGGAGATATAGCCGCATCGTGGGCGTTACAGAGCTCTACCGAAGGGGAGCTCCTAGTTGGCGCCGATTAGGAGAAACGGCGCACGCTACACCGAATGGTACTAAGCGGGAAAAAAATCAAAAATATTACGGTACCGACGCGTATCGAACTCGCGACCTACATTACCCGCAAGTCCTCGGCTAACCACTAGGGCATTTAGGCGCACATGATAGAATTGAGCGCTAATGTTTTAAGGACTATGATAGCCGCTCAAACGTCACAGATTTCGGAAAATGTGCATGAACATGCAGAAAACGTTGCCCTATTAAACAAAAGTTCAATGATTTTGAATAAAGTTCATCAATGTAAAAAAATAGTTCACATAAAAACTAAAAAAAGTTCATCAAATTTTTGAAAAGAGTTCACAGAACTGAAAAAAGTTCACCAATTTTGGAAAAAAGTTTATCCAATTTTAAAATAATTTCACCTAATTTAAAAAAATTCATTGAATTTGAAAAAAGTTCATCAATTTTAAATAAAGTTCATCAAATTTGAAGAAAGTTCAACGAATTTGAAAAAGTTCATCAAATTGGAAAAAGTTCACTAAAAAAGTTCATTGATTTTGAAAACAAAATTTCATCAAATTCGAAAAAACATCATTGATTGGGAAAAGTTTGTGCATTTAAGAAAAGAATAATCCATGAGCGAGGAAACATGGAAGAAGAAAATAAAATGAAATACAGAAAACGAATATGCAAAAAAGGAAAAAAGAAAAAAAGAAAAAAGAGAAGGAAGGAATAAGAGACTGGAAGAGTTAAAGTTTACCGGATCCTCCTCCGTGGCGCGGTGGTTGCACGAACGACCCTCGACGAGTGAGTTTGTCGGTTCGATTCGCAGCAGTCACGTTCGTTTTTTGCGTATTAATGTACAAAGTAATGGGCCGGCCCAGCGCGGGGCGCTGCAGGCGCCCGTTTGTAAATTTGCCTATAACTGACGCCTGCAGTGCCAAATAGGATTCGCCCTACCGAAGGTACCAACCTAGTTGGCTCATAGTCCTCAAGTCGGGCTTATGGGCCCTCTTCCTTATGAGAATGAAGGTGTCCTGGACTAGGGGGTACCAACCTAGTTGGCCCACAATCCTCTGGTCGGGCTTATGGGCCCTCATTCTCATAAGGAAGGACTTCGGATGCCTAGCACCTCGATGTGACCAAGACAGATGTAACACCCACAGTGTCAAGCTATAGTAATATCCCCATAATGGTGCCATGTCATCAACTTTTTGCTAATCCATTTGGTATTTCATCAAAATTCAAATGAAACTCAAATTTAAAATAAAGTCAAATAAATTATTTCTTCAAACATGAAAACTAAAATGTTCAAAGTGTTGCAAATAATCCATATATTGTGGTGGTGAAACAAACTTCTTATAGAGTGTTTAAATGCCATAAATTAATTAAAATAGGGGCTAAAACAATAATTTAAATGCTTTTTAAAATATAATAAATACAAATTATTTATTTAAATGCTAAACTTAATGTGGGAGTGGCCTAATTTAAAATACTATTTTAGATTTAAGTTTTATATTTTACAAAACTAATATAATTTTAAACTAATAAGAAAAAGAAATAGAAAAGAAAAAATAGAAAAGAAAAAAGGAAAGAGCCAGGCGAGACTGGGCCGTAGGCCACAGTGGTTGGCCTAGCCGCCCCATCCCCATCCCCCCTGCCGTTGTCGTCTTCCTCCTCCTCCCCTCCTCCTACTGTTCGTGCGACCGAGCGCCTGGGCGCGTCCCTGCCAAACCTGGTGCGCCACCCCAGGATGCCACGCCAACAGGGAGGGGATAAGGATGCCTCCCCGCGGCCTCCCCTCCTCGCCTCCCAGATCCACTCTCCTCACTCACTCTCTCTCTTCCCCCTCCCCGTTTCATTCGTGCCCGAGCGCCACCATGGTTGCGCTGTCTCTGTGGCCTCGAGCCCTCCCTCGCCACGAGGCGTGTCTAGGAGCACCACCGCCACCTCCTTCGCCTCCCTCGCTGCTGGAAAGGAGCCGGGGAGCGCCACCACCCTCGCACACGTCGTCTTCCCGGACCTCGGCCACCACGACCAACGCCGCTGCTTCACCGCGCCACCGCGCCGCGTCGACCGTCGCAAGCACGCCACCGGCCTCCTCTCGGTGAGCAGCGTCGATCCCGCGTCTTCCCCCCTTCGTTCTCATCAATGTAGCCATCGCTCGCGTTCTCTCGAGGCCGCGCCCAGAGCTCTGCACCCGCGCGCGAGCGCCCCCCTCCTAGCTGCTCCGCCTCGCCCTAGACCGCGCCCTTGGTCGTACAGCGCACGCCCGCGCATACCCGATCGCGCGCTCGGCCTTGTGCCGCCACGCTCCGCCCCTACTCGCCGGTCAACCACGTCTGCCACTGCTTCCGACCACCGCCCTTGTCGCACCCCTGCGCCGCTTCCCCGCAACGCGCCCGCCCACACGTGCGCTTGCCACACCCGTAGCCGCCCGCTGCCGTGTTCCCCTGTTCCTACTACCCCTGTTGTCGCCTTGCGTCGCCCACTACCGATGGCGCCCAACCGTCGCTGACCGTCGCCGTTGCCGCCGCTCCGGCCACCCCCCCGCACGAAACGACGACACATGTCGGCGCGCGACGGTGTGGCCGTTCGAAAGCGTCCGGACGCGTCCCTAACGGATATTTGTGTCGCGATTTCGGCGGGCTCCGGCGAAGAGCCGCCGCGAAACGGCTCGCCGACGCACCTCCACCGTCGCCCGTTGATGTGGCATGCCACGTGGCCCCCCGGTGCCACTGACGCTGAGTGTTGGGGAACATTGCATGGGAAACAAATATTTTCCTACGCTCACCAAGATCAATCTAGGAGATGACCATCTACGAGAGGAGAGATTGGATCTACATACCCTTGTAGATCGCTAAGCGAAAGCATTAAGAAACGGAGTTGATGTAGTCGTACTCTTCACGATCCAATCCGATCTAACGTCGAACGGACGGCACCTCCGCATTCAGCACACGTGTGGCTCGATGACGTCTCCTCCTTCTTGATCCAGCAAGAGAGGGAGGAGAAGTAGATGGGATCTCAACCAGCATGACGGCATGGTGGAGATGGTGGTGGAGCAATCCCAGCAGGGCTTCGCCAAGCGCCTCCGGAACTACGAACGAGGAAGAACGGGAGAGAGGGGAGGCCGCAAGGCATGGGAATTGTTGTCTCTAGCCCTTGCGCCTCCTCCCTACTATATACAGGGGTGTTGGAGGGTTGGGGGCGCAGCCCTAGCCCCTCCTCCAAGGAGGGGAGGCGGCCAAAGTGGGAGGAGTGCCCTCCAAGCCAAGTGGAGGGCCCTCTCCCTTAGGGTTTCCCTTTCCCTAGGAGGATGGGCCTTAGGAGGCTGGTGCGCCTGGCCCAATAAGGATAGGATGTCCCTATAGCCCATGCACACCCTAGGTGCCGGAGGGATCCTTCCGGACTCCTCTGGAGCCTTCTAGAACCTTCTGGAAGCTTCCCGGTACAATACCGGTAAAACCTGAAACTTTTCCGGTAGCCAAAATATGACTTCCCATATATAAATATTTACCTCCGAACCATTCCGGAGCTCCTCGCGACGTCCGGGATCTCATCCAGGACTCCGAACAACATTCAGTCACCAACGTGAATATTCCAATACTACTCTAGCGTAATCGAACGTTAAGCATGCGGACCCTACGGGTTCGAGAATCATGTGGACATGACCGAGATACCTCTCCGGTTAATAACCAATAGTGGGACCTGGATGCCCGTATTGGTTCCCACGTATTCCATGAAGATATTTATCGGTCGAATCACGATGCCAAGGATTCAATCAATCCTGTATGCAGTTCCCTTTGTCTAGCGGTATGTTACTTGCCTGTGATTCGATCGTCGGTATCTCCATACCTAGTTCAATCTCGTTACCGGCAAGTCTCTTTACTCGTTCTGTAATACAAGATCCGGCGACTAACTCCTTAGTCACATTGCTTGCAAGCTTCTTGTGATGTTGTATCACTGAGAGGGCCCAGAGATATCTCTCCATCATACGGAGTGACAAAGCCCAGTCTTGATCCATGCCAACCCAACAGACACCCTCGGAGATACCTGTAGAGTACCTTTATGATCACCCAGTTACAAAGTGATGTTTGATACACACAAGGAATTCCTCCGGTGTCAGGGAGTTGCATGATCTCATGGTCTTAGGAACAGATACTTGACATGAAGAAAGCAGTAGTAATAAACTAATACGATCAAATGATGTGCTTATGGTTGGGTCTTGTCCATCACATCATTCTCCTAATGATGTGATCCCGTTATCAAATGACAACTCATGTCTATGTTTAGGAAAACTTAACCATCTTTGATAAACGAGCTAGTCTAGTGGAGGCTCACTAGGGACACGTTGTTGTCTATGTATCCACACATGTACCTGAGTTTCCGATCAATACAATTCTAGCATGGATAATAAACGATTATCATGAACAGGGAAATATGATAATAACCAATTTATTATTGCCTCTAGGGAATATTTCCAACAGTCTCCCACTTGCACTAGAGTCAATAATCTAGTTCACATCGCCATGTGATTAACACCCAATGAGTTCTGGGGCTTCATCATGTTTTGCTTGTGAGAGAGGTTTTAGTCAACGGGTCTACAACATTAAGATCCGTGTGTACTTTGCAAATCTCCATGTCATATTGTAGATGCTACTACCACGCTCCACTTGGAGCTATTCCAAATGGCTGATCCACTATACGTATCCGGTTTGCTACTCAGAGTCATTTGGATTGGTGTCAAAGCTTGCATCGACGTAACCCTTTACGCCGAACTCTTTATCACCTCCATAACGGAGAAACATTTCCTTATTCCTCTAAGGATAATTTTGATCGATATCCAGTGATCCACTCCTGGATCACTCTTGTACCCCCTTGCCAGACACGTGGCAAGGCACTCATCAGGTGTGGTACACAACATGGCATACCGCATAGAGCCTATGGCTAAGGCATAGGGGATGACCTTCGCCCTTTCTCTTTCTTCTGCCGTGGTCGAGCCGTGAGTCTTACTCAACTTCACACCTTACAACTCAGGCAAGAACTCCTTCTTTGAATGATCCATTTTGAACTCCTTCAAAATCATGTCCATGTATGTGCTCTATGAAAGTCGTATCATGCGTCTTGATCTATCTCTATAGATCTTGATGCCCAATATGTAAGCAGCTTTACCCAGGTCTTCCTTTGAAAAACTCCTTTCAAACAACCCTCTATGCTTTCCAGAAATTATATATCATTTCTGGTCAATAATATGTCATCCACATATACTTATCAGAAATGTTGTAGTGCTCCCAGTCACTTTCTTGTAAGTACAAGTTTCTTGCAAACTTTATATAAATCCAAAAGCTTTGATCAAAGCGTATATTCCAACTCCGAGACGCTTGCTCAAGTCCATAAAAGGATCACTCGGGCTTGCATACCTTTTAGCATCCTTAGGATCGACAAAACCTTCTGGTCGTATCACATAAAACCTTTCCTCGCGGAAACCGTTAAGGAAACTCTGTTTTGACATCCATCTGCCAGATTTCTTAATCGAAAAATGCAGCAACTGCTAACATAATCCCAACAGACTTTAGCATCGCTACGAGTGAGAAAGTCTCATCATAGTCAACTCCTTGAACTTGTCGGAAACTTCTTTGCGACAAGTCAATTCGAGCTCCATAAATGGTGGCATTACCATCAGTGTTTGTCTTCTTAAAGATCCATTTGTGCTTAATGGCATGCTGGTTGATAACCCACAAGTATAAGGGATCAATTGTAGCCTCTTTCGATAAGTAAGAGTGTCGAACCCAACGAGGAGCTAAAGGTAGAACAAATATTCCCTCAAGTTCTATTGACCACCTATACAACTCTACGCACGCTTGACGTTCGCTTTACCTAGAACAAGTATGAAACTAGAAGTACTTTGTAGGTGTGATAGGATAGGTTTGCAAGATAATAAAGAGCACGTAAATAAAATCTAGGGGCTGTTTAGATAAAGACACAACTAAGTTAGCTTTAGTAGAGAGTTTTTGTCAACAAGAAAGTTATTTGTCCCTAGGCAAGTGATAACAAGTACCGGTAATCATTCTTGTATTTTTATATGAGGGAGAGGCATGAGCTAACATAATTTCACTACTTGGATCATATGCACTTATGATTGGACCCCTAGCAAGCATCCTCAACTACTAAAGATCATTAAGGTCGTCACTACAAAAAAAGACACATCCGTGACATTTTGGGCCGAACGAAAAAAATTTCTGTCATACTTATGACACTTCTACGACGATAATTGTGACAAAACCCAGTATCATCATAGATGTGGTGGGGTCCTACTTCTATGACAAAAAATCATGACAGAAAATGGGCTTTTCGTCCTAGGCGGGCTGGAGACGCAGCTGCATGACATTCTTTGGGCCGTCCATGATGGAAAAAACCGTGGTAGAAGCGAGGGCGAGGAAAATATCGGGGAGTTCCCGGTTACGGTGGCTGGTCGGGGCCGAGCGATGCGCGTTTCTCTTGTACGTACGCGCGTGTGTGCGAGGCATTGCGCTCTAACTGAACCCGAGCGAGGAGTTGGGCTCTAACTGAATCCGAGCGATTGCACTGCAGGCTACGCGTTACTGAACCCGAGCGTCGATCGATCCCTTCGCTACTGCTGCTAACTGAAGCCGATCGAACACTGCTGCCTCCTTCCCTTGATGAACAGTGAGCGTTGTTGGGGGGTTGGATGAACAGTTCCTGGTGGGGGGTTGGATGAACAGGACCCCGTGGTAGTAGAGGCCGTTGCCGCTGGATGAACAGGACCCCGATTGATCGAGCCGGTGGAGGGGTGGATGAACAGGACCCCGTGGAGGGCTGGATGAATAGGACGACCCCGTGGAGGGCTGGATGAACAATAGCCGGTGGAGGGCTGGATGAACAGTAGCCCGTGGAGGGGTGGTTGAACAGGAACCCGTGGAGAGGGCTGGTTGAACAGTAGCCGGTGGAGGAGCGGTGGAGGCTGGATGAACATGAGCCCGTGGATGAACAGTCGCAGGTGGAGGCTGGAGGAGGTCGATGGTGGATGAACAGTAGCCCGTGGAGGCTGGAGGAGGTCGTCGGTGGACATGAACAGTATCCCGTGGAGTCCCGTTTTGCGGTATGCCACACCTTTCCCGATGAACATGACCCCCGTTTCGACCGTAGCGCTCCAACACAAGTCCGTTTCCTCCGTTTTGCGGTACGCCACACCTCTCCCGATCAACAGGACCCCGTTTCCACCGTAGGAGGTCCAACAAAAGTCCAATTCCTCCGTTTTGCAGTACGCCAGACCCCTCCCGATGAACAGGATCCCGTTTTGACCGTGGCTGGTCGAACACAAGGCCGTTTCCTCCGTTCTACGGTACGCCGGGCCTCGTTTCCATCAGCTGTTCTGTCCAAGCTGGTTGGCTCCCGATGAACAGCACGCGTTCCATTGCCTCCCGATGAACACGATGCATTCCGTTGCCTCCCCATGAACACAACGACGACGCAGTTTCTCCGTTCTGACCCAGCCATGTACACGAGCCCTGGCCGTACGTATGCGCCAGTAGGCGTTCGAGACCCTGCTCGTATGTACGTACGTGGCCGTATTTACTTTCTTGCACCCTGGCCGCTGTACGTACGTGTACATGCTACGTGCGCGCCTCTACTACGACACGTGCACGCCTCTACTACGACACGTGCGCGCCTCTACATCGACCAGTATGTACATACATGTTCGCGACCAGAATGACAATGCTACGTACGCTTCAACCAGGTGGGTCCCGATTGTCAGGCACTTCCTTGCGTGCGAAGATGTAGCTGGTGGGTCCCAGTAGTCAGGGGCGAATCATTTTTCCCCCGTAATATGTACGCACTTCCTTGCGTGCGAAGATGTAGCTGGTGGGTCCCAGCAGTCAGGGGGGAAACATTTTTTCGTGAAATACGGTAGCCCGTCCGGTGGGTCCCTGCTGTCAGGTGGAGGAATCATTATTTTCCGTGTAATAAGGAGGCACTTCCTTGCTGCGGCTGTGGACCCAACTGTCAGCCTCTCCACGTACAGTACTCTTCCGATGGAAGTTGGTCGTTGACCACATTGACCACGCCACGCCAAGAGCACCAAGGCAGTGGACGATGGCGAGGCCTAGGAAGGGGACGACGCGGAGCCGGGGAAGACGCGGCAGTGGATGCCCATGCAGAGAGGAGTACGAGGGTTCACTGGTTCGGCTGCGGTGTGAGGCTGCCGTCGCCGCATAATTACGGGCGGTGTGGGTGAGTGGAGGGATGGCCTGGCCAGCGGTGGGAGTAGTAGGGGGCGGTGAGGCCTCCGCGGCAGCACAGCCGGCCACGGAAGGCAGGAGCAGGCGCCATGACCGGCGCTGCTTTGGGCGGCTGGAGCAAGAAGACCAGAGGTTGAAGAAGCACGGCGGCCGTTGGATGGACATCGTACGGTAACTACAGCAAGAATCGTTTATATTGACTAAGTTGACAAAGCCCTTGGTATGCGTCAATTTAGTAGGCCCACAGGTCAGCTTCCGAAACGGTGCGCCCCAGATGCCAGGGGGAGGAATCATTTTTTGGGCGGGTGAAGCTAGAATATCCGAGATTGAAGAAGAAGCACGACATCCGTTGGATGGACATCCAACGACCACTTCTAATAGAACCATGTGTTGACTATAAGTTGCAAAGCCTTGCATACGCGTCAACTATTTTTTTTGAGGGGACGCGTCAACTTAGTAGGCCCACAAGTGTGTGGCAGAGAACTTATAGCCCATTTGAGATTTCTAAGAATGTACAACCCATTTTTGAATTCTAATGGAATTTACTACATCCCATTTATAGTTTGTTAAAAGTACAACCCCATTTCTAGCTGGGACAACGATTAATAATTTCAACCAACCGTTCAAAACAGAATTCAATAAAATTTCCCACATTTTGATGGGATCCGAAATATTTTTATCCCGAAATTTCTAGTCAGATTAAATACAATTTCAATATAAATTTGTATTACGTAAAACTCCAACGAAACATTGCATGCACAACAATTAATAAAATTAAAAAAGTTAAAATCCAGAAATAATATTTTATAAAGTAATTATGTGTTTGGTGCATTTTTTATAGTTACTACCCAGTTTTTATAATTACATCCCATTTATTATTTCTTAAAGCCCATTTTCTTGTTAAGCCTAATGCATCCCTCCTAGGAAAGATTTGCAGCCCAGCGGGGCAGAGAATAACAAGTTGACCTTGCCTGGGTATTCCTCAAAAAAAAGTATAGCTGGGCTAGCCATTTTCAGCTTGAAAAATAATAATATCTGGGCTGGATATCTGGCCTGGGCTAGACGGGCCATAGCCCGCCCAGTTAATACCCTGCTCTCCTCTGAACAACAACGAAAACATCGCTCAAGAAAAACTCTGCAGTGCTCACACCTCAAAAAGACAAATACTGCTCGAGCTGCTTGGTCCCAACTGTCGGCCGCTCCTTGTGCAATTCTCTCGTTTATTGACTACATATGTTGACAATGGTGTGGGACCGCGATGTCAGGAAACCAGGAGGAAGCAAAATATATTACAGTTGTATATAATAAGGAGGCACTTGCGTAGGTGAGGCTATGGCCCTGGTGGGTCCCCACTGTCATCCTCTCCAAGTAAAGTCATCTCCTCATTCCTCATGCCGTTGACCATGTTGACAACGCGAGACAGCGGCGCCACGGCAAGCGCAACAACTCGAAGGACGACGGAGAGGGCCTCGCGGGCCCTACGGATGGTCTGATACAGTGCCCGCTGCTCATTCGGGAAGCCAGGATCATAGGGCCACATGTCCGCGACGGCATTGTCGTTCGCTTGTTCACCGGTGCTCGTTGAGGAGACGGAGGTTGCAGCACAGGTCCTCCTGCGCTGGTAGCTCTTCCGCCATTAGGGCATCGAAGTGGGCCGCACCTGCTCTATGGTGAACACGGCAGGAACTGGCTTGGACAGTGGCGCCGGCTCCTGGTCGGAAGCTACGTCCATCGTCTGATTGTCGTCGCTCAGCTCAGCGAGCTCGTTGGCGAGCCAGGATGTCCGGCTGCTGGACCGACCCGCTGCCAAGCACGAGTCTGACTGCCCTGGCCCACCCAGACCGCCTCCCTCGCCCGCGCGCGCTTTCCGCCAGAAACGGTCAGCGCCGCCCGCCCTGCTTCCCGGTGCAGGCGATTGCTCCGCCTTCAAACAACACAAGTGCCGTCCGTCCGTCCGTCTGCCGCCCACATTAATGATATGCGGTTGCCGAGGCGGCTACTCTGGCGCCACACGTCCATCCCTCCACCGCCCACCATTGCTATATAAACTGCTACGCGGGCCATAGTCGCAGTCATCCGCCTCCGTTCCCTTTTTCCTGTCCACACCACTACTCCCACCATGGCTTCCTCGCGCTCCAGCGCTCTTTGGGATGGGCGGACCATGGACCACAAGGAGATGGCAGCCATTGCTGCCGACTGGCTGGCCGACAGGCAGCCGAAGGACGATGATGTCCCAATCGATAACACGGTAGTCGATGATCCGGCGCCAACCCCCTCCTCCGCGCCATCCTCGTCGGTGCATTGCACCATGACCATCGGTGAGGACCGTGCCCAATACATGGACACGGTGAGGCAGAAGCATCAGGAGCAGTTCCGGGAGGCACAGGCCAACGTCGCCTACAACCACCATCTCCTCCAGGAGCACCTGTAGGCGGAGGAGCAGATCGCCGTGGAGCGGGCGGAGCAGGAGGCGCTGCTTGACACGTACCGCTCCGCCCGCGAGGGCCGCCTAGAGCGCTGGCGGTACCGCACGCGGGTGGCGGAGGCTGCGGCCGCCTACAAAGAGGGTGATGAAGCGGGCGAGGCGCTGTTTGGCGAGACCGAGCATGAGGCAGAGGACAATGCCGGCTCCGACGAGTCCCCGCTCCGCTGGCGTCGACGAGGCCCTGCTTCGCCGAGGCCCCGCGGCGCCAACAACGACGCAGAGGACACCGCCGGCTCCGCCGAGGCCTCGCCCCGCCAACAACGAGGCAGAGGACATCGCCGGCTCAGCCGAGGCCCCACCCTGCCGGCAACGAGGGGAAGGATTTCCCCCGCTCCGCCGAGGCGCCGCCCCACCGACAACGAGATAGAGGACATCACCGGCTCCGTCGAGGCCCCGCCCCGCTGCCAAGGAGGCCGCACCACACAGAAAACGAGGAAGAGTAGAACACAGTAGGTAGCCGCCGATCGGGTCGAAGTAAGGCCACCGCTGCTACCCTCTGGTTGAAGCCAAGCTAGGCGGGTTGACTATTGACGGCGGATTAGCTTCTTGGCGGCGACGTGGAGTCGGAGAGCTATGTTGGAGAAGGAAGCTGCTTCAGTTACTTAACTGCAGGTGCAGTTGGGTCACTGGCATGTGGGCCCAAGAGGCATCTGGCCCACATGTAAGTGACACAACTGCACCTGCTGTTTTGTCACTGAAGCTCAGTCCGCTGGAGAAGAAGCTTCTGTTCGGCTCAGCCGGACACGGGTGCTATGGTTAATTAATTATACCTCTAGCGCACCCCTTTTTAGTTGAAGAATGTATGAAATGTAATGAAATCTGGCAGTATATGAATGAATTTAGTTCGATTTGTTTGAATTCTTGTATCGCTGGCATTGGATGAACATGCAAAACAATACGTACTAGCATTATTCCCAGGGTTATCACCTCGTTTGCAGCAGTTTCACATGTACTCCCTCCGGTCCTTTTTAGTCTGCATATAAGTTTTGTCTAAAGTCAAAGTATCTCTACTTTGACCAATCTTATAGAAAAAAGTATCAACATTCACAATGTAAAATCAACTGACTTGAAAGAAATCTAATATGCGAAGTAAAAAGGAACAGAGGGAGTACAAAATTTAGCGTTCCTGTACATTGCAATCAACACACAGGCCTGGCAATTCATCGAGAACATTCAAAACAATCGATGATTATGCATCTCAGCGATTCACATGTCAGAGCCAATATTTACTTCACAACTAAAGAATAAAGAAAAATCGATCGATGCTGCTAACAGCAAAGGGCGTCCCATTCGAAAATATCAAACACATGTCTTCTTGCTAACATCAATGAGCAAAATTTGACAAGGTTGTCCCATTCCAAAATGTCAAATGCGTGTTGTTTTGCGTACATCAATGAGCAAACTTTGACAAGGTTTTCCCATTCCAAAATATCAAATGCCTATGATTGTGGAATGGGCAGGGTTTGCCATCAGTTCGGACATTGACATGGCACCTCGTGCTAAATAAACCAGCTGTTCTTTTTGTGCAGTTCCACCAAAATCAACCAAATTCGTGTGTAGCTTGTATGATTTCTCCTTTATATGTTGCAACGCCTTGAACATATCGGCACCTCCTTTCTTGTGGTGAAAATGAATGATTCGAGAATATTCGATGTATTCGTGAACATTTTGTGCAGTTCCCATTGAAATCAAGCTGAGCACCCCTGTTTGCATAAATACAAAAAAAGTGATTAGTATAAAGAAAACTGTACTATGAATTGACAGTTTAAACAATCAACCTACATGATCCATGCAGAGCACACATTTAAAAAAATGGAACTCACCGGAAGGAATCGTAAAACAACATTGTACTGGCCATCACATCAACAAAGATGGAGATCCGTGAGTCCTTCTGAGCTGAAGTTAGTTTGTTCTTGTGGGCAAAAATGTAACCATCCTTCAACTGCTCCCTTCTTAAGAAGAGAGGCTTGGATTCTTTATCCTGGCATAATCGGAACTAGGCACTTCACGTACTCCATATTCTTCTTCAGAGGAGGATGATCCTATTGTGCAAAGACAAGAGGACAACTAAATGCTAGCATCCCTGTTTGCTCGAAAAAAAGGAAAGGAAATATTGAAAACAACATAGATGAAGCACTTCTCAAGGACAATACCACTTTCTCATGATAGTATCTAAACAGTAGCACAACACCAATAGAGATGACAAAGCTCAATCATATGAATGAAATTCATGGGCGAGTACCAACCTTTGTTAGGAGGCTTATTGTGTAGAGCATACAGATCAATCACTTCTCCGGAACCATCTGTTGTTATCTACTGTGGTTGCCATGCTTACTATATACTCCTTGATTAGTTTAATGTTTCCAACATCTTCTTGTGCAGTTCCACTAAAATATATGGTATCTTCAAAGAAGATCCCTATTTGCACAAGTAGAGATAATTACATATTACATTAAGAGTGGCATCAAATCAGTGGAAAAACAATTGCTCGTTCCAGCCATAGCAATAAATTAAGATGCAAAACTATATCATTACTTGTGTCATCACAGTTCCAGTGCTTCATTACAGCACCGGAAGTTGATTTTTGTTTTTCTTCCGCTTGTTCTTCCCCTTCATCACTTGGTTCAATAACAGACAAGCTTCGCGTTCAATGTAAGATTTGGCATGTCAATTAGGGAGCACAAGTATAGCACTAAACAATGACGTTAATTTTGAAATGAAAGTGGCAAAATACAGGCCAACAGTTGTGAAATATCCTTATCTTACCTCAATGGGATATTACGGTGCACATACAGATTGGAAGTCTTGTCTCCATTTGTGCAGTTCCCTAAAATCAAGCAACATTAGCGTACAAGTAGCACAACATATGAAAGCACACTGCACAATCATGTGAAAGAAGGCAAATACTGACCTCTCATGACACGGAATTCAAACAACTCACAAGAAGAAGATCTGAACCAAATTTGCCAACACGGATAGGAAGTAAGATCTCCTCTTGTGCAGTTCCACTAAGATCAAGCAATCAAGCAACGTTGTCAGTGTGACATTTTGGTTGAACTGCACAAAACACTCTTAAAACAAAAGTGTTTTGTGCAGTGCAACAAAAGGTCACAATAGCAACATAGATAACCCTGTTTACACAGAGGTGCAAAGAAAACAACTAGTGGTCAATAATGGTGGATGACACAGAAGCCAACAAAAAGAAGCATCTAACTTATCTAAATGGGAAAGAAAGCAAGACAGTAGCATTTCTCAAACGGTGGCATTGATTAATATTAATAGAGAGATTATATTAACAATAAAATTCGTTAAACATGTAATTTGCTTTTAACTGTGGTATTGCATCAATTTCCCAGCGGCATTATTAGAGGGTGTTTGTTTACAGGGATATTTTGGTGTAGGGACTAAAAAAAGTCCATGTCAGTCCCATCTAAACCAAACAGGAGGGACTTTTAGGGACTAAAGAAAGAAGACCCCGAGGGAGAGTCTTTTTGGGACTTTTTCCAACAGTTGCCCCTGCCCCGCATCGCAGCTTGTCTCTATTAGTTCATTACTAGGGGTAACATGGTCTTTTAGCATGTCATTTAATAACCTCCAGTCCATGTTTAGTCCCTGGAACCAAGCAGGTAGGGACTAGGAAGTTTTTAACCAAACAGGGCCTTAGATTGACAACAACTAAAGAGTTGCTCTATTAGTTCATTACTAGGGGTAACATGGTCTTTTAGCATGTCATTTAATAACCTCTAGTCCATGTTTAGTCCCTGGAACCAAGCAGGTAGGGACTAGGGAGTTTTTAACCAAACCGGGCCTTAGATTAACAACAACTAAAGAGTTACACGGGACAGTGGAGGCACCAGCACCATGTGCATCTACCGATGTATGAAGGGGTGATGCACAGTCTGTTGCAACAAAGAACAAAAACAACCAAGGAGCATATTTGTGTTGGTCCCAGTTTTGTTATCTTTAGACACCTTTCCCTATGTGAGCGCAACAAATATAGTCCCACTCAAACTCTACAGCCTTGTCCCCCAAAACAAAAGATCAGTTCGTTACAGATGTGTGTACTGCGTTTGTCATTGTTTCCCCTTTTCGACCAACATAGGTGCTGGATATCCAGTCTGTACTAGTACTTTCCCCCTTCCTTTCCTCTTTGAACCACGTCCAAGATTCATGCTATACAACTTTCCCCACTACTTTCCTGTTTGATCCAACACCTAGATTCGAGTGTAGAAGAGGAAAAAGCCCACATGTAGCTAGAGCAATGCATGTGGAATAAGTAAATGATACCTCAAGGTTCTTGGGGTGTGGTTCGGTGGGCGACCGGAGGCCGTTCGTCCCACGCTATGTACGGCGGCGAGCAAGAAGGGGTCGGAGGCCCTCCCGCGCCACCGCTGGGTGAAAGTGAACAGCTGCACCGGTAGTGGATTCCCTCCCTCGCCGATGGCGACAGCATTAAGCCTCCTTCCCTTCCTGGCGAACGGATCCTGCCGGCTCTTTGACCAGTAGTGAGGGGAGAGAGAGGCCAACAAAGTCTTGTTTAGATCTGGAGAGGGTGAGAGAGTGTGAAGAGAGCAACTACATGCGTTGAGGCTCCAGCGTGTATATATATACTGGAGAGAGAGTGTGAAGAGTGCAAACCCTAGAAAACAAGTGCCGAGGCTGCAGCGTATACGTGATGAGTTGATTATACGGTCACTACGAGATCGTATAGCTCAGTATCCATCCATTTTGACCAGTCAAAGAATCCTCCTGGCACCGCCCCAGATCACTTTCTCTCCCTGTCATGCGGGGCCTACCTGTCATTGGGTGGAAGAAAGAAGTCGAACAAAAACAAAATTATGCTCAAGTGTAGTTATCGAACCCGAGACCTCAAGTTTGATGAGCGAACAGGCTAACCAGCTACACCACCCCCACGTTATGTTTAACGAGAGGAAAATAACCTTTAATACATTCCTGCATTCATGTGACAAGCATGCCGTATTTTTTTGCGTGGGAGTCATTGGGATTTAAACCATAATCGTGGCATGTGGCTTTGGTGGTAAGGTCTTTTGGGATTTAAAGCAGTGTTGGTAGTACATAAATAATGCAGCCTTAGTCACCTTAGTTTTCTCCACATAGTACGTTGGGTCCCACCAGTCACAAGGTGAAACAAACAAATTAATAAGAAAAATTAAAAGCGCCAGCAGTGTATCTTAGCTCACACATCTTGCTACTGCTCGTGAACACTGTCCAATTGATCCCTCTGTTCGCTCACGTACTATTTTAAGTGAATCCTTATTATAACATGCACACAATTTTGGGCAATTGTATTCGACCTAAGTCAGTGTGCCACCGTATCTCGTACTACTCCCTTCGTCTAGGTGTAATAAGTCACGTTAGAAGGTGCAGTGGGACCAAGGTGTAAGCAGATTTTTTTTCGAAATGAGGTGCAAGCAGATTGGAGGAGAAGGAGAAACTTGACCGGTCCTTCCTCCAATCAAAGCCCTGATTTCTGTCTCTAAACGCAACAATTAATCACAACAACTAAGAGATGCCGTTTTAGCTACCATGCAGGGCCACGTATTAACTCGCATGCATCAACGCGTAGTTGCGCTCCATGCATTGGGTTTCCGGGGGAGATCACAAGGCAAAGTAAGGAGCGTTTGGTTACATTGCTAGGCTGGTCATAGTGGTGAGTAACTTGGACTAGTAACATGCATATGTTACTAGTCTATGTTACTACTTTCATAGTAGGTAGTAACATATGGATGGTAACATGCAAGTCTTCATTAATTGAGATATAGACTCATTTTACCTCAGCGCGCGCGCGCGCGCGCGCGCGCGTGTGTGTGTGAGTGTGTGTGTGTTTAATAGCATGTGTGTGTTAGAGAGAGCGACACATCGACCTACTCCTACAGAGAGATGGTGTGTAGTGTATGATTTAGTCGCGAGAGTCGGTGCATCCTCTTGTTTCCGGGCGTCCGGTCGGGACAGGCGGGACAGCTGCCATGCCCGCTCTTGACCAGCCTGGCCCACCAAAAGCCCCTCCATCACCCGCGCGCTTCCCGCCCGAAACGGTCAGCGCCGCTCCAAAGAATCGGTGCCGCATTCATGCCCGGGCAGAGCGGACACGACCTCTCACTGGCGCCTGCGTTGAAGGGAGAAGCGGATTCAAGAGCGATGGTTGCTTCGTCCGTCCAACTTACTGCTGGGTCTATGTGATTTGATGGCTCATTGGTCATTATTACTGAGGTGGCAGGACTGCTGGATGTCCCACGCTTTCAGCGAAAGGAGGTACTACTAGATTACAATTTTCTCCATTCGCAACGGAGGAGTGCGAGAGCAGTGAGAACACGCAGGCTCAGTGATTACATGGCCCACCTCACACTATCACCATATTTTCTAGACACCGTGCGACACCTAACTCTTTACATAGTACTAGTATAGTACGTACTGTAATTTATCAGCGAGATAAATTTGTACAATGCTATGAAGCTTCCAGCTTCTGTTTCATGTATCTTGCGTCCAAGGTTGCCCGTTGCAACATTTCATCAAATACAAAGGACACTAACATGCATGCTATTGCATCTCAATGATTGACAGATCATAGCCAATATGTACTCCCTCCGTTCCAAAATAAGTGTCTCAACTTTATGCAAACTTTAGTACAAAGTTGTACTACTACTAAAGTTGACACTTATTTTGGAACAGAGACAGCTAAAGAAAAAAATGATCCATGCAGTCCCTAGTCCTTGAACCGTAAACCCTAACCATTCTTTAATTTGTTGGTAACCTTGGAGCTTCCGAAGAAATGAAGTTTGCAACCCTTTGACCATCGGATCATTTTGTGCAGTATCACCAAAATCGAGATGAGCATCCCTGTGGCAAAGAAATTGAAGAAGCGTGATTAGAATAAGATTACTGGGACTAGTTGATGAGACATAAACTCGTCACAAATACAGTACATAGAAGCTAGTAGAGGTATGTGCGGGAAAAAGAAGTAGAGAAATATCCACATGGAGTGATGTGGGCAGCTGGACCAGTGGTGCAAGCCGGTTGTAAAGGGAGTTGTACCCGAGGGATGTCGGGACGTAGCTCAACCTAGAGGAGGGTGGCGGGAGGAGGCAACTGCTCACGTCGCAGCAGTGAGCAATGGACGAAGGCAACCTCACCGGCTTTGTGAGAGAGAACGGCGGGGACCCCTGATTGGGATGTGCCGACAATGGGTTTTCGCCGTCGGCGACGGCGACCGCATCTACACTAAGCATCCACCCCTTCCCCCGGCGGACGTGATCCGCCGGGATGTTAGAGATGTGGCCACAGTCGTTTTGTGCGAGAGAGTGTGAAGACTGAAGAGAGCAACCCCAACAAGCAACCGTGTAGGCTCGTCCTGCCTATGTGAACCTATTTATATTGCGTACGTGCCACTGAAGAAAAAAACTTTATTTATAAATGACGTGGCACCTACTACTCGTTCTCCTATAAACCTTGCGCTTGGCATCTCCAAAATATTAACCTTTCGATTGGCTCTTCGCCTCTTCGGGAAGTCGAGCAATAATGGTACTGCAGTATATATCGTTCTGGCTATATGAGACTGAATGAATTGCTGCACGTCCACCACGTGGACGAGGGTCGAGGGGTGAGGGAGAGTGCGTACTATTACGTCCGTTTCAATATGGAATACATACGGAGCAAAATGAGTGAATCTACACTCTAAAATACGTCTATACACATCAGTGTTTGGAGTATGTACTAGTAGTTCATATTGAAATCTACTAAAGGACATATATTCCAAACAATATGATAATCTCTCCAACCAAGGTAGGGACGAGGAGTAAACGGAGGAAGTAGTAAAATTTTCTCCTCGTCTTGCGAGCCACCGCGTGCGTGGGCGAGGGAGCGGGCGTAAGGCATACTAGTAAGCAAGCTTCACCTCATCCTACGAGCCACCGCGCCCGTGGGCCGGGGAGACGGTGTACTAAGCAAGCTTCTCCTCGTTTTGCGAGTTGACCGGACACATCAAAAGTACTCCAGTGTATAGAGCCTTGCCTCTAAGGAACATAACGCGTCAAGTCGCAATTTGTTTGTTCACCCGTGGTAGACGATCCTCCATCAAGTGGACGACCAGTACACGTGTCAAATTACCACGTGGGCTGCCTTTTCGTACAGAAATGAGCTCCACCGTGTACCTGCACGGGTGTGGTTGGGAAAGAGACGGGAGTACGTGCGCCGTGCGTGCACCTCTTCTCTTCGTGCACGTCCCCCACCTACGTGTGTGTGTGTGTGAGAGAGATACAAACCTAGACAGATGGTGTGTGCGTTCGTGAGTGTTTTTTGTTTTTTGGGGGGGGGGGTGATGTCGTGAATGTATTTGTGGGAATGTGTGTCGATGACATCTCAAACAAAATTTTGCATGCAATGTGTGTGAAATAGAGACATATCCATATCATATAGAGAGGGCCAGAGGGGGCGACCCACGGGAAGAGAGGGAGGGGTCATAGATATCGATAGATTCAAAGAGAGGATCAAGTGGGTGGGTGCGAGATGGATGAAGAGAGCCATCGAAATTGTGTGTGTGCAAGTCAAAGATATAGGGCTACCGACCTACCAGAATGTCAGAGGGCACATGGCAAGTTTGTGTGTGGCAGGGAGACATGACTAGAGTGGTCGATGTATCGGTGTGTGTGGGGGGGGTGGGGGGAGGGGGAGGAAGAGGCCTAACTAGAGTGGTAGAACGACTCGTATATGTGTTGAGAAGGAGAGACCCAACTATGTCTTGAGGGAGATGGGTCGACATCCATACATAACTGAAGGACGGGAAATAGGTTGGGACAGAGAGAGAGAGAGAGAGAGAGAGAGAGAGAGGAGAGAGAGAGGGAGGGAGAGGGGTAGAGTGCTGGATGGGTGATGGAGTTGCTTCTCGAAGATGGTGGGAGAGGCCTACTAGACAAACTGAGGGTAGAACTGCAATATTATCAATAAGAGTGGGGATGTGTTTCTGTGTGTGCCTGTGCGTGATAGATCTTTCGGGATGCATGCATGGATGATGAAGGGGAACCATGTGTTTGCTAAGCAAACCTAACTAGATCGGTAGATTAATTGTTGTTTGTCGGAGGAAGGGAGAGACATAACTAATGAGGTAGATCGATCGACGCGTGGGGAAAACGAGTTATAAGGACCTAGCTAGCTATATGTATAGCGGGAGATCGGTCGGTGTACATCCATTTGTTAGAGGCAAATAAGGCCCAGCGAGACGGATAGACAGAGAGAATGGAGCTAGGAGGTGGTGTGAGAGGCCGAGCTACTAGCTAGATAGGGGGAGGAGTGTGCGGTTGTGAGATCGATGAAAAGAGGGGCGAGAGTTTACACGTGTGTGGGACCATATGAGAGACACGAGGCATGGTCACAGAAAGGAGGAGATGGAAGGTGCGTGTGTACGTATGTTGTAGGCAGACGCTGGAGAGGTATATCGATCGGTGTGTGTCGGAAAGGAGTTGTGGAGACTGTGGGAGAACGACCTAAAGAAAAAAATGAATGTGCGCGATGGATAGAATGCTGAGGGAGGGGGAGGGCAAGGAGGGCGTGTGCATGCACGAGAGAAAGTTAGTGCTAGCTACAAAGGTTAGATGATTGTGTGGGTGTAAGAGACTAACAAAGATCATAATTTGATATGAAAGTGGATTCATATATTTGAATAGGAGATCATAGTGTTATAAACATATGCATGCATGAATATAGCGGTGATACGCGTGCTGTGGTTTTGCACATGTTATACCATAATGTGACAATGCATGGCGTTTGCAACTCACAGCTAAATGTCGAACAATCTAAACCATACTATATATATCGAACAATCTCACATTTTATTTGAATTTGTGATAATGTGTGGCATTTGCAGCTTACAACTAAATATCGAACAATCTAAACAATACTATATATTGAACAGTCTCACATTTTATTTGAATTTGTGGTAGTGTGTGGTGTTTGCAACTCACATCTAAATACTTGTAGGCGTAGGGGGCGGGGCACCATACATTATGTGATAAATACATTATACATATGAGACATGGTTTAGATTATGAAGATCTAGCTAGAGCTTGAAATGTACTGTGATTTGAAATCAACATAAAGTGGATTCAAAAAATCGAGTTCGCCTTCATATAGTACACATAATTCATATCTAACTCGAGAGTAATCATGTGGTGTGCTGTGAAGATAATACACAAGCGATGGTTTAACTTGACAATAATGATGATTGTAGATCTTATTAAAATAGAGAAACGCATTCAAATGGTTTGACTTCACAACAATCATTATTGTAGATCTTATTCAAATAGAGAAACGAATTCAAATTTAATTCATACTGAAGCAGTAGTATATACGTTTGGAATGCACTAAAGCGTTCATTTGAGTAGCAGGTTGCATGCATTATACATGTAGTGAAATATTTTAATTGAACATAACATGAATTCAAAGTTTTGAATGACATTTGTAGTGCGAATTGATTTGGTACAGTACACGGGACTAGACTCTCTTGTGTGATGCGAATTGATTTCTTTTTGTTTTTTCGTCGACAGAAGTGCGAATTGATTTGGTACAGTACACGTTGGGCTTGTCCGGAAATTTCAACCCGCGCCTTGTTACCCCGAAATATTTAAGATATATCTTTGTCTCGTTGTGCTCCGACAACTCCCTCCATCTCAACCCGCGCCTTGCTATTTCAAAATTACAACGCGCGCGAAAACTCCCACCTCCCGTGAAATCCCGACACGCGAAATGCCCGTGATACCCCTGAACCGAAAGAACCGCCTAGCTCAAATCGATGGGGGTAATTTGTAACTTACCCCACATTTCAGACAAGCGCGTCCCTAAGCCATAGTTCCCCACTCCCATCCCATCCGCCCACCCATTCGTACACCGAGGTCGCGAAAACCCGCGAAGCCCCACACCCTCCTCCGTGCGCTACCCAGCCGGAGCCTCTTCCCCGACGACGTCGTCCACCATACCGAATGAGGATCCGTCGTCGATCTCGTCGTCCAGCCGGTTCAGCCACCCCGTCCTCAACCTCCAAGGAGCTACCCCGACGTTCCCCTCGTCTTTCGCGCCACCTCCATTCCCACACCGCCGTCTTCACCTGCACCACCAGAAGAGCATCATCATCACCGTTTCCTCGGATGAAGCTGAGGCCTAATCGGCGCCACCAAAGAGGTTGTACACTAATCGCCACATTTTCTTCTTGATTCGATCTCACGGTGCTACCGGCGCTCGGTCCCGAGCCTCCATGATGCGGCTCCATCCACGGCGTCGTCGCCGGCCACTTCCTCCACAACGTCGCTCCCTCGGTGGTGACGTCCACATCAGTAGGAGCTGCTGCTACTTTAGCTCTCGCTCGCGCTGCTGCTCTACTCTTGCTCTCAGTCCCCTGCTTGGTCTGCTCTTGCTATTGCTCTTGCTCTTGCTCGCGCTGCTGCTCTCGCTCTTGCTCTTGCTTGCGATGCTGCTCCGATTTAGCTACACTTCAGTTGACTGAATCGACTTTTGGGTCAGTCGATTTTCAGGGGGTGGGGGCTCGCCAGAGTTAAGGAAGAACCAGCCGCAGCGGGGAGGGGGGCTCGCCGGAGAGGTACCCCACTATCTATCTTAGGGTTCAGGTGGGGGCCGTGGTCGCCGACGGTGGTGGGGTGGTGGCGTGGGGATTGCCGAAGAAAAAGCTCGGCACGGGGGGGCCTAGAGGGATGGCCGGGGTGACGGCGGACCGGCGGTGGGGAGTGGTTTCGGGGCGGGCGGGGCGGCGCACCGCCGGCCGCTGGCGGCGGAGGGCGGCGGTTTGGTCGGTGGTGGCTGGCGGCTCAGGGGGGTGGAGGTTGAAGTTGAACTGAAAGCCCTTGATTTCGTATCCAACGGCTGGAAAATCGACTGACCAGTGATGAAAAATTCAGTCGACCGGCTCTCACACGCGCTGCTGCTGCTACTGCTTTTCTGCTACTAGCTAGTGCGTTCAGTTTTGACAGTAAAATTCAGTCTCGACAGTAAAATTCAGTTTTGACAGCAAAATTCAGTTTCAACAGTTAAGTTCAGTTTCGACAGTTAAATTCAGTTTCGACAGTTAAGTTCAGAGATGAGCGGCTGATGTATTTTACATCTAGCACTTTGTGGTTATGTATTTTACGTTATCTATTGGAGATGCTATTAGAATTCCGCTCAGGTTAACGTTGTCTTTCCTGTCCTGCTTTAGCCTCGGCGTCGTATAACTCACCGGAGCTTCTCCAACAACGAAACCCTCCATCACAGCGGAGGAGTACCCTGGGCTCCATCTCAAGATGCCTAAGATCTTCTTCCCCTCCTCCGACAGCCAAGTCAGCCGGATCATCCTCACCGACCAACCCAATCACGCTGAGATCGACATGGCTTCTCCAAAGAGGTTGTACACTTGTTGCATCTCTCTTTTTTACTCTACATGTTATATATATTGTCCACTGAGCACACGCAGCAACGTGAAATATGATTAGTTTCTCCTACTATATGACAAGAAGTGAGGTACCAGGCAACTTAGGTATCCGTGATGGACTCTCTCGAACGCCATCATTATTTATCTCTGCGTGTTTGAGCTGTGCATTTGTCGATGGGCCTGGGAGTTGAGTTAGTAGGGCAGTGGCCTGGGTCCAAAGTAGTAGAAGTAGGCAAGTAGCACAAAATCATTTTTTGGGTGTAGCTTTTCCTTGCTCAAGCTTGCCTACTAGAATCTCCAGTGCTTGAAAGGAAAAGTGAAGGAAAAACATAGGAATTGGAAAGTTTCCTATGGTACTACTATTCATGCATTTGGTTCAAAGGAATGGAACAAAGGAAAACGGTAGGATTTGTTCCTTTAGTATCTCCTTGAAAGAAAAACCGTACGGATTTTAATTTCCACTTGTCCTCCTTTTCAAATTCCTATTCTGCAAGCACAAGACTAAGAGATAGTAGCATAATAGCATTATAACCGTACATTTTCTTGTGGTTTGACTTAATCTCACCATGCTTCTTTGCATCCTGTGATCTTCCAATTCTTGTGAACCGAACACCCAGATTGGCAGAAATCCTGTGTTTTTAAATTCTCTGTTTTGCGCGTGCATTCCTATCCTATTACTGTGTATTTCCTATCCCTGCGTTGTTAGAATCCTCCAATTCAAACGAGCCCTTATAGAATTACTTCTCTTACAGATAGTTGTCAAAGAAAACCTTGTGTGGTTTGTCCCGCACCTGCTGCGTCGTCGTCCACCCAAGCTCAGCTGCTCCAATGACAGAAGGGTCCAGCACAGCAGGGATCCGCCTCCAAGACTGTCTTTCGCCGCCTCAAATCTTCTTCCCTGCCGCCGGCAGCCATGACAACTGCATTACCATCATCAACCGAGCAGATGACCTCGAGGACTACACGGGTCCGCAAGAGAGGTCGCACTCTTTCGTGTGTGCTTACATTATGCATCACTTAATATTACATGCTACTTTATCATCCTGTTCACCGATTAGACTCTTAGTCAGCTCCAAACTAATGGTCAAACTTGAGTTTTTAAATGGTTGTGGGGTACATATCGGGGCCGCAATCAATAGTATCTATCTACTATCTGGTTAATCTCTGGTGTCTACTATGAGTTTCATGTTGGGTGGGAAACAGACAGTAAAGAAGCCATTATCTGTATTTTTTAACTGAAGCCATTACCTGCCTGCTATCATTGGTTTTGGGTCTATCCACAGGTTGCTACCATCACTGTGGATTTCTGCATGCACTCCTTACATAATCTCACTATGTTTTATTCCTATGCATGTCAGTTATTGTACACAATGGAATTGAACATGTAGAGCAAAAGAGACGAGCCTTGCGTGGCAATAAAATTTCATGCAGATGTCGCTCCATGGTAGGCGCAAAGGCAGCCCCCCTCCACCCATTTCGGAGTGTAATCGAGAGGAAGATATCTGTTCTGAGGGGGATTCGGAAGGAGAAGACCACTCCTATTTACCCCCTGAGGTCTTCGCTCTAACTTGGCATGCTGATGTTGGTTATATCATGCATATGGTGCCTTGCATTGCTTACTTTATACATCAAATATGTCAACTGCTTAGTTTAGACATGCTTTGTGTGAATGCCATCTGTTTAGTTTATTCATCGTTTATGTGAATTATGCAACACCATCTTGTTTAGCCAGGCATCATATATGTGAATTTTGCAATGCCATCCTGCTTAGCCAGTCATCTTATATGTGAATTATATCAGGCCATCCCTTTTTTCATTACATATTACATTTGTCAACAATGTTAGTACATTCAACTACTCTTCGTGTGCATCAGCCATTTGACACGGTGATGGAAAGTTCTGGAGTGAAAACAAGGTCTTCAGAGGAGACTATGCTATCTGACGAAGCGCATATCTCGCTGGTTACGGATAGCTCCTCAGAGGAGGATTCAAAGACAGATGACTAGTCCTATTTCCCCCCGAGGTGTATGCTCTAACTTGGCAGGGTTATGTTGCTCATATCGTGCGTATGGTGTCTTGCATTGCTATGTCATTTGATTAGTTTAGACATGCTTTGTGTGAATGCCACCTGTTTAGTGTCTAATTACCATATATGTGAATTATGCATTGCCATCTTGTTGCAAGACATTATATATGTGAATTATGCAATGCTATCTTGTTGCAAAGACATTATATATGTGAATTATGCAATGCCATGTTGTTGAGCCAATCATCATGTACAGAGGCGGAACCAGGATTTTGCAAAGCCTAGGGCTAAAACTAACTGACTAAATATAAAGTCAAATACCACGCACATCAATGTGCGTTATAAGTATGCCACAAAATCACATTCAAAAGGAAATATAAATTCATTATTATCACGAGAGGAAATTCCATATAACAAATAGTTTAACAAAGTGCATAATCGCAAACATGGTTTGGTACCAAATTAGTGAAGACTTGCTTAGTTCAAGGCAGTTGTTTCTTCACCAGCAATAGTAGAAGGATCTGAATCTGCAAACATAAAATCAAGTATTTCAAATCAAGACTCTGGACATAGACTAATTCAATTATTCATATGAAATTTTGCAAGAAAAAGAACATATTATACCATTAACACGAAGTCCACGAGGTAGTAGCCCCTTGCGTTTCCTCATTTTTTGATAGCACTGTATAATCTTAATATCATCAATGCTTGCAAATACATCACGCTCAATATAGCACACCAAACGGTGATTCATCCATTCATCATTCATCTTGTTTCGCAGATCAGTTTTGACAATGCTCATAGCTGAGAAAGCTCTTTCTACGGTTGCCGTTGCGACGGGGAGAATCAAGGCCAATTCAATGAGACGATATACCAACGGAAAATGTGTGTGCCTATCTGTTTGAACCATCTTTATAGCAAGCTGGCCAAGATCAATGCAACTTAAAAATTCAGTATCAGCTCTAGCTTCAGTAACAAATGTCTCAAGTTGGTCCCTAAGAACTCCGCACTCATATTCTGAGAAATCCGCGCCATAAATCTGAGCAAGTTCCACTAGCTTATTTATATCAAAATTGGAAAAAGAATTTCTTGGCTCAAGACAAGCGATGCATCTCAATAGTTGGGTAGATTTCTCAGCAAAGCGATTGTTGAACTCAACAATAATCTGGTCAAGCACCACATTAAATATTTCATGATGGAAATAATGTAAGTGAGTTACCATCTGGCCGCCACGACCTCTTGAACGACCCCCAATAGCTAATGTTTCCGTCATGTTTGGAATAATGATGTTATGTTTGAGACAAAAGGCATTTACCTCTTCAAATAGCTCATCCCACCCCTGATGCCTCATCTCATTAAGTTTCTGCAATGTGGTTTGAATCAAGCCCATAGCACGAACAATATTCTGGTTCTTCTTTTGCAAGCACTGTGATAGATCATTAGTTTTTCCCAACAATTTCATCATAAGATGCAGTATAAACACAAACTCAAGGCTCTCCATATGACGTATCAAACCTCGTGCTGTGGTCTTTTCTGATGTGTTAGTGGCATCATCAGACATATTCTCCAATACCTCTAGCACTGCATACCACATGAGATGAAGACGGCACAAGGTTTTATGATGTGAGCCCCACCTAGTATCATCGGGTCTTGTAAGGTTAGTTTGTTGGTTCCTCCCTCTCCCTGTAAAAATTTCTGCAGTCTCTAATTTCTGCACAAGATCATCATGTTGCGCTTGGGCTAGCTGGTCATGTCTCTTACAAGAACCATTAACACTGTTGACAATCATTGAAGTGTAACTAAAGAAATCCATGACAGAAGGACAACACTTGGCAACGGCAACAACCACTAACAGCAACTGATGTGCAAAGCAATGTATATAAAAAGCATAAGGATTCTCATCCAGTACCCTTCTTTGCAGCCCATGAAATTCACCTCTCATGTTCGGTGCTCCATCGTATCCTTGGCCTCACATTCTATGGATAGATAGGCCATGTTTAAGAAACATAGCATCCAAGGCTGCCTTCAATGAAGATGATGTTGTGTCGGCAACATGTTTAATCGCAAGAAACCTCTCAATCACTTCCCCTTGACTGTTCAAATACCTAGATGAGATAAGAAAAAAAATATGAGCGTACTTCATAACAAAAAAAGCAATAAAAATCAATTCATAACATACAAACCTCAAAGCCACAACCATTTGTTCCTTGAGAGATGCATCTCGAGCCTCATCAACAAGGACATCAAATTTTTTATCCCCAATATCCTTCACGATTGCTTTAGTCGTCTCTTCTCCACAAGCTTTGCACAAATGCTTTTGTATTTGTGCAGATGTCAACAAATTATTTCCAGGAGCAAAATCTGACAACTTAGCGGCATTTGAATCTCTTTTTTATACCACTGCACCATCTCTAAGAAATTCCCCTTATTGTTTGAGTTAGCAGACTCATCATGTCCACGAAAAGCAAGAGCTTGCAATAAAAGAAACTTCACGACACCTAACATGATAGTGAGACGACCCAAGTACTCTTCCTCCTTCTTCTTGTCTGAACCGGCCCATACTTGTTCCACATTTTGCCTCGGGTTTTGAAAAGCTTGACATTGTCTTCTTGCTCTATTATGAGCACTGGTAACATTACCAACATGAGTAACAAAAGATGCAATAGCATTTTTCCAGTTACTAAAATCTTTCTTTGTATATGCTTCTATTCCATAGTTTTCAGCTCTTGGTTGCTTAAAGAGAAAACAATGAAAACAGAAGGCGGCCTTTTTGGCAACACTATATTCCAACCAATCATGCGATTTGTACCACTCTTCACGAAAGCCTCTCATCTGCTTCCCAATTCTTTCCTGTTCATAAACATGGCCTGTTGGTCGACATGCTCCCATGGCCAAATACTCTCTTCTAGCAGCATCCCTAACATCCGGATGCAACTCTTCAATTGGTTTTCGGAGGCCGGGATCAGGATTAATGTCATCCGGATTAAGCTCCACACGTGGTTCACTTTCCTTTGCATTACTAGCTCCCACCGGTACTGATTCTGTAGGTGATCCATCAGTGTTGGTGTTGTTGGCTGAAGGCTGATTGGATGTTGACTGAAAGAAAGATTCAATTGTACGGGTCCTCTTGTTCATCTTGTATTTCTAATTTGCTGACAACAAATGAAATAAAATTGATAAGTAAATATAACTCACTGAGTTTGGCTGATATAAAAGAATTAGGGAAAACAAAATTAGATGATACAGATTACCTGTGCAGCCAGTGTGCGTTGGCCTCAGTCTCAGTGCGTACACTGCAATTCAGAATCAGATGGAGAAGAACAAGAGGTGGTCGGGTTGTGAGGACGCCGGACCCGGCGGCCGGGGCGGCGGGGAATCGCCAATTGCTGGTTGATGAGGACGGCGGCGCAGCGAGGGTTTCTCTATTGCCGCTGCCACGATCAGGCGAGGGATTTTTTTCTCTTTCTTGATTAACGAACGATCAGGCTACAGATCAGAGATCGAAGCGTCAACCGTGTGTAATGGGCGATTCGTTCTCTGTTGTGATTGATCGATTGAGTTGGGCTGAACTGTTGAAGGCTTGTATGTGAGTGCGTGGGTCTAGGTGAAGCTTGGGGCTGGGCTTCTATGTATCCCATATTCTGATTTTTTTCCGACAATACATATAGATACTAGTCGGGCCACGCCTGGGGCTACAGCTCCAGTTGCCCCAGGCCCAGTTTCGCCCCTGATCATGTATGTGAATTATATCATGCTATCACTTTTTTGTATTACGTGTTCCATTTGTCGACAACGTTTGTATATTCAACTACTCTTCCTGTGCATCAGCCATTTGAAGCGGTGATGGAAGTATCTGGAGTGAAAACAAGGTATTCAGAGCAGACAATGCTACCTGCTGAAGCAGACATCTTGCTGGATACAGAGAGCTCCTCAGAGGAGGATTCAGAGACTGATGAACAGTCCTATTTCCCCCCTGAGGTCTATGCTCAAACTTGGCAGGGTTATATTACCTATGTCATGCATGTTGTCTTGCATTGCTTAGTTTTTACATCATATATGGATTGCCATCTGCTTAGTTTCTTACTATATAAATCATATATTTGAATTATATCATGCCATCATGTTTACATACACAACATCTATCTGAATTATGGCATGGCAACCCATTTAATAAAGACATCATATAGTTATATCATCTCATCCTGTTTAGTGTTTACATTCATCATATTTTGAATTATGTCATTCTATCCGGAATTATATCATGCTATCATGTTTCCACAGGCGGCATGTATGTGAATTATGGCATGCCAACCTATTTAATAAACACATTATATAGTTATATCATGTCATCCTTTTTACATAGTCATCATATTTTGAACTATGTCTTTCCATCTTTTTTAGTTAGCCATCATAATGTGAAATTGTGTCATGCTATCCTGTTTAGTTAGCCATCATATATGTGAAATTGTGTCATGCTATCCTGTTTGGTTAGACAACATAAATGTGAATTATTTCATGCCCTCTTTTATTCCCCACTATTCATTTCACCTGTCTATCATACAATGTCTGTACATTCAATTACTTTTCTTGTTTATCAGCCATTTGAATTGGAGAGGGTGATGGCAGTATCTAAGGGGGTAACAACACGGTCTTCAGAAAAGATAGTGCTACCACTTGATGTAGATAGAACCATGGTTGTACTTGCCCAAGAACCAGTCCCACCACACATAACCCAGACTCTCGCAGATTGTACCCCTACCCAGTTGGACAGAGAACCAGCTACACCCCTTCTAACCCCAACCCCAGCAGATAGTAACCCAGTTCCAGTTGACACAACACCGTCTCCACCACAGAGCACCCAAACACGAGCAGTTAGTAAGGGAACTGCAGTGCCCAAAGCACGAGGACCACCACTCTGAATCCCAACTCAACGCTTAAAGGAGAAGAAGAATTGTTCTCAGGTCTGATTTTGTAGCTATGGTTCATACTCCTTTGCTCTTGCATCACTGTATTTACTCAGACCAACTATTTTCAAATTTGAAGGATGGAATTGAAACTCCAATGGCGCAACAGGTATGTTTTAAACCTGTTTCTTTAACTGGTTTGCTGTTGTAACTTGCTCTATGTTGATTTCAGTTTCAATTGAATAAACAGTTATGTTCTCATGTCATGCACATTACAAGTGTTGTTATTGCTCTATAGTTTCCCACACTTATATTCTATCTATTCTGCTTTGTCTTGAACAAATATTATTTGAACTGTGTCTCTATCTTGATTTGGCAACAAAAACTAGAATGATATAGACCATAAAGTGACCATGGTACATAGATATATGTTTGTTTCATGCTGTTATCCTGTGCACTTTACTACTGAACTGATTTACCAAAATGAGTTTCATATACAACATGGTAAACCTGTGATGTGTCTGCTTGTTTCTCTTTTAGAATGCGGACAAAATATTGGAGAACAGTATCCCGTTATGCAATGGTAAAGGAAGTAATGCAGATAAGGTTCAAGATAGTGAGACATCCCTTTTGGTCTCCAAGAAAGCTGATAAAAACTACCTTGACGATAGTGAGAGAACCCAAAAGTCCTGTCTTGATGTAGTGCTCGAGTTACCGGCCACTACTACTGGCACAAGCTCTTCGAACTCCCTGCCTGAATTAGTTCATCTTCTTGAGTCTCAGCTTCAAGTTGAAAGACATCGATCAGATGTGCTGCGACAGGAAGCTGAAGGACTGAGGAAGTCCCTGCAGAATTCAGATGCATACTTTTTGGTGCAACAGCAAGCGCTGGAGGATTTGAGCGCCAAACAAGAGAAAGTTAATAAGCTTGCTAAGCATCTTGCCAGCATTATGGGTACCCATGATATTGTTTCTTGAGATCTTCTAAAGTGGTTTCAGTTCTGGACTTGTTTTGCTGCGGCGTTTATTTGCCCTGGTCGCCAACTTTGACAACTAGTGTATATGATATGCTGCTTTGTTCCCTATATTTGCATTGGTGGCAAACTTTGATGCCTAGTGGATGTAATATGTGTAATTGCCGTGATAGCCTAGCGTAAGTTGCTTGCTTATTATTTCCTTGTTGTCTTGTTTATTTGTTTGCTTGTAGCCAGTGTTGTTCTTTTTCCGCGGTTTGCTAGTGGCCGCAATAACCTATTTTTTAAAACTAGGCCACAATAACCATGGGCTACATATTTACTGTAGTGACATTGGGCTTTCTACGGGCTGTAGAAACAACGGGCCTTCTATGGGGCGTAGAAACAATGGGCCTTCTACGGGCCGTATCATCAATGGGCCTTCTACGGGCCGTATGATTGATTGCCCAAACATGGGCCAATAACATACCGCATTATGGCCGTAAACGGGCTAGAGTTGGAACCGTCCGTTCATGGGCCGACCATAACGGGCCGTCGTTAATCGGCCGTATTTGATGACGCTATGAAAATGGCCCAACGTATTAACGGGCCGACTGTAACCACGGGCTGAATTTGGCCCACAAGCAGAAAATGACAGTAACGGGCCGTAATTAACCGAATGCTGGAAATGAGCCCAAGAATAAATGGGCCTTGAGAAGGCCGAAAGATAACATGGGCTGGAAATTGCCCAACAGTATAATGGGCCGTTAATGGGTATAAAGTGATACACTATTCATTACGGGCCAGTTTCACCACGGGCCGTTAATGGGCCAAGAGTTACAAAGGGCCTCATATGGGCCGAAAGACTTCATGGGCTATACATGGGCCGGAAGTTAAAACAGGCTGGAATCATATTGGACGGCCCAGATGACGCTACTGGGCCTAATTCGGATAGGTCGTAACGGGCCCTGGGTTAGCGGGCTGTAAATGGGCTATATGCGAACATGCCGTTAACAGGCTTTCCGTGGGCCGGCCCACCACCTTTTGACCAAGTCAAATGGGCCGGCCTTTTCACAGGAATGGGCCTCTGTTGGGCCCTACCACGTGTCGATGTATCATAGGCGCCTTCGGTCCAATGAGTGGATGACATCTGTCCCAACGGTGAGCTGACACGTGTTTCCTCCAGCCAATGATCATTTTACACGTGGAAAATCCCCATTGGTCGGGGCTGCTAATGGGTTATCAGATCCAAAACCGGACCCGATAGCGTAACGGCGAGCCGTTATGGTGGATGCCACGTGTCGGTCACCCTTGACGAAAGCACTTCTATGACGCGGGATTTATTGTCATGGAAGTGGACACTTCCGTGATGATATTTTTGGTAATGTCATGGAACACTTCTACAACAGCACAGGTATGACTATCTTGATTCTGTCATAAAATCGTCATGGATGTACATGCATGGCAGAAAATGTGACCTACTGTAACAAACACGTATCATCATGGAAGTGTATTTTTTATAGTGCGTGAAACCCAACCATAGCATTAAGTATCAAGTCCTCTTTACTCCCATACGCCATAACCCACTTCTCCGCGTTTGGGCTGCTGTCATCCCCCGCAACACTGACAATAAGTAAACCATGAACATATTGCAACACCCTACAGCGGGGGCCCCTCACATTTGGGCGAGAACGGAGGGCACCGTAGGACATCACCATAAATAAAATATACAATCATACCAACCAAGATCACGATTAACCCATAGGAGAAAACGGATCTACTCAAACATCATAGGATAACCATAGATCATTGGGAAATAATATATGGAGTTGAGCACCATGTTTAAGTAGAGATTACAGTGGGGGGAAGAGGTGTTACACCGCTGCATAGAGGGGGAGAAAGTTGGTGTTGACGGTAGTAAGATTGTTGATGTAGATCGCCGTCATGATCCTAGCCCCGGCGGCACTCCGGCGCCACCGGGAGAGAGGGGGAGAGAGCCCCCCTCCTTCTTCCTCTTCCTTGGCCCCCCCCCTTAGATGGGAGGAGAGTTCCCCCTCTGGTCCTTGGTCTCCATGACCGCGGAGGGGCGCCCCCCTTCGAGATTGGATCTCCCTCTCTGTTCTCTTCTGTTTTGCGTTCCCCAGATCTGGCCGAAAACCGTTTCTTACCCAGAGATCCGTAACTCCGATTGCGCTGGGATTTTAACACAATTTTTTCCGGATATAAGCTTACTTGTGCCCGAAGTGGAGCTCCAACCGACGTTCGAGGTGGGCACAACCCACCACCGCGCGCCAGGGGCCTCTGGCGTGCCCTGGTGTCTTGTGGGCTGTGTGGGCCTCCGTTTGCGGTGATTCCAACTCCCAAAAATCACATATATTACAAAATAATTCTCCGTGAAATTTTATTGCATTTGGACTTCGTTTGATATGGATACTCTACGATACAAAAAACATGTAGAAAATAGGAACTGGCACTGGGCACTGGATCAATAGGTTAGTCCTATAAATCATATAAAAAGTTGCCAAAAGCATGTGAAAGTTGAATAATATTGGCATGAAACAATAAAAAATTATAGATACGACGGGGACGTATCAGCATCCCAAGCTTAATTCCTTTTCGTCCTCGAGTAGGTAAATGATAAAAAGATAATTTTTGATGTGGAATGCTACCTAGCATAAACCTGATCATATATATAATCATGGCATGAATATTAAGATATAAGTGATTCAAAGCAATAGTCTATAATTTGACATAAAGACATCAATACTCAGGCATCCCAACAAACAATCATGTCTTTCAAAATCTCAACGCTAAAGAAAGCTATCCCTACAAAATCATATAGTCTTGTCACGCTCTGTCTTCTTAACACAAAGTATTTATCATGCACAACCCCGATGACAAGCCGAGCAATTGGTTCATACTTTTTAACGCGCTTCAGATTTTAACCCTCACGTAATACATGAGCGCAAGCCATGGATATAGCACTACGGGTGGAATAGAGTATGATGATAGGGGTAAATATAAAGAAGACAAAAAATTAAGAAAGTCTCACATCGATGCGGCTAACCAACGGGCTATGGAGATGCCCATCAATTGATATCAATGCGAGGAGTAGGGGTTGCCATGCAACGGATGCACTAAGAGCTATAAGTGTATGAAAGCTCAATATGAAACTAAGTGGGTGTGCATCTAATCCTATAATGAAAAATTCCCACTAGTATATGAAAGTGACAAAATAGGAGACTCTCCATATGAAGAACATGGTGCTACTTTGAAGCACAAGTGTGGTAAAGGATACTAACAATGCCCCTTCTCTCTTTGTTTTTCCCCTTTTTTCTTTTTTTTTTCTTTTTCTTTTTTTCTTTTTTAATATTTTCTCTCTCTCATTGTCCGGAGTCTCATCCCGACTTGTGGGGGAATCATAGTCTCCATCATCCTTTCCTCACCGGGGCACTGCTCTAAAAATGAATAATGATGATCATCACACTTCTATTTACTTATAACTCAATGAAATAAAAATTACAACTTGATACCTATGACAAAGTATGACTCTATATGAATGCCTCTGGCAATGATCTAGCGTAACATGTATGAAAAATGATGAACGGCGGCTGAGCCACAACTACTATGTTAGCTATATGATCATGCAAAGCAATATGACAATGAATGCTCAAGTCATCAAACGGAAATGGTGGAAGTTGCATGGCAATATATCTCGGAATGGCCATGGAAAAGCCATAATAGGTAGGTATGGTGGCTGTTTTGAGGAAGATATAATAAGGCTTATGTGTGATAGAGCGTATCATATCACGGGGTTTGGATGCACCTGCGAAGTTTGCACCACGTCTCGATGTGAGAAAGGGCAATGCACGGTACTGTAGAGGCTAGCAAATTGCGGAAACGTAAGAGTGCGTATAATCCATGGACTCACATTAGTCATAAAGAACTCATATACTTATTGCAAAAGTTTATTAGCCCTCAAAGCAAAGTACTACTACGCATGCCCCTAGGGGGATAGATTGATAGGAAAAGACCATCGCTCGTCCCCGACCACCACTCATAAGGAAGACAATCAATAATAAATCATGCTCCAACTTCATAGCATAACCAGAGACTATACGTGCATGCTTCGGGAATCACAAACCTTAACACCAATATTCTTACTAACCACAACCGTTTACTAGTACCTCCACATATTCCATATCTATATCGCAAAACTATTGCAAGGAATCAAATATATCATATTCAGTGATCCATAAGTTTTATGTAGGATTTTATGACTAACCATGCAATTGACCAATTCCTTTTTGACTCTCTAAATAGATCTAAGTGAAGCATGAGAGTTTAAATCTTTCTAAAAAAGACCATGCTCTAATAAATATAAGTGAAGCAAAAGAGCATTCTTCAAATAACGGTTTTCTATGTGAAGAGAAACATGCAATCCAAACTTCAAATGATATAAGTGAAGCACATGAAGCATTCTATAAAGCCAAACTCAAAAGATATAAGTGAAGTGCAATGAGCATTCTATAAATCAACCATGTACTATCTCATACCATCATGGTGCATAAAATAATGAAAACTAAAAGCAAAAGACGCTCCAAGATTTGCACATATCACATGAACGAAACGAAACCAAAAACATACCGATACTTGTTGAAGAAAGATGGGATGCCTTCCGGGGCATCCCCAAGCTTAGACGCTTAAGTCTCCTTGAATATTTACTTTGGGTGCCTTGGGCATCCCCAAGCTTGAGCTCTTGCCTCTCCTCCTTCTCCTCATATCGAAACCTCCTCGATCTTTGATCACTTCATCCACACAAAACTCAACAGAAAGTTCGGTACGATCCGTTAGTATAATAAAGCAAATCACTACTCTAAGTACTATTGCAAACCAATTCATATTTTGTTTTTGCATTGTGCCTACTATAATATAACTTTTCCATGGCTTAATCCACTGATAGAAATCAATAGTTTCATCAAAACAAGCAAAACAATGCATCAAAAACAGAATCTGTCTTAAACAGGACAGTCTGTAGTAATATGAACATTCACCATACTTCTGGTACTCCAAAAATTCTGAAACAATTAGGAAAAATAAACAATTTGTATAGAAAGAAAGTGCAAAAAGTTTCAGAACCGTTTGACGTTCCAGTAAAAAAATGTAAAATCGCGCACTACAGCGAAAGTTTCTGTTTTGCACCGCACAAACAAACAAGCAATGTAAACATCCTAAAGGCAAATCTTGGCCCATTATTTTTATAATACAATGGAATTTTACAAGGGGATAATTATTTTTGTTGAAAAGTTTCTGTAATTAAGATTCACAAAGTTTCCATGGGCATGAACAAAGTTCAAGGCTACCTCCCGCTTCCACGGTGCTCGTCTATCTCACTTTCACTTTTCTTTTTGTGAAGTTTTAAGTCCCCCTCTATATCTTTTTGTTTTTAAACTTTATAAAAGAACTCAGAAGAAATAAATGACTCTCTAAAACTTCCGGGTTGTCTCCCTGGCAGCGCTTTCTTTAAAGCCATTAAGCTAGGCATAAAGTGCTCAAGTAATGAATCCACCCGGATCCTAAGGTATATCAAAGCCAATTAGAATCAACAATGATTTAGCATTTAGTAGTGAGCACAAAACAGCATATATCAAGCAATGACGAAATCTAACTCTCTTCCTATGCATTGGCATGTCATACAAGAACAATTCATGCACATCAAGTAAAGGCCAATACATAGCATAAGCAGTTTCTTGCAATTTTGTGTGTGTTGGAAACATAGAGAGGTGGAGATATAGTTCCTCTCTCATAATAATTGCAAGTAGGAGCAGCAAGCACATGCATATTATATTCATCAAAATCATCATGTGTAGTAGCAAAATGCAGCCCATCAACATAATCCTTAACAAGAGCAAACTTCTCCGATATAGTGTAGTTGGGAGAATTCAAAAAGATAATAGGACTATCATGTGTGGGTGCAATAGCAACAATTTCATTCTTAACATAAGGAACTATAACAAGTTCATCTCCATAAGCATAATTCATATTGGCATCTTGGCCACAAGCATAGCAAGCATCAAGTTCATCAAAAAGGGATATTTCAAATGAGTCAACGGGATCATAACAATTATCATGGCAATCATCCTTCGGTAAGCACGAAGGGAAATTAAATAATGTATGAGTTGAAGAGTTACTCTCATTAGAAGCTGGGCACGGGTAGCTAATCCGATCTTCCTCCTTTTGTTCTTCGCTCTCCTCATCATATTTTTCATCCAATGAGCTCACAGTTTCATCAATTTCTTCTTCCATAGACTCCTGCAAAATATAAGTCTCTTCTTGGACAGCGGAGACTTTCTCAATAAATTCATCGATATCGGAATTGTATTTATAATTATCATAGCAATATTTAAGGATGGCAAAATTTTCAGGTCTATAAACATCATCATCAAAAGCTTCATATTTTTCAAACAAAGATTCAACTTCATAAGCACCCTTAAAAGCAACAAATTCTTCTATTCGTTCTACATCATAATAATCATATATACCATTACCATAAGAAGCCAAGGTTTCATTATCATTAAATTCACATGAAAAGGGAAGATGTGGAACATTCATCCTAGAGCAACAAGTAAAATCATATCTCTGACATAAATTCCAAGCATACCAATGCTACATATGAATTTGATTCCATAAAAGTTTTCCCTTTTGAGTCAAGCGATAATCCCTAAAGAATTCACGTTGATCCAACATTACTCCCATTATCAAGTTAAATGGGGTTTTCTCAGGATTATCAAAGTAGTGCATAATATCTTTCACATAACGAGCATCGAGGGTTTTAGGAGGTTCCCCATCTCCATGAGTAGCAGGTACCACTAATTTTTTTGGTGTTTCGTGTTCCATATCCATAACTAAAGAGAGAGAACAACTTAGAATAGGAAATAAAAACTACTTAGTGATAAAGCAAGCAAGCACACACGAGAATATTCACCCCACACTATTTCTCCCCGGCAACGGCGCTAGAAAAAGGTCTTGATAACCCACAAGTATAGGGGATCAATTGGCCTCTTACGATAAGTAAGAGTGTCGAACCCAACGAGGAGCTAAAGGTAGAACAAATATTCCCTGAAGTTCTATCGACCACCGATACAACTCTAAGCACGCTTGACGTTCGCTTTACCTAGAACAAGTATGAAATTAGAAGTACTTTGTAGATGTGATAGGATAGGTTTGCAAGATAATAAAGAGCAAATCTAGGGGATGTTTATATAAAGACACAACTAAGTTAGTTTTAGTAGAGATTTTTTGTCAACAAGAAAGTTATTTGTCCCTAGGCAATCGGTAACAAGTACCGGTAATCATTCTTGTAATTTTATATGAGGGAGAGGCATGATCTAACATACTTTCTCTACTTGGATCATATGCACTTATGATTGGACCCCTAGCAAGCATCCACAACTACTAAAGATCATTAAGGTCATGAAACCCAACCATAGCATTAAGTATCAAGTCCTCTTTACTCCCATACGCCATAACCCACTTATCCACGTTTGGGCTGCTGTCATCCCCCGCAACACTGACAATAAGTAAACCATGAACATATTGCAACACCCTACAGCGGGGGCCCCTCACGTTTGAGCGAGAACGGAGGGCACCGTAGGACAGCACCATAAATAAACTATACAATCATACCAACCAAGATCACGATTAACCCATAGGACAAAACGGTTCTACTCAAACATCATAGGATAACCATAGATCATTGGGAAATAATATATGGAGTTGAGCACCATGTTTAAGTAGAGATTACAGCGGGGGGAAGAGGTGTTACACCGCTGCATAGAGGGGGAGAAAGTTGGTGTTGATGGTAGCAAGATTTTTGATGTAGATCGCCGTCACGATCCTAGCGCCGGCGGCACTCCGGCGCCACCGGGAGAGAGGGGGAGAGAGCCCCCTCCTCCTTCTTCTTCCTTGGCCTCCCCCTAGATGGGAGGAGCGTTCCCCCTCTGGTCCTTGGTCTCCATGGCTGCGAAGAGGCGGGAGCCCCTCCGTGATTGGATCTCCCTCTTTGTTCTCTTCTATTTCGCGTTCCCCAGATCTGGCCGAAAACCGTTTCTTATATTCCCGGAGATCCATAACTCCGATTGCGCTGAGATTTTAACACGATTATTTTCCGGATATAAGCTTCCTTTTGCCCAAAGTAGAGCTCCAACCAACGTTCGAGGAGGGCACAACCCACCATCGCGCTAGGGGCCTCTAGCGTGCCCTGGTGTCTTGTGGGCTGCGTGGGCCTCCGTTTGCGGTGATTCCAACTCCCAAAAATCACATATATTCCAAAATAATTCTCCGTGAAATTTTATTGCATTTGGACTTCGTTTGATATGGATACTCTGCGATACAAAAAACATGCAGAAAATAGGAACTGGCACTGGCACTGGATCAATAGGTTAGTCCAATAAATCATATAAAAAGTTGCCAAAAGCATGTGAAAGTTGAATAATATTGGCATGAAACAATCAAAAATATAGATACGACGGAGACGTATCACCGGTCATTGAGCAAGTCTACCAAAGTCCATACTTGGTGTTTATACATGGATCCTACCTCGGATTTCATGGCTCCTAGCCATTTGTTGGAATCCGTGCCCACCATCGCTTCTTCGTTGTTCATAGGTTCACTGTTGTCTAATAACATGACCTCCAAGACAGGATTGTCGTACCACTCAGGGGCGGTACGAGTCCTTGTCGACCTACGATGCTCGGTAGTAAATTGATCTGAAGATTCATGATCATCATCATTAGTTTCCTCTTCACTTGGCGCAGGCGCCGCAGAAACATCTTTCTGCATCGTGCTACTTTCTAACTGAAGTGATGGTTCAACAACCTCATCAAGTTCTACCTTCCTCCTACTCAATTCTTTCGAGAGAAACTCCTTCTCTAGAAAGGATCCATTCTTGGCAATAAAGACCTTGGCTTCAGATCTGAGATAGAAGGTGTACCCAACTATTTCCTTAGGGTATCCTATGAAGACGCACTTGTCCGCTTTGGGTTCGAGGTTATCAGGCTGAAGCCTTTTCACATAAGTGACACATCCCCAAACCTTAAGAGACGACAAATTAGGTTTCTTGCCAAACCATAATTCATACGGAGTCATCTCAACGGATTTAGATGGTGCTCTATTTAAAGTGAATGTAGTTGCCTCTAATGCATAACCCCAAAACTATAGTGGAAATTCAGTAAGAGACATCATAGATCGCACCATATCTAATAGAGTACGATTACGACGTTCGGACACACCATTACGCTATGTGTTCTAGGTGGCATGAGCTGTGAAACAATTTCCACATCTGTTTTAAATGTATACCAAACTCGTAACTCAGATATTCACCTACATGATCATATCATAGACATTTTTATCTTCTTGTCACGATGATCTTCAACTTCACTCAGAAATTGTTTGAACTTTTCAAATGTTCCAGACTTGTGTTTCATTAAGTAAATATACCCATATCTACTCAATCATCAGTGAAGGTAAGAAAATGACGATATCCACCGCATGCTTCAATACTCATTGGACCGCATACATCAATATGTATATTTCCAATAAGTCACGTGCCCACTCCATCGTACCAGAAAACGGGGTCTTAGCCATCTTGCCCATGAGGCATGGTTCACATGTCTCAAGCGATTCAAAATCGAGTGAGTCCAAAGATCCATCAGCATGGAGCTTATTCATGCACTTTACACCAATTTGACCTAAGCAGCAGTGCCACAAGTATGTGGTACTATCATCATCAACTTTGCATCTTTTGGCATCAATATTATGAACATGTGTATCACTACGATCGAGATTCAATAAACCATTCACATTGGGTGCATGACCATAGAACGTATTATTCATAAACAGAATAACCATTATTCTCTGACTTAAATGAATAACCGTACTGCAATAAACATGATCTAATCATGCTCAACGCAGACACCAAATAACATTTATCTAGGTTCAACACTAATCCCGAAGGTAGAGGGAGCATGCGATGGTGATCACATCAACCTTGGAAGCACTTCCAACACACATCGTAACCTCGCCCACAGCTAGTCTCCGTTTATTCCGCAGCTTTTGTTTCGAGTTACAGTATTAGCAACTGAACCGGTATCTAACACCCAGGTGCTACTAGGAGTACTAGTAAGGTACACATCAGTAACATGTATATCAAATATACTTTTGTTGAAGTTGCCGGCCTTCTTATCAACCAAGTATTTGGGGTAGTTCCGCTTCCAGTGATCGTTCCCCTTACAATAGAAGCACTTAGTCTCGGGTTTAGGTTCAACCTTGGGTTTCTTCATTGGAGCGGCAACTTGCTTGCCATTCATGAAGTTTCCCTTCTTGAAACCAGTGGTCTTGTTAAGCATCAACACTTGACACTCCTTCTTGATTTCTACCTTCGCGGCCTTAAGCACCGCAAACAGCTCCGGGATCATCTCCATTCCTTGCATGTTATAGTTCATCACAAAGCTGTAGTAGCTTGGTGATAGTGTTTGGAGAACTCTGTCAATCACTATCTTATCTGGAAGATTAACTCCCACTTGATTCAAGTGATTGTAGCACCCATACATTCTGAGCACATGCTCACTAGCTGATCTATTCTCCTCCATCTTGTAGGCAAAGAACTTGCCAGAGGTCTCATACCTCTCAACACGGGCATGAGCCCGAAATACCAATTTCAGCTCTTGGAACATCTCATATGTTCCATGGTGTTCAAAACGTCATTGGAGCCCCGATTCTAAGCCATGAAGCATGGCGCACTAAACTATCAAGTAGTCATCAGAACGTCTCTGCCAAATGTTAACAACACCCATAGACTACACTTGAGGGGGTGGCGCACCGAGCGGTGCATCAAGGACATAATTCTTCTATGCAGCAATGAGGACAATCCTTAGATCACGGACCCAGTTCGCATAATTGCTACCATTATATTTCAACTTAGTTTTCTCTAGGAACGTATCAAAAACAGGGGAGCTACAACATGAGCTATACATCATAATTTGCAAAGACATTTTGAATATGTTCATGATAATTAGTTTAGCTAATCAACTTACTAATGAACTCCCACTCAAATCAACATCCCTCTGGTTGTCTAAGTGTGACATGATCCAAATCCACCAACCCAAGTCCGATCATCATGTGAGATGAGGCGGATTCAATGGTGAACATCTCCATGTTGATCATATCTACTATATGACTCATGTTCGACCTTTCAGTCTCCTGTGTTCCGAGGCCATGTCTATACATTCTAGGCTCGTCAAGTTTAACCCAAGTGTTCCGCATGTGCAAAACTGGCTTGCACCCGTTGTATGCGAACGTAGAGTCTATGACACCCGATCATCACGTGGTGCTTCAAAACGACGAACTTTCGCAATGGTGCACACTTGGGGAGAACACAATATTATCTTGAAATTTAAGTGAGGGATCACCTTATAATGCTACCATCGCCCTAAGCAGAATAAGATGCATAAAAGGATTAACATCCCATGCAAATCATAAGTGACATGATATGGCCATCATCTTGTGCTTTTGATCTCCATCTCCAAAGCACCGTCGTGATCTCCATTGTCACCGGGATGACACCATGATCTCCATCATCATGTCGCCATTGGGGTTGTTACGCCAACCATGCTTCTACAACCATTGCTACCATTTAGCGATAAAGTAAAGCATTACATAACGCTTAATGATTGACACACATGTCATACAATAATTAAAGACAACCCTATGGCTCCTGCCGGTTGCCGTAGTCGTCGACATGCAAGTCGTGATAATCTATAGAAAGCATGATCATCACATACATCAAATATATCTCATCATGTCTTTGGCCATATCATATCAAAACATACACTGCAAAACAAGTTAGACGCCCTCTACTTTGTTGTTGCATGTTTTACGTGGCTGCTATGGGTAACTAGTAAGAACCGTTCTTACCTACGCAGAGCCATAACGGTGATATTCAAGTTGCTATTTAACCTTCTACAAGGACCTCCCTTGTCAAATCTGATTCAACTAAGGTGGGAGAGACAGACACCCGCCAGCCATCTTTATGCAACAAGTTGCATGTCAGTCGATGGAACCGTCTCATGTACGTGGACATGTAAAGTTGGTCCGGTCCGCTTCAGACCACAATACCGCTGAATCAAGATAAGACTAAGGAAGGAAGCAATATGAATATCAACGCCCACAAACTCCTTTGTGTTCTACTCGTGATATCATCTACGCATAGACCTAGCTCATGATGCCACTGTTGGGGAACGTTGCATGGGAAACAAAACTTTTCCTACGCTCATCAAGATCAATCTAGGAGATGACCATCTACGAGAGGAGAGATTGGATCTACATACCCTTGTAGATCGCTAAGCGGAAGCGTTAAGAAACGCGGTTGATGTAGTTGTACTCTTCACGATCCAATCGCGATCCAATCCAATCTAGCGTCGAACGGATGGCACCTGCACGTTCGGCACACGCGCGACACGATGGCATGGTGGAGATGGTGGTGGAGCAATCCCAGCAGGGCTTCGCCAAGTGCCTCCAGAACTACGAACGAGGAAGAACGGGAGAGAGGGGAGGCCGCAGGGCATGGAAATTGTTGTCTCTAGCCCTTGCACCTCCTCCCTACTATATACAGGGGTGTTGGAGGGCTGGGGGCGCAGCCCTAGCCCCTCCTCCAAGGAGGGGAGGCGGCCAAAGTGGGAGGAGTGCCCTCCAAGCTAGGTGGATGGCCCTCTCCCTTAGGGTTTCCCTTCCCCTAGGCGGATGGGCCTTAGGAGGCTGGTGCGCCTGGCCCAATAAGGCTAGGACGCCCCCTATAGCCCATGCACGCCCTAGGTGCCGGAGGGATCCTTCCGGACTCCTCCGGAACCTTCTAGAACCTTCCGGAAGCGTCTCGCTACAATACCGGTAAAACTCAAAACTTTTCCGGTAGCCAAAATATGACTTCCCATATATAAATCTTTACCTCCGGACCATTCCGAAGCTCCTCGTGACGTCTGAATCTCATCCGGGACTCCGAACAAAATTTGTTCACCAACGTGAATAGCTCAATACTACTTTAGGGTCACCGAACGTTAAGCGTGCGGACCCTATGGGTTCGAGAATCATGTGGACATGACCGAGACACCTCTCCGATCAATAACCAATAGCGAGACCTGGATGCCCATATTGGTTCCCACATATTCCATGAAGATCTTTATCGGTCGAACCACGACGCCAAGGATTCAATCAATCATGTATGCAGTTCCCTTTGTCGAGCGGTATGTTACTTGCCCGAGATTCGATCATCGGTATTTCCATACCTAGTTCAATCTCGTTACTGGCAAGTCTATTTACTCGTTCCGTAATACAAGATCCCGTGACTAACTCCTTAGTCACATTGCTTGCAAGCTTCTTGTGATGTTGTATTGCCGAGAGGGCCCAGAGATACCTCTCTGTCATACGGAGTGACAAAACCCAGTCTCGATCCATGCCAGCCCAACAGACACCCTCGGAGATACTTGTAGAGTACCTTTATGATCACCCAGTTACGAAGTGACGTTTATGATCACCCAGTTACGAAGTGACGTTTGATACACACAAGGAATTCCTCCGGTATCAGGGAGTTGCATGATCTCATGGTCTTAGGAACAGATACTTGACATGAGGAAAGCAGTAGTAATAAACTAATATGATCAAATGCTATGCTTATGGTTGGGTCTTGTCCATCACATCATTCTCCTAATGATGTGATCCCATTATCAAATGACAACTCATGTCTATGGTTAGGAAACCTTAACCATCTTTGATCAACGAGCTAGTCTAGTAGAGGCTCACTAGGGACACGTTGTTGTCTATGTATCCACACATGTATCTGAGTTTCCGATCAATACAATTCTAGCATGGATAATAAACGATTATCATGAACAGGGAAATATGATAATAACCAATTTATTATTGGCTCCAGGGCATATTTCCAACAATTATCCCCGCGGCCCCCAGTTGATTGGTCAATTGACCCCGTTGACCAGCTGACTGGGCAGTTGACCCGGGTCAATAGGGGCCCACTGGTCAGCCACTGGTGCACCTGTGTGTGCACTGCACCGGGTGCACCTAGTAATTAGTTATTTTTATTAAATAAGGATAAATCTTGAAATTTCAAAAAAATGTTTAAAACTTTGAAAATAATATAAAATATTCAGTAACTCGGATGAAAATAATTTATATATTGAAGTTGCTCAGAAAAATCTAACGAATCCGAATATGCAATCCATTCATCTGTCACATGCCTTTAGCATGTTGAACATGGATCCTTCCCCTCCGATTCATATATCTGGAAAATGCCAAACGCCGGGAAAACATTCCCATATGTTTTCCCACTTCATCTGTATCGTGTAGCACTGCGTTAGGTCACCCATAGCACTGCATATTGTCATGTCATGCATAGTGATGCATCTGGTTGCCTTATATTTATTGTTTCTTCCCCCTCTTCTCTCCGGTAGACCCTGAGACCGATGCTACTCCCAAGATCGACTACACTCCTGACGTTTAGCCACTCTCAGCAGAGCTTCCAGGCAAGCAAAACTCCCTTGATCATTCCGATATCGCCCACTCTTTCTCTCCCATGCTTGCATTAGTTTTGCTAATGTATTTGATTGATCCTAATATGATGCATAGCCTACTTTTGTAACCTGCTATTGTTACGTTACCTGTTATCCTATATGCTTAGTGTAGGTTGAGTAGTGATCCATCAGTGACCCCTCACCCTTGTCCCTATTGCCCGCTGCATCACCGGATGACTCGATCAACGTGATTGAAGTGCAGAGACCAACACATCACCGCACACCCCCTTAGTTGTATGACTCTGTAGAGGTACTATCGAGTGCCAAGGGTTATACCTCGTAACCCACTCCTGTTGATATCTCTGCAGTGTAGCTAATCGGTCGTGGATTACAAAGGGTGATTCCTTCTTCACCACTCCCGTTGACGACTCTATCGTGCAACCACTCAAGTGTGAACCCTTTGAGGGTAATTCCTCCAAGGTCACCTTGACGGTTACATCGAGTAGGAATCCTTCGAGGGTGATTCCTCAGATTCCTTCATGATGTTATGGACCATCGAGTAGGAATCCATCGAGGGTGATTCCTTAGATCCCCCTTGATGTTATGGACTATCGAGTAGGAATCCATTGAGGGCGATTCCTCAGATTTCCCCTTGATGTTTTGGACACATAGTTACTTTGACTATACCTCCAGAACCATGTTGAAGTCGGGTTGGCCCTGAGGGGTACCCGCGAGAGTTACTGAAGTCGGGTCGGCCCCGAGGGGTACTCGTGAGAGAAATGTGAAGTCAGATTGGCCCCGAGGGGTACCCGCGAGTGATGTGGAATTGGGTTAACCTGGAGGGTACCCGCGAGATTTCTACGTGGCATGGCCGCGCATTCTTAGCCCTTGTCGTAAGTCTGTGAGAAGGGGCGACAGGACCACATATCTTGGATCATTGATCGTTACCGCGCGCTCCCAAGACACTAACAGTTTGGATATGTGGTCCAAGTAGGCCTCTAGCCTTTTTGCACTGACCACCACGCGGAAATAAGTATGGGCACTTTGCATCGTACGTTTCTTCCAAAAGCTCAATGACGCCAGCGATTGAGTGGCGCGCGCCGGGTTGGAGTGGTTATGCCCACACTTGTATAAGGGGATAGGTCTGCTTACCGGCCGCGTACGCAACACGCATGATTGAAAAGGACAATTGGCCCATGACCCCTTCGCATTTAGGATGTAGACCGGCGTGCTGGCCTCTCTGTTGAGCCTAGGTAGGACTACGATGTGTTGATCGGCCAAGGCCAGTCATGACCTGATGGTGTGTCTGGTCGGAGTTGATCGAGCTGTTGGGTAAGTTGGGGCACCCTTACAGGGAAGTATATCTATTCGAATAGTTGTGTCCACGGTAACGAATGCTTGGAGTTGTATCCCGATCTATACAACTAGAACTGGATCATGGAGATGTGAAATGGATATGATGGCTCCGGGATTGCTTTGCTACCTCTTTTCCCCCCATACCCGATTGTTGCGATCAGATGATGGATCCCAGGAGCTAGATGCCGCTACCGATGACTACTACTATCCCGAGGGTGCGTACTACTATGTGGAGGCTGCTGACGACTAGGAGTAGTTAGGAGGCTCTCAGGTAGGAGGCCTTTCCTTTTCGGTCGATGTTGATGTTTGTGCTAGCCTTCATAAGGCAGACTTGTTTACTTATCTGTGTACTCAGATATTATTGCTTCCGCTAACTCATTTATATTCGAGCTTATGTATTCAAGCCCTCGATGCCCCTGGCTTGTAATCTAATGCTTGTATTATTTTAGTTTGTGTCTAGAGTTGTGTTGTGATATCTTCCCGTGAGTCTCTGATCTTGATCGTGCGCATTTGCGTGTATCATTAGTGCACGATTAAGTCGGGGCATCACAAGTTGGTATCAGAGCTGACTGCCTGTAGGAACTCGCTTTCCAACTCCTTGGCCGAAGTTGAGTCTAGTCTTTGAAAACTATTTTACTAACATTGTTGTGTGGCTTACGGGCCCACATCACAAATGGGTGGTACTAGGATCTTTTATTCCGCAGCTTTACTCTGGGATTTGAGTTAATATCATCGGGAGTCATAGGACATGCGTCGGATGTTCAGCTTGATGCTAGAACTTTTAAAATATGGATTTGTGGTAATCTAACTTGCTGTTTGGTGCAAATACGGTGCTTTCTATCGTATCCGGCCGTACACACTGCCTTGCCAGCGTGGCAGAGGCCTACATGTTATTGGCTAGGAGTACATATTTCTCAGATAACTCCTTGGATTTATTTTAATTATACAGAAAAGCCCAAGTGAAGAGTATAAAGGGAAAAAATAAATATTACGTAGAGAAAGGGGCAGAGTTTGAACCGAGGACATTCTGATTGTGCGCTCGCCTGGTGAACAATCATGCCAAAATAATGGTGCTTCTGTACATTTTTTTGATAGAATGCTGCTTCTCTACGTGGGTAACCATTTTTGTATCCATTTCCCTAAAATACGTGGGCTCAACAGCTCAGATGGGCTATGCTAAGTGCAGCCCATTTCATATCTTTTTTTAAAACACTTGTAGATACTACGTCAATTATGACCCCAGTAATAAAAATAATGTTTAAATATTCATGTGTTATAAATATTGTAAATACAAACGAAATAGCTTACTTTTAGAAAATTCATGTATTATTTAAAAATAGTTATATATTTAAAAATATAGTTATGAATTTAAAAATATTTGTATAATTTGAAATAATACAAATATTTGTAAAATTACAACTTATAAGTACTATTTTAATTATACAAACATTTCAATAATTATATGCACACTTTTATAGTTCAATGTCCATATAATTAAAAACATTCATAATTTAAATTTTAAGCTGCTGATATGGATATGGATGTCTAATATTTCTTTTTTAAACATACTCTATGAGTAATAAAATTATATATCCCTATTAACTATTTTTTTAAATTTTTTTGGATACATTAAACATATTCATTTTATAAACATTTTAAACTTTTGTATTAACTAAACATTTTTATATAATAAATAGGTTTAATTTGAATGTTTTATTTACTAATCATCGTTTCTATCTACACTTTTAGCACACAAATATTTGTGCATAACTTTATTGCCTATGCTTTACAATCATCTTTTAGATAGCGTGTGCAAAATTGGCCGCGGTATGTGCAGCCCGTGTAAGCTCCCCATGGTGCTTGAGTCAATAAGTGTTGTTACCCAGAATTGATGTTGGAACTTGAATGGTGTAGTGGCTATAGAGGCTCTTTTGTTAACTGTAATCGCGTGTTCAAGATCTGCTGGCCCTTTTTTTGTTAATTTTATCATTTATGCGCAGTAGTGTGGCTGTTTTGAAAAAACACACGCAAATGCATCATGCACTCACTGACAGGTGGGGCTGTATACACAGATTCGTCCGCATACGCCCTTTTTCTGACACGCAAATGCATCATGCACTCACTGACAGGTGGGGCTGTATACACAGATTCGTCCGCATGCGCCCTTTTTCTGTTAATTTTCTCATTTATGCACAGTAGTGTGGCTTTTTCAAAAAGAAAACGCAAATGCATCATGCACTCACTGAAAGGTGGGGCTGTACACACAGATTCGTCCGCATACACGTGTTGTGATTGTATCTACACGCTTGAGTCAAGTTAGATGACCACAAATCTGTATTTTCAAAGTTCTAGCACCAAACGAACATTCAACGCAAGTTCTATGACTAACATGCCATCTTCGATCCGACATGATTAACATGGGCATTTGATTACAATCTAGAAAATGTAGCCTTCTTCACAAGAGGTTGGAGTGGATGAAAAGTTCCCTAAGAAAACTAGTACAGATGAATCCAAAGGATAAATGCTTATGGATTGTAACCATATGGATCAAGCAACCAATACGGGGGGGGGGGGACATGTATGTACTGAAATCCTCCAAAAAAATCATTCAGAAATCGTAGTACATTGTCATTGTAAACTTGGAAAAAGGTGTTACAAATTGAACCCCCTTATGGTTAACATTTACCAGGAATGGAACATCACCTCGATATATAGCTTCTCCAGGCATGGAAAGCATCTCAGGAAATTGACAACTTGCTCCAGGTTGGGGCCGATAGATTCTAGTGCCAAGACCTTCACTGTGTGCAGTTTCGGGGTCAAGCTTTTGTCGGAATCATTTTCTGGATGACAGACGAACATACATCTTCAATATTAGAAATAATGTTAATTTCTAGAAGGAGAGGTAGAAGGCGGCTATTGTACCTGAACGGGTGTGGATCCAATAACAAGTTCGGAGTATTTGTCAGACGAGTAGCCCACCACTGTCAATTTCAGCGCAGAAATGACATTGATTCTTGTTGGACCTTCTTGATCAACTACAAGTAATCTCTCAAGTGAAGGTGTGTCCTCATTGACCATACCGTGGTACACATCTTGTGATGTCTTCTTGCCGCACCAGCAATACACATAAATAGTCCGGAGAGTCATGGAGGTGATGTGGAAGCTACTCAACCCATTAATCGCCTGAAGACGAAGGTACTCGAGTGCAGTACAGTCATGGAGCAGGCGCTCCATGTCACCATTTGGGAGGCAGGCGGTGACGAGCTCGAGGTGCTTCAGTCGTGGTAGAATAAGAGCGGGCGCGTCATTAGGGGGGGGAATGGCAGTTCCTGAACTTGGCGACGTGCAGCCTAGGCGCGAGACGGAGCGCGGACATTGGCAGCGAGCGCATATGCCCATCATCAAAAGTGAGCTCCTCAAGTTGATCTAGGGCGGGGGATCAGAACCAGTCGTCAAGCTTGGCTCAGTCCTTGCCGTTGGAACGGAACTTGCCCATTCTAAGGCCTCTGGTTGGGCCAGGGTGGCTGCTGAGGTCTTGGAGAACGCATCCAAGCTTTTGCGATAGCCATGGCAGAGCTCGTGGGTGTCGATGAGGTCGAGAGGGGTGGAGTTCCATAGGGGCACCACCGTCGGGAAAGGACGGTTGTCCGCGCCCCATATTTTATTGGGAGGAGGGAGATGATGACTGTCAACATATCATCGAGGAGGCTGCTGATGAAGTCTAGGCCTGCTGGAGTCGCTTGCGGTTCTTGCCCGCCCCGCCTCCGCTTGTTGGCAGCCCCATTCTCCACCTCTGAAGTCTCCTTGTCAGCGACGCTTTCTGATAGAAGTGGGAGTACAGGGAATATTTAGTTAAAATAGGGCAATAGAAAAGTGTATTGGTAACTAGAAGTTAGTAGGTGGGAATATAGTAAGAAAATGGAATAACAATTGGTTGCTTCAATACTACACAATTCATTTGATATTGCTGGGTAAGTCAACATGCAGATACTTGAAAAGAAAACTTACTTTGAACAAAGTCTAGACGGATGATATCGTCTGGGAAGTTAGCATATATCTCATGACCAGGCTCTTTTATGTGCAGTGCAATTTTAGTGCCAGGTTTTAGTACATAAAACTTAGAAATTTCTTTCCAAAGGCCAGTGCCAAAATAGGAGTCACCACGTTCATCAAGTCTTACGGTAGCAACGATTGTAAATCCATGGTTTGTGTTCAGTATGACATCCCTGCAGTCTTAATTTATGTAATGGGAAAGATTGTGCACTACAGATTCTGTTGCATAGCAAGGGACGCGCTGCAGAAAATGGTAGGACTGTTAAAGAAAATATGGCAACATGCAAATATGGACCCAAATTGAAAGAACTGTACAACAGTTGAAATCGAAGGACAAAAATCTATAATTAAACAAATAGGGTAAACATGATGTCATGGAAACATGAGAGTAATCGAAGGAACAGTACATCATTAATTTGCCTAATATAGAAAGAAGAGGAAAAAAAAATCCCTTTGACGTATATGGTGCATGTGGCACCTTTTATCCAAATGTAACAATATTTAGTATATGTTCAGGAAAGTAGGCCATGCCAACCGATTTAGGGTGAGATTGAACATACCGCGCGCATCCTCAAGTCATCTGGTATGGTGAGATGAAACTCCATGGATGTCTGGCAGAGGCCGCAAAGTACTGATGTGTCTGCGTACTGTACACTCTATGAATGAAAGACAACCCTCAAATCAGCTGGAATAAAAATGAATTCACGGCGATTTCGGCCGGGTGATTAAAGGAGGAGGATGAACTAGGATAATAGATGAGATAATATCTCACTAAATTAGTTACCTTGTTGTCCATGAGAAAAACCCTCATTATGGCGGATTCCCCAACCGGGCGGAGCTGGGTCGACCGCGATCAGCATCGCGAAAGTCGATGGCCATAGGCGGCGGCAAGCGAAAGTGGCGAAATGCGGTGGGGTTTGCCGATAGCCTTGTAGCACCCAAGATGCGATTCTATCCCAATCACGTGATGAACTCATGATTGGGGCACAACTGCATTTCGAGCGCATAGCAAGGTGGATATCATTACAACATACCATGTACTGAATAGATGAGAATACAAGGTAAAGGCTTACACTCCCCACAAGCTACAACATCAATACAACAGTTCATCAATACATAGCAATCATCATACAGAAGAGCAGGATCCGACTATATATGGATGAAATCAAACGAAAAAGAAGAACGACATCCACCCTGCTAATCCCAGGCTCCCCGACCCGGAACCTATCCCTTGATCGAAGAAGAAGCAGGAGAAGAACTCCAAAACAAGCAAGCATCGCTCTCTCGTCAGATCATCGCATTACCTGTACCTCCAACTGTTGTTCTAGTAAACTATGAGCCACGAGGACTTAGCAATCCCGTTACCATGGGTATCAAGACTAGCAAAGCTTAATGGGCATGGAATGGATAAGTGGTGAGGTTGCAGCAAGCGACTAAGCATTGTATGTCGACTAACTTATGAATACAAGAATAAGATGAGAAATTACACAAACGGTTGCAAACTAGTAATGATCAAGAAGTGATCCTGAACTACTTACACTCAAACATAACCCAACCGTGTTCTCTTCCTGAACTTCGTCGAAAAGAGACAATCACGGTTACACACGCGGTTGGTGTATTTTAATTCGGATCTGGTTCAAGTTCTCTACGACCGGATATTAAAAACTCCCATCTAACACATAACCGCGGGCACGGCTTTCGAAAGATCAAACCCTGCAGGGGTGTCCCAACTTAGCCCAAGATAAGCTCACGATCCGCGGAGACAATCCTCCATCTCGGGACCCTCCGATCAGACACGGAATCCCGGTGCACAAGACATTTCGACAATGGTAAAACAAGTCCAGCAAGACCTCCCGGCGTGCCGACACCCTGATAGTAGCCGCGCGTATCTCGTCTCAGGCCACAGCCGGATTGTCCAAACTTCCAGTTGGCCAATCACAGAGTTGCCCCTGGCGGCCACCAGCGGCTGATAGGTTGGACCAACACTCATGAGGAGCACTGGCCCGGGGGGTTGATTAAGAGACCTTGGGGGCTGGCGGGTCCCTATGCAAGTTTTTAGTTGTTATTAGGCAAATGGTAAAACCAATGTTGGGCCTTGCTAGAAGGTTTTTATTCAAAGCGAACTGTCAAGAGGGTCCATAAACCCTCACTGTGTTAGGGACGCAAAATCAAGGAACATAACACCGGTATGACGGAAACTAAGGTGGCAAGAGTGGAACAAAACACCAGGTAAAAGGCCGATCCTTCCACCCTTTATCAAGTATATAGATGCATTAATTAAATAAGAGATATTATGATATCCCATGATATCCATGTCCCAACATGGAACAACCTGCAACTAGCAACGCTATAAGAGGGGCTGAGCAAAGCGGTAACATAGCCACACAACAGTTTGCTGGGATGGTGGAAAATGTTAGAGGCTAACATGGAAAATTGGGAGGCATGATAAACAAGTGGTAGGTAGCGCGACATAGCGATAGCATCGGGACAACTAGCAAAGCAAAGATAGTAGTGAGATCCAAGGTAATGGTCATCTTGCCCGAAATCCCGCTAGGAGGAAGATCGAGTCCATGAGGTAGTCGAACCAACATAGTCGACCGGATCCTCACAGTCGCAACAATACCCGAACTATCAAGAAGAAGCAACACCAGAAAGAAGCAAACAACATGGTAAACCAACAAGCATAATCGTGGCATGATGCACAATCAAGTATGATGCATGTCTGGTTTAATGAGGCATGCCATGGAAAAGTGCACAAACAATACTACAAGTTAAGTGGAGCTCAATATGCAACGAGTTGTGTCGGGGATATACCCCGCGGTGTAACCCGCCGGATGTATGACCCGGCTGGAGCTTGGCGACTCACTGGCGACCCGCCCGGACCTGGGGGTTTACGGGCAACCCACCTGAACATTGTGACTCACTGGCGACCCGGCGGGCGGGTCAGATGGACGATAAGGCCCAAGGCCCAGTAGGCCGGTTCATGTGATGGTGGTCCGGCTTAAGATGAAAGGCGTGAGGGATATTTCCCTTACAAGGAATCAAGATCCATACCTGTACCCGACTTGTATTAGAACATAGACTAGTCCTAATCCTATTGGGACTCCACTTGTAACCCGCCCCTCCAACTTATATAAGGAGGGTCAGGGCACCCCAAGAAGGGGGCGAAGTAATCTCGAAGGCTAGATACAACAAAAGGGGAGCCGGCTTATACATCAACTCCCTCATGAGCATAATGAGACCTAGCCACAAACAACATGTAGGGCTATTACCGGATGATGTTTGCCGGGGCCCAAAGCTATCTAAACCCTTGTCTTGTGTGTTAACCCTCCTCGCGTCTCTCATCCCGATCAACCCCTCTCAAGCTACCACATAGATGCATTGACCTCATGACTAAGTCCTCACACTAGGACATCGGCCGTGACAAATCCACGTCAGTTGGCGCCCACCATGGGGCCTGCGCACGGTGGTGTTGAGTTCTTGGAGGGATCTTTTCTAGGGTTTTGAGAAGTTCGCAATTTTCTGGATGAAGAAAAGCCGAGTTTTGAAAGGATCTGCATCACCGTTAAGTTCACTAGAAATTTTTTATTGATGGTGTTCGTCGGCTCGTTTGGCAAGATCATCAAAGAAGATCTCGAAGGGTGAGGATCTTTGTTTGGTTCAACAACGATTCACCCGGTCGGATGCAAGTCGCCAACAGGTGCAAGGCCAAGTCTCCGTCGAGCGATGAAGCCAAAAAAATATAAGCAAAAGCATCGTTTCATCGCATCCGAGGATTTCGAGTACTAGTGCATCTTCGGCCACGTCACCTGAAACCAAAATCGGTCTTTTCCTTTGTCAACTCCGATTGGATCCATTAGGGGAAGATTACGACAGGAAGGACTCATCTCTGCCTCAGCCTGCGCTTTCGAGTCGGTCGCAGGTCACCTAGCCCGTGGCCTCTGAGCCGCTGCGACGACCCGCCACCGGCTGCTGCACTTCTGCCGAACCGCCTCCGACGAGTTGCCATGGCTCCAGGGTCAAGCCACTTCAACCGCAGGCCCTGCTAGCTCGCCGGCCTCCACAAGTCGCCCTGCGGTCTTGCTCCTCCATCCCCGTCTTGCGCCGAGTCACCGGCGACTTCGCCACCGCGGCCCCGTGTTTTCGCCGCCTCTACCGTTCTGCTCCAACCACCACGAGCCACCGCCGTTGCTCGCCTGGCTACCTTTGCCAAGTCCGGTTCTGCCGTGCTTCCATCGGCCTGTTCTTGTACATGGTGGCGCCGTGGCATGCTTCTGCACTAGGTTTCTCACCGTTGAATATATGGACCTTGCAGAACAGTCCTTACAAGCATTCAAGAAAATATCCCAGGGGCATCCAAGTGCCTGCTTGAGGGCTGGCGCGCTAATGGCAGTGCTATCATATCTTGACTTCTTCTCCATCGGTGCTCAAAGAGTTGGGGTTATCTACAACTGCTAATATATGAGTGCTGGAACATGCTCCTGTTTGCCTGACTCATATGGCAGAACCGTTTGCTTCATCCATAGAGAAACTGGATCAATGGTGTAATTATGGATTGATTGCCCAAGCTGCTAGCAGGAGGACTATTAGTAATTCAGTGGGACAAGCATTACTGAGTACATTAAACATATACATCCACTTCAACCTCGCCTCAGTCTTGTGCGTCGGCCTCTGCCGAGCCGCCGCCATGGCCCTTTGCCGTTTCAAGTCACAGTCAACTGTCACCGTTGATGAGGATGGTATTCTTAATCAAAGGCGGGCTGCACTTCTGCAATCTCAGTAGCGTCCTTACTGATTATATTGTTCACAGAGTTCAAAAACTTGCCGAAGGGACATGTTTGAAGAATTATGATTACATACGCTGCTGTTGAGGGCGTTTGCCCTTGCCTCGCCGGATGCTTCATCCGTGTTGCCGAGCCGCCTTTCGCTTGAAACTGCTGAGGTCGTAACCCGCCGGCGCCCCTGTTGAGCCGCCGCTACTCCGCCTCTGTCATGATGTGGAGCCTCCGAGCTGGCATGTATTACTGCTGAATCGCCATTCTGGGTTACCTCTGTCGTCGCGCCCCCATTGAGCCGCTTGGAGAAGCCACCTCCACTGTGGTCGGCCACACCGGGGGCTTCCTCGAGCCGCCTCGTTCTGCCATCGATGAGTCGCCCACCTTGGAGCTGCTCTATTGACCCATCGACGCGGGACTGAGTTGCCCCCAACCCTGCTCCGCTTCAGCCGCATTTGCTTCTCCGCCAGCTTACAATGGCTATGAGTCGTTGCCTCCTAACCATCTCAGTTTTGAGTCGCCTCTTTTAGGCCACCTTGTTGCCTTGAGCCGCCGTGGTTTTCCTCCAATTGCTAAGCCGCCCAATTCCTACTGAAAGGGATAAGAGGGACTGTATTGAAAAGTTATCTACTGAGACTATTTACAGATCATCGGTCATCAAAACATATCAGGTGATATTCATCTAAGTATATTTTTGGCACATATTGATTTTGTCAAAGAACAGTTATATTTGCCTTGGTCTGCAATATTGTTTATGCAAGACAATTGTTCACTGCAAGAGCGATGGTCGTGTCATGGATGTATAGCTCGCGCCACCATTATCATGCGCTAGCATCTGACCGAGCCATGATGCTTGATGAAATACACACACACACACACACACACACAAACCACCGTTTTTACGGCCCAATTTACATCAACATGACGTGGTTGACTCGCTCGTCCGCGCGTTTTACCGCGCCTGTGATTGACTCGCCTGTCCGCAACGCCACGGCCAGCTCATCTGTTTGCTCCCACGGCCGACTTGGCCGTGATTGATTTCAGCTTCACCGTGGTGATCATCAATTCCGCGGTGGATAATTTATGGCCTAACATATCAGGTGAAATCCATCCAGTATATTTTTATAATTTTATATTACATATTGCTTTCTTTAAAAGAGCAATTACTCTGGCTTGCAAGTTCTCTAATGCAGGACAAGTTGTCTACTGCAAAAGGGACCGTTATATCACTGATTTGTTGAATGACTCATATCGGAAGTATATAATAGTCAAATATGGAGAATCTTAAGCCAACTCCTCGAGTCGTCTTAAGACTCGGGGGCTACATGGACATGGCTCAGTAAATGTTGCCAGTTTAAGCAAATTCAAGAACCCTGGGTCATTGGAAGGAAGATAACCCGGTCCCGGAGGCTACTGCCATATTGATGAAAATGTAAAGGCCGTTAGAAAAATTCCGACTTAAAATGAAGGATTCTGGTTTAAAATCCAGCTCAAGGGAAATCTGTCTCTCGCAAAGCTTTGAAGCTCTCAATATCCGGTTTAAAATTCCGGTTCAAAAAGAATCTATATCTCGCAAGTTCGAGTTCTCAGGAAAAAATAAAGGTTGCCAAAGAGAACTTGCTGCCATGATGCGCGGTTCAAACATGGGTATCCTGACTTATGGGCTTATCTTATTGATCACTTGGGGGCTTCCTGCTCACTGAGCATAGCTATGACTGCCCTTTTGATCTGGCTTGTATGCCTTAAATTGCAAATAACATGGGGGTTCCTGCTCACTGAGCAGAGCTATGCCTACCCTTTGATCCGGCTTATACGCCTTGTTACAAATAACATGGGGGCTTCCTGCTCACTGAGCATAGCTATGACTACTCTTTGATCCGGCTTGTATGCCTTGATTGCAAATAAACTTGGGGGTTTCCAGCCCAAGTAAAAGGTTACCAGAGAGAATTTGTTGCAGTGAACATTCAGACATAGGTATCCTGCCTTATTGGCTTATCTTATTATGGTCACTTGGGGGCTTCCTGCTCACTGAGCATAGCTGTGCTTACCCAATTGATCTGGCTTACATGCCTTGTTACAAATTACATGGGGGCTTCCTGCTCACTGAGCATAGCTGTGACTACCCATTTGATCCAGCTTATATGCCTTGTTGCAAATGACTTGGGGGTTTCTGAAGGAAATATGCCCTAGAGGCAATAATAAAATATTATATATTTCCTTATATCATGATAAATGTTTGTTATCTATGCTAGAATTGTATTAACCGGAAACATAATACATGTGTGAATACATAGACAAACAGAGTGTCACTAGTATGCCTCTACTTGACTAGCTCGTTAATCAAAGATGGTTATGTTTCCTAGCCATAGACATGAGTTGTCATTTGATTAACGGGATCACCTCATTAGGAGAATGACGTGATTGACTTGACCCATTCCGTTAGCTTAGCACCCGATCGTTTAGTATGTTGCTATTGCTTTCTTCATGACTTATACATGTTCCTATGACTATGAGATTATGCAACTCCCGTTTACCGGAGGAACACTTTGTGTGCTACCAAACGTCACAACGTAAATGGGTGATTATAAAGGTGCTCTACAGGTGTCTCCAAAGGTACTTGTTGGGTTGGCGTATTTCAATATTAGGATTTGTCACTCCGATTGTCGGAGAGGTATCTCTGGGCCCACTCGGTAATGCACATCACTATAAGCCTTGCAAGCATTGTACCTAATGAGTTAGTTGCGGGATGATGTATTAGGGAACGAGTAAAGAGACTTGCCGGTAACGAGAATGAACTAGGTATCGAGATACCGATGATCGAATCTCGGGCAAGTAACATACCGATGACAAAGGGAACAACGTATGTTGTTATGCGGTCTGACCGATAAAGATCTTCGTAGAATATGTGGGAACCAATATGAGCATCCAGGTTCCGCTATTGGTTATTGACAGGAGAGGTGTCTCGGTCATGTCTACATAGTTCTCGAACCCGTAGGGTCCGCACGCTTAACGTTAGGATGACAGTTTTATTATGAGTTTATGTATGTTGATGTACCGAAGGAGTTCGGAGTCCCGTATGAGATCGGGGACATGAAGAGGAGTGTCGAAATGGCCGAGACGTAAAGATCGATATATTGGACGACTATATTCGGACTTCGGAAAGGTTCCGAGTGATTCGGGTATTTTTCGGAGTACCGGAGAGTTATGGGAATTCGTATTGGGCCTTAATGGGCCATACGGGAAAGGAGAGAAAGGCCCCAAAGGGAGGCCGCACCCCTCCCCACGGACTAGTCCGAATTGGACTAGGGAGGGGGGGGGCGCCCCCTTCCTTCTTTCTCCTTCTCCCTTCCCTTTTCCTACTCCAACAAGGAAAGGAGGAGTCCTACTCCCGGTGGGAGTAGGACTCCCCCCTTGGCGCGCCTCTCCCCTTGGCCGGCCGCCTTCCCCTTGCTCCTTTATATACGGGGGAAGGGGGCACCCCATGGACACAACAATTGATCTACGATCTTTTAGCCGTGTGCGGTGCCCCCTCCACCATATTACACCTCGATAATATCATTGCGGAGCTTAGGCGAAGCCCTGCGTCGGTAGAACATCATCATCGTCACCACGCCGTCGTGCTGACGAAACTCTCCCTCAACACTCGGCTGGATCGGAGTTCGAGGGACGTCATCGAGCTGAACGTGTGCTGAACTCGGAGGTGCCGTGCGTTCGGTACTTGATCGGTCGGATCGTGAAGACGTACGACTACATCAACCGCGTTGTGATAACGCTTCCGCTTTCGGTCTACGAGGGTATGTAGACAACACTCTCCCCTCTCGTTGCTATGCATCACCATGATCTTGTGTGTGCGTAGGAATTTTTTTGAAATTACTACGTTCCCCAACAGTGGCATCCGAGCCTGGTTTATGCGTTGATGTTATGCACGAGTAGAACACAAGCGAGTTGTGGGCGATATAAGTCATACTGCTTACCAGCATGTCATACTTTGGTTCGGTGGTATTGTGAGATGAAGCGGCCCGGACCGACATTATGCGTACGCTTACGCGAGACTAGTTTCACCGTTGCGAGCACTCGTTGCTTAAAGGTGACTGGCGGGTGTCTGTCTCTCTCACTTTAGTTGAACCGAGTGTGGCTACGCCCGGTCCTTGCGAAGGTTAAAACAGCACCAACTTGACAAACTATCGTTGTGGTTTTGATGCGTAGGTAAGAACGGTTCTTGCTAAGCCCGTAGCAGCCACGTAAAACTTGCAACAACAAAGTAGAGGACGTCTAACTTGTTTTTGCAGCGCATGTTGTGATGTGATATGGTCAAGACATGATGCTATATTTTATTGTATGAGATGATCATGTTTTGTAACCGAGTTATCAGCAACTGGCAGGAGCCATATGGTTGTCGCTTTATTGTATGAGATGCAATCGCCATGTAATAGTTTTACTTTATCACTAAGCGGTAGCGATAGTCGTAAAAGCAATAAGTTGGCGAGACGACAACGATGCTACGATGGAGATCAAGGTGTCGCGCCGGTGACGATGGTGATCATGACGGTGCTTCGGAGATGGAGATCACAAGCACGGTGCTTCGGAGATGGAGATCACAAGCACAAGATGATGATGGCCATATCATATCACTTATATTGATTGCATGTGATGTTAATCCTTTATGCATCTTATCTTGCTTTGTTTGACGGTAGCATTATAAGATGATCCTTCACTAAATTATCAAAGTATAAGTGTTCTCCCTGAGTATGCACCGTTGCGAAAGTTCTTCGTGCTGAGACACCACGTGATGATCGGGTGTGATAGGCTCTACGTTCAAATACAACGGGTGCAAAACAGTTGCACACGCGGAATACTCAGGTTAAACTTGACGAGCCTAGCATATAACAGATATGGCCTCGGAACACGGAGACCGAAAGGTCGAGCGTGAATCATATCGTAGATATGATCAACATAGTGATGTTCACCATTGAAACTACTCCATCTCACGTGATGATTGGACATGGTTTAGTTGATATGGATCACGTGATCACTTAGAGGATTAGAGGGATGTCTATCTAAGTGGGAGTTCTTAAGTAATATGATTAATTGAACTTAAATTTATCATGAACTTAGTCCTGATAGTATTTTGTAAATTATGTTGTAGATCAATAGCTCGCGTTGTTGCTTCCCTGTGTTTATTTTTGATATGTTCCTAGAGAAAAATTATGTTGAAAGATGTTAGTAGCAAAGATGCGGATTGGATCCGTGATCTGAGGATTATCCTCATTGTTGCACAGAAAAATTATGTCCTTTATGCACTGCTAGGTGACAGACCTATTGCAGGAGCAGATGCAGACGTTATGAACGTTTGGCTAGCTCAATATGATGACTACTTGATAGTTTAGTGCACCATGCTTAACGGCTTAGAATCGGGACTTCAAAGACGTTTTGAACGTCATGGACCATATAAGATGTTCCAGGAGTTGAAGTTAATATTTCAAGCAAATACCCGAGTTGAGAGATATGAAGTCTCCAACAAGTTCTATAGCTAAAAGATGGAGGAGAATCGCTCAACTAGTGAGCATGTGCTCAGATTGTCTGGGTACTACAATCGCTTGAATCAAGTGGGAGTTAATCTTCCAGATAAAATAGTGATTGACAGAATTCTCTAGTCACCATCACCAAGTTAGTAGAACTTCGTGATGAACTATAATATGCAAGGGATGACGAAAGTAATTCCCGAGCTCTTCGTGATGCTGAAATCGACGAAGGTAGAAATCAAGAAAAACATCAAGTGTTGATGGTTGACGAGACCACTTCAAGTGTTGATGGTTGACGAGACCACTAGTTTCAAGAAAAGGGCAAAAGGAAGAAGGGGAACTTCAAAAAGAACAGCAAGCAAGTTGCTACTCAAGTGAAGAAGCCCAAGTCTGTACCTAAGCCTGAGACTAAGTGCTTCTACTGCAAAGGAACTGGTCACTGGAGGCGGAACTGCCCCAAGTATTTGGTGGATAAGAAGGATGGCAAAGTGAACAAAGGTATATTGGATATACATGTTATTGATGTGTACTTACTAGTGTTTATAGCAACCCCTCAGTATTTGATACTGGTTCAGTTGCTAAAGAGTAGTAACTCGAAAACGGGAGTTGCAGAATAAACTGAGACTAGTAAAAGGCGAGGTGACGATGTGTGTTGGAAGTAGTTCCAAGATTGATATGATCATCATCGCACACTCCCTATACTTTCGGGATTAGTGTTGAAACTAAATAAGTGTTATTTGGTGTTTGCGTTGAGCATGAATATGATTTGATCATGTTTGTTGCAATACGGTTATTCATTTAAATTAGAGAATAATTGTTGTTCTGTTTACATGAATAAAACCTTCTATGGTCATACACCCAATAAAATGGTTTGTTGGATCTCGATCGTAGTGATACACATATTCATAATAATGAAGCCAAAAGATGCAAAGTTAATAATGATAGTGCAACTTATTTGTGGCACCGCCGTTTAAGTCATATTGGTGTAAAGCGCATGAAGAAACTCCATACTGATGGGATTTTGGAATCATTTGATTATGAATCACTTGATGCTTGCGAACCGTGCCTCATGGGCAAGATGACTAAAACGCCGTTCTCTGGAACTATGGAGAGAGCAACAGATTTGTTGGAAATCATACATACAGATGTATGTGGTCTGATGAAAATCGAGGCTCGTAGCAGGTATCATTATTTTCTGACCTTCACAGATGATTTGAGCAGATATGGGTATATCTACTTAATTAAACAGAAGTCTGAAACATTTGAAAAGTTCATATAATTTCAGAGTGAAGCGGAAAATCATCGTAACAAGAAAATAAAGTTTCTACGATCTGATCGTGGAGAAGAGTATTTGAGTTACGAGTTTGGCCTTCAGTTAAAACAATGTGAAATAGTTTCACTACTCACGCCACCTGGAACACCACGGTGTAATGGTGTGTCCGAACATCGTAACCATACTTTATTAGATATGGTGCAATATATGATGTCTCTTACCGATCTACCACTATCGTTTTGGGGTTATGCATTAGAGACAACTACATTCACGTTAAATAGGGTACCATCTAAATCCGTTGAGACGACATCTTATGAACTGTGGTTTGGCAAGAAACCAAAGTTGTCATTTCTTAAAGTTTGGGGTTGCGATGCTTATGTGAAAAGGTTTCATCCTGATAAGCTCAAACCCAAATCGGAGAAATGTGTCTTCATAGGATACCCAAAGGAGACAGTTGGGTACACCTTCTATCACAGATCCGAAGGCAAGACATTCGTTGCTAAGAATGGATCCTTTCTAGAGAAGGAGTTTCTCTCGAAAGAAGTGAGTGGGAGGAAAGTAGAACTTGATGAGGTAATTGTACCTTCTCCCTTATTGGAAAGTAGTTCATCGCAGAAACCAGTTTCTGTGACGCCTATACCAATTAGTGAGGAAGTTAATGATGATGATCATGGAACTTCAGATCAAGTTATTACTAAACCTCGTAGGTCAACCAGAGTAAGATCCGCACCAGAGTGGTACGGTAATCCTGTTCTGGAGGTTATGTTACTAGACCATGACGAACCTACGAACTATGAAGAAGCGATGGTGAGCCCAGATTCCGCAAAATGGCTTGAGGCCATGAAATCTGAGATGGGATCCATGTATGAGAAGAAAGTATGGACTTTGATTGACTTCCCAATGATCGGCGAGCCATAAAAAATAATAATGGATCTTCAAGAGGAAGACGGACGCTGATAGTAGTGTTACTATCTACAAAGCTAGACTTGTCGGAAAAAGGTTTTTGACAAAGTTCAAAGTGTTGAATACGATGAGATTTTCTCACTCGCAGCGATGCTTAAGTCTGTCCGAATCATGTTAGCAATTGCCGCATTTTATGAAATCTGGCAAATGGATAAACAAAACTGCATTCCTTAATGGATTCATTAAAGAAGAGTTGTATATGATGCAACCAGAAGGTTTTGTCAATCCTAAAGGTGCTAACAAAATATGCAAACTCCAGCGATCCATCTATGGACTGGTGCAAGCATCTCGGAGTTGGAATATACTCTTTGATAAGTTCATCAAAGCATATAGTTTTATACAGACTTGCGGTGAAGCCTATATTTACAAGAAAGTGAGTGGGAGCACTACAACATTTCTGATAAGTATATGTGAATGACATATTGTTGATCGAAAATAATGTAGAATTATTCTGCAAAGCATAAAGGAGTGTTTGAAAGGAGTTTTTCAAAGAAAGACCTCGGTGAAGCTGCTTATATATTGAGCATCAAGATCTATAGAGATAGATCAAGACGCTTGATAAGTTTTTTCAATGAGTACATACCTTAACAAGATTTTGAAGTAGTTCAAAATAGAACAGTCAAAGAAAGAGTTCTTGCCTGTGTTACAAGGTGTGAAATTGAGTAAGACTCAACGCCCGACCACGGCAGAAGATAGAAAGTGAATGAAAGTCATTCCCTATGCCTTGGCCATAGGTTCTATAAAGTACGCCATGCTGTGTACCAGATCTATTGTATACCCTACACTGATTTTTGGCAAGGGACTACAATAGTGATCTAGGAGTAGATCACTAGACAGCGGTCAAAATTATCCTTACTGGAATAAGGATATGTTTCTCGATTATGGAAGTGACAAAAGGTTCGTCGTAAAGGGTTACGTCGATGCAAGTTTTGACACTAATCTAGATGACTCTAAGTCTCGGTCTAGATACATATTGAAAAGTGGGAGCAATTAGCTAGAGTAGCTCCGTGCAGAGCATTGTAGACATAGAAATTTGCAAAATACTTACGGATCTGAATGTGACAGACCCGTTGACTAAAATTAACTCACAATCAAAACATGATCACACCTTAGTACTCTTTGGGTGTTAATCACATAGCGATGTGAACTAGATTATTGACTCTAGTAAACCCTTTGGGTGTTGGTCACATGACGATGTGAACTATGGGTGTTAATCACATGGTGATGTGAACTATTGATATTAAATCACATGGCGATGTGAACTAGATTATTGACTCTCGTGCAAGTGGGAGACTGAAGGAAATATGCCCTAGAGGCAATAATAAAATATTATATATTTCCTTATATCATTATAAATGTTTGTTATTTATGCTAGAATTGTATTAACCGGAAACATAATACATGTGTGAATACATAGACAAACAGAGTGTCACTAGTATGCCTCTACTTGACTAGCTCGTTAATCAAAGATGGTTATGTTTTCTAGCCATAGACATGAGTTGTCATTTAATTAACGGGATCACCTCATTAGGAGAATGACGTGATTGACTTGTCCCATTCTGTTAGCTTAGCACCCGATCGTTTAGTATGTTGCTATTGCTTTCTTCATGACTTATACATGTTCCTATGACTATGAGATTATGCAACTCCCGTTTACCGGAGGAACACTTTGTGTGCTACCAAACGTCACAACGTAAATGGGTGATTATAAAGGTGCTCTACAGGTGTCTCCAAAGGTACTTGTTGGGTTGGCGTATTTCGATATTAGGATTTGTCACTCCGATTGTCGGAGAGGTATCTCTGAGCCCACTCGGTAATGCACATCACTATAAGCCTTGCAAGCATTGTAACTAATGAGTTAGTTGCGGGATGATGTATTACGGAACGAGTAAAGAGACTTGCCGGTAACGAGATTGAACTAGGTATCGAGATACCGATGATCGAATCTCGCGCAAGTAACATACCGATGACAAAGGGAACAACGTATGTTGTTATGCGGTCTGACCGATAAAGATCTTCGTAGAATATGTGGCAACCAATATGAGCATCCAGGTTCCGCTATTGGTTATTGACCGGAGAGGCGTCTCGGTCATGTCTACATAGTTCTCGAACCCATAGGGTCCGCACGCTTAACGTTACGATGACAGTTTTATTATGAGTTTATGTATGTTGATGTACCGAAGGAGTTCGGAGTCCCGGATGAGATCGGGGACATGACGAGGAGTCTCGAAATGGCCGAGATGTAAAGATCGATATATTGGACGACTATATTTGGAATTCGGAAAGGTTCCGAGTGATTCGGGTATTTTTCGGAGTACCGGAGAGTTACGGGAATTCGTATTGGGCCTTAATGGGCCATACGGGAAAGGAGAGAAAGGCCCCAAAGGGAGGCCGCACCCCTCCCCACGGACTAGTCCGAATTGGACTAGGGAGGGGGGGCGCCCCCTTCCTTCTTTCTCCTTCTCCCTTCCCTTTTCCTACTCCAACAAGGAAAGGAGGAGTCCTACTCCCGGTGGGAGTAGGACTCCCCCCTTGGCGCGCCTCTCCCCTTGGCCAGCCGCCTTCCCGTTGCTCCTTTATATACGGGGGCAGGGGGCACCCCATGGACACAACAATTGATCTACGATCTTTTAGCCGTGTGCGGTGCCCCCCTCCACCATATTACACCTCGATAATATCGTTGCGGAGCTTAGGCGAAGCCCTGCGTCGGTAGAACATCATCATCGTCATCACGCTGTCGTGCTGACGAAACTCTCCCTCAACACTCGGCTGGATCGGAGTTTGAGGGACGTCATCGAGCTGAACGTGTGCTGAACTCGGAGGTGCCGTGCGTTCGGTACTTGATCGGTCGGATCGTGAAGATGTACGACTACATCAACCGCGTTGTGATAACGCTTCCGCTTTCGGTCTACGAGGGTACGTTCACCATGATCTTGTGTGTGCGTAGGATTTTTTTTGAAATTACTACGTTCCCCAACAGTTTCCAGCCCATGTAAAAGGTTACCAAAGAGAATTTGTTGCAGTGCACAATTCAAACATAGGTATCCCGCCTTAATGGCTCAAAATATATCACTTAGGCCTCCCTGCTCATTGAACATAGCTTTGATAACCCTTTGATTGGCTTGAAACGCCAGGTGTATACACCAAAATTTTCAGTTGGTCCTGCCTTGTACATCTGCCACTCCGCCCAGGTAATCCTGGAATGACCCGCCGAACCCTTAACAGTCAATCTTATCAAGACGCTGAACTTGTCAAAGTTAAAACGATGGTTGGTCATGTGAGGCCCGGCTTACAGGTTTGAATGAAGGATTAACTTCGTGGTTGTGCAGCCCATGAAAAGCACTTGATGTTGAGGCTTGGCCGCCTATGAAAGGCTTGATTTTTTGTTATTTGTTTTTGAACTTTGTTTGGGTTTATATCTTTATATACCATATTGATATATGGTTTAACAAATTGGTTCGGGCCTTGTTGCCTTGATCCTTATGATTCATATTTGAATTTATCCGGAGTATTTATAACCCGGCCTGATTTTGAATGATAAGTCGCCAGTGTGCTTTGATTGTGCACTTAGAGCGCTGCGCTCTAAATTTTTTGGCTGTTACCCTTGCTGCATCTGGCATTGTAAGCCGGCGGTATGAACTGTTTTGACAGGCCATGTAGCCTTGATTATATGACTCTTCATTGAGCATCTTTGGGTTTGATAACCCGCCCTGATAAGCAGACTTTAAGTCGCTAGGATATTTTGCCTTGAGCAATCAAAATGATGATATTTCATGACTCCGGGTTGATACTGGCCCTGGATTATAATTATCACGGCATCACCATGGTATTAATCTACAGGTATGTCTTTCAATAATGATATGAATATTTTGGGTTTGATAACCCGCCCTGGCTTTGGACGTTAAGTCGCCAGTATATTTTGGATTGCGCCATTGGAATCATGCGCTTACAAATCATTGGATTATTTCCCTCATTGGATGTGGCGATGTAAGCTGGCAATTTGAGCCAATTCTCCAGGTATGTTTTTAAATTGTTGGATGAATATGCGAGGTTTGATAACCAGCCCTGGCTTTGGACGTTAAGTCGCCCGTATGTTTTGGATTGCGCCATTGGAATCATGCGCTTATAAATCATTGGATTATTTCCCTCATTGGATATGGCGATGTAAGCCGACATTATGAGCCAATTCTAAATGTATGTTTTCCTGGTTATATAAATATGCGAGGTTTGATAACCCGCCCTGGCTTTTGACTTTAAGTCGCCAGTATGTTTAGGCTCGAATGGCCTTAATTCTAGTCTTTTCCATAATTGTATAAGACTATATTATGTTTGGGTGTTGCCCACCCTGGCTTTTGACGTTGAGTCGCCAGGGCACATGTTGTTTAAACTTTGTGTAGAACATGCAGAGCTTTACACATAAGAATACTACTATCGCTCATCTGGCCATCTGAAGATATTGCCTGGTTATCCAGCTCCGGGTTATATTGTTCGATATTGAATTTATTGAGGCTATGAGCCGCCAAAGTGATCTTTTCAGAAACTGGACATGACTATGAGCCGCCATGGATGGTGTCGGGGATATACCCCGCGACATAACCCGGCCGGAAGTATAACCCGGCTGGGACTTGGCGTTTTATTGGTAACCCGCCAGAGGACTGGCGACTCACAAAGCCTGGCGGTTCACTAGTCGGACGATTTACAAGCCTGAAGACTTATTGGTGACCCGGCGGGCGGGACAGACGGATGACAAGGCCCAAGGCCCAGAAGGCTGGTTTATATTAATGGTGGGCCGGTTTAAGAGGAAAGGCATGAAGGATATTTACCTTACAAAGAGTTAAGACCCGAACTTATATCCGGTTTGTATTAGAAGGTAGACTAGTCCTAATCCTAATAGGACTCCACATGTAACCCGCCCCTTCAACTTATATAAGGAGGGGCAGGGCTCCCCAAAGAGGAACAAGCAAGAAGAAACAATCTCTAGGGCTAGACACAACTAGGAGAGCCGGTTTACGGTGACTCCCTCGTGACGATAATGAGACCTAGCCACAAACAGCATGTAGGGTTATTACTGGATGATGTTTCCCGGGGCCCGAAGCTGTCTAAATCCTCGTCTTGTGTGTTGCGTCTCTCGATTCTGCTCAACCCCTCTCAAGCTACCACATAGATGTGTTGGCCTCACGACTAAGTCCTCACACTAGGACATCTGCCGTGACAAATCCACGACAGTTGGAGCCCACCGTGGGGCACGCGCACGCTGGTGTTGAGTTCTTGAAGGGATCTCTTTTAGGGATCGAGAAGCTCGCGATCAATTGAAAAAAGAAGAGTTCAAGAGATTAGGGTTGCATCGGGTGCGTCACTGCAAAATTGCTGAGTTGACAAGATTGACACGCGACCCGATCGAAACCTAGATTGATTTTTTAAGCAAGTTGCGCATCGGCGGAACCAACGGGATCTCCATCAAGGAACGACATGAGCCGGCGGAACAACGTCTACGTGTGTTCAATTAAAAGATCATGAAGAGATTATTTTTAGTACGGCCTGGGGACATAACGTCGCCATCGCTCCTGGCCTGGTCGTTTTCTGCAGAATCAATAGAGACTCACTGAAATAGATGCGTCCAATCTGAAGATAGACCAAAATCAAGTCCAAAGAGTTGTTTCCACTCAGAATTGGCAGACACAGCGGTTCATAGTTTAAGGAAAAATCCAGAAAGGGGCCACTTTCCTTCCTGAAGCCGAGAGTCAACCGGATCTTGAAAAATATGGAAGGAAAAGCCAGCTACATGATCAAGTCCTGACCGCGCCTTGTGCTCTGGCCGACTACTGCCTCAAACCGCCCTGGCCTCATCCTCGAGCCGCCGGATTCCTCCGTTACATCGCCTTGCATCGGCTCTGGCCCTGCCGCTTCGGATGGCTGCAATCTCTCTTCGCTGGAGTCATCATCACCGCATCTCCTCCCCTGCAGTGCTGAACCGCCCCGACACGAGCGGTGCTCTGCCTCTGCCACCGCGGGCTATTTCTGCCTCGCCTTGCCACGACATCCCGAGCCGGTTTTCCATGGCGTATCTCCTCGCCGGGGGTCTCCTCAACGCATGCGGCCTCGTCCCGAGCTCACCTCTGCTCTGCTCTACTCGCGCGTGTACGAACAGCCGTCCGGCTCGCCTCCGTTTTCACCATAGTGCTACGCACCTCCATCGCTGTCTTGCTCCGAAGGCCAGCCGCCGCGCCACTGCGGCCTCAATCCGCCACTTCAAGCTGTCAGGGTCGGGCGGCCTTGAATCGTCTACCCTCACTGTTGCCTTGGCTCCGGGTCACCCCGCCTCAAAACTACAAAGTTCAGAATTGCAATCACCATTGTGACCCATCGTGGTTTGCTCTGGTCTTCTCTACTGTCGCGTCAAACGCTGACGCCAAGTCGCCATGATCGCCGTCGCCTTCTTCCTCGTGATGCCCTGAATCACCGTGCTGGGCGCCGGCCCGACAAACCGGAACCACCTTGAGCCACTTCAGCCGCGCTCTTCCATGAACCGCCATCGTCGGGCACGTCTCTGACTGCCGCATGTCCGCGTGGCCCTGTTGGACCGGCACCTCTCCAACTCGCTGACGTCTCAGCTGCGCTTCTTCTCCACTCCGCACGCAGCCGCGTCGGCTCGCGCCTCAGATCTACTCCGTGTGCTACATCCATTTCAAAACCGCCATCCATGCAGCGGCCCTCCAGCTCCGTCAGCCGCGCCGGCCTCTGTTCTGGGCCGCATCTGCATTCCTGAGTCGCCCAGCGGCAACACCTTTGCCTCTGAAGCTGCGCCGAGCCGCCACACCTCTGAATTGACGGAGGACTACCTCAACACGCCCGCGAGCCGCTTTCGGACGCCGAGCTGCTATAGCCCTTGTTGCTAAACCGCCATGTTGTCTTGTGCTGTCCTCAAGCTGCTGCAGTCACGCCTCCTCCATCGCTTCACACCATCTTTGAGTCGCTGCGCCCACGGGGTGTTTCTGCCTAGCTGCCTGGCCCGTCGCTCCTCCGCGCACTGCCTGGTCTTCGCTTCCAGCGGCGGCATGAACCGCCTGACGCGCTAAACCGCCGCGCTCGCGTCAAACCGCCGGCACTCCGCGCCTGAGCCACCCGGCCGCTACCGCCGCGCTCGTCTCAACCCGTCGTTCTGCGCCACCGCGCGCTAAAACCGCCGCGCCGCCACGGATTTTTAAGCCGCCCTGGGTTAGCCCACTTCCTTCTTGAACCGCCGTCGCCCCGCTCTAAACCGCCACCGCGAGCCGTTGTTGGGCCTCGTTCCTGCCGCAAGCCACCACTCGGGCCAGGGCCTACTGCTTTGATGATCCGCCACCTCCGCCGAGGCTAGCCGCGACTTGGGCCGTCTCCATTTTCTTTAATCCGCCGGCAAATCGTTGTTGCCCGCTAAATCGCCCAAGTCCGCCGCCGGGTCAATGGCCGCGCAACGAGTCAACGGATCTTCACCGTCTCTACCTTTGTTCTCAAAAGTTGTCTCCGGTGCCGGGTCAGGCCAACCCAATAATGCCGCCGTCAAATCGACTGTTCAAATCACCATGGCCCGACCTTACGACCTCAAGCCCGTGCGGGCCGCTGCAACCAAACCGGCCTGCATCGGTCGTGTTTCTGTGGCCCAGTACCATCATGCCGTTCTTCCATCGCCCTTGATCCACACTGCCAAGTCGCCGCTGTCGCCATGATTCGCTCCACCTCCGCATCATCGCTCCATTATTGAAACCACCTCGCATGCATGCATGGTTATTATGTATGTGTGCGTGATCGCTGGTCACTACTGCATTTATCAAGAAAGATGCAGATTATCCAAGGACGGTATATACGGATCATCATTTATCCGAATATGTCAGGTGGTATCTCTCTAAACTTATTTTATTAGTATATATTGTTTCTATCAAAGAACAAATTACGTTGATTTGTATATTCTTATATACAGGATCATTATTCATCAAAAATGCGGTTTATACCACGGGTATGGAGCACGGGTGGATAATATTCCGCCTGGCGATAGTCTGAGACATATTACATGATGAATGGACGCACACAAGTCGCCGCCCTTGCGGTCCGGTCTACATCGACTTGCCGGGATCGCGTTTGATTGCTGTTCAATGGACGTGCACAAAGCCGCCGCCTCTGCGGACCCGGTCTACATTAACTCGTCCGTCCGTGCCCGTTTACAACACCGGTGCTGATTTTCCCCGTCCGCACCGGCTTGCAATGCCGTGACATGCGGCCGACTCATCTATCCGAGCTGCCTCTGATGCTGCAGTCGTCTTTGTTGTCCATCTCTCGCGGCCTGGTCTACATCAAGATACCGGGCCGCACTTGTCTGCATGAGTTGTTTATTGATTATAAAGCCAGTCACTGCTCGGGTAGCCTAGTTTTCTTTCAAATTGGAGGCAAATTATCATTAACCGCCGTTTGCACTGGATGGCTCAATGAGCAGGCGCACAAGTCACTGCCACTACAGTTTGGTTAACTTCAAATCGCCAGTTGGAAGGAACCATTGGCCGAGTTGCTGACACGGCTCATACGGGATCATTTATAACCCGGCACAGTCACCTCAACCTTCTGTGGATTCACATCATGCTATCAACACCAATGATATACAACTTATGCCGGTTTATATCACGGTCAAATATGGAGAATCTCAAGTCAACTCCTCGAGTCACCTGGAGACTCGGGGGCTACAGTAATATGACTCAGCAAAGTCTTACCAGTTTCAGCAAATTCCAGAGCCCCAGGATGTTGAAGGGAAAGATAACCCGGTCCCGGAGGCTGCCGCCATATTGGTGAAAATTTAAAAGCCGTCAGAAAATTTCCTGCTCAAAATGAAGATTCCAGTTCAAGAGAAATTTGTTTTTCACAAAGTGTTGAAGCTCTCAATACCCGGTTCAAAATCCCGGTTCAAGAAGAATTTATCTCTTGCAAAAAGTTAAAGGTTGCCGAAGAGGACCTGCTGCCATGATGCGCGGTTCAAACATGGGTATCCTGCCTTATTGGCTTATCATATTATTGATCACTTGGGGGCTTGGTCGTGTCCGAACCATAGCTACACGAGAAAATTACTTCGCGGCCAAAGAGAGTGTTGCAAAAGAACAACTCAAACATAGGCACCCACTGAGCACAACTCAAAATGTTACTTGGGGATTCTTTGCTGTCGCAATGAACAAAGAATCTACACTTGTAATAGGCTATCAAGCCACGCCTTGGAAGCCTGGTGTATACACCTAAAACCCCGGGTTAACCTGCATTTTTAAGTAAGTCACTCCGCCCAGGTAAACCTGGTATGACCCATCGAACTTTGACAAGTTACTCTGATAAGACCCTAAACTTGTCAAGTTAAAATGATGATTGGTTAAGGATTTAGGACCATCTTAAAAGGCTTTGTGAAATGGTTTAACTCAGTGGCCTGGCAGCCCATGAAAAGCCTCGAATTTGGGGCCTGGCGGCCCGTGAAAAGCCTCGACTACAAGTTTTTTTGTATGCTTTTATTTGCCAAGTTTTTTCTCTTTTGATGACATTTATAATGTTCTGATAAACCAGCGTTCATTAAACCCGGCTTGACTTTCAACTGCAAGTTCTCAGTATCTGATCAGTCATAATCCAGAGATTATTAACCCGGCCTGGTTTCGACTATAAGTCGCCAGTATTATATATGGTTAATCCGGTGTTTATCACAACCCGGTACTGTTTTATCATAAATCGACACAATATGGAAGGAGTTATCAGTACTCAAGATTGGGGTTATCACCCTTACTACAATAAAGTTGGCCAACCAACGATGTGATTCAATGTCACAGGTATGATATATTTCATATTTGATTATTCTTAAGTGCAGCCTTGGTTGTCAACCCAGGTTATATGTTGGGCATTATGACCCGTCCGGCGGTAAACCGCCAGGACACTTTAAACTTGTTGTATGTAGAAACAGGTGGAATAAAGCATGATTATAAATCACCGGCGTTTATTAACCCGGCCTGGCTTTCGACTATAAGTCACCAGTATGATGAGAAATTATCTAGTGTTTGTTAACCCGGCCTGGCTTGGGATTATAAATCGCTAGTATATATTTGGATTGCGCCATTGGAATCATGCGCTCATAAATCATTGGATTATATTATTCAAATAGACAACATGGCTGGATTTTTATTATGGTTATCAATAACCAATATTATGATTAAGGTTTTCAAAGTCGCTTTAGCGCAATGGCTATTATATTATCAATGGATATGATTTATTAGACAATCTAAGGAATAGTCCCGAGTCGCTGCAGGCTTACGACCCGGCACTTGGGGGCTACATTATCCAAGTTGAGATTACATCAAATATGCAAGTCTCATGTCGCTGCAAGCATGCACCATGACACTTGGGGGCTAATGCAAAGTCATTTTTTGCTCACCTTATTGAAGATCCGATTCATCACAGTGTAATGAGCCGGCCCTTGGGGGCTACCAATTGCTCCTGTCAACAATTCAAGGTACATAAGTCTTAATCCTTTATATCGAAGGTTTATTGCTCAGTTGGTAAAGCACAAAGCTCTTAACCTTGTGGACGTGGGTTCAAGCCCCATGATGGGGGTTACATCATATGAGGTTATTTTTAATGAAGTATATATAAAGTCCCAGCTCAATATTATCTTACTGAGCCGGCCCTTGGGGGCTACATGTTGCTGTTCAAATCTACATGATCATATTTATAAAGTCCTTGCTCATTATTGCATAATGACCCGGCCCTTGGGGGCTACACCGGTTGAAGTTTTTTGAGCATCAGGCAATTACAAAGTCCCAGGTTGCGGCAAGCATGACAACCCGGCACTTGGGGGCTACATATATGGAGTATTCAGTTTTTACTAGTGACTGAGATGAACAACATGGATTTCTTCAAAGTGGAAGTAATTATATGGAAACAAGTCTCAAATCATCACTTTGTTCTATTCAAGACTTGGGGGCTACAATTAATATGGATATAAGGGAGAAATATCTTCCAATTTTCAGTTTTGAGCAAACCAGATTGACCCGGCGTCACCAATCATTATGACCCGGTGTTTGCAACAATCATAACCCGACGTCATCAAATAATCATGAACCGGCATTGGCAACAATCATGAACCGGCGTTGGAAACAATCATGACCTGGAATTCAGTTTTTATAACCCGGCGATTTTGGAAATTATAAACCGGCAAGTTCTACATCTTCAAGCCGGGTGAATATCAGTTGAATATTTGAAGACCAATATTTTTGTCAAGTCAAAACACTGAAGGCCGATTCAAATGGATTCTTTATTTAAAATATTTCTTCTACAAGCAAATTCATTACGAAGCTGGTCTATTGACTCGGATTTTTCAGAAGGAAGAAATGACAAGGACTTAAGGATGATCAAGTGCCGGTTTATAAGAATATTTAAACCGGAGCACAACCCGCCAAATTTGTTCTTGTGTTTATATTGTAGATCAGTTTAACATGGATAAATCCAAATTAAACTAGGGGCTAATGTCGGGGATATACCCCGCGACGTAACCCGACCAGAAGTATAACTCGGCTGTGACTTGGCGTTTTATTGGTAACCCGCCAGAGGACTGGTGACTCACAAAGCCTGGTGGTTCACTGGTCGGACGATTTACAAGCCTGAAGACTTATTGGTGACCCGGCGGGCGGGACAGACGGATGACAAGGCCCAAGGCCCAGAAGGCCGGTTTATATTAATGGTGGGCCGGTTTAAGAGGAAAGGCGTGAAGGATATTTACCTTACAAAGAGTTAAGACCCGAAATTGTATCCGGTTTGTATTAGAAGGTAGACTAGTCCTAATACTAATAGGACTCCACATGTAACCCGCCCCTTCAACTTATATAAGGAGGGGCAGGGCTCCCCAAAGAGGAACAAGCAAGAAGAAACAATCTCTAGGGCTAGACACAACTAGGAGAGCCGGTTTACGGCGACTCCCTCGTGATGATAATGAGACCTAGCCACAAACAACATGTAGGGTTATTACCGGATGATGTTTCCCGGGGCCCGAAGCTGTCTAAATCCTCGTCTTGTGTGTTGCGTCTCTCGATTCCGCTCAACCCCTCCCAAGCTACCACATAGATGCGTTGGCCTCACGACTAAGTCCTCACACTAGGACATCTGCCGTGACAAATCCACGACACATGGGGTTATCAATTCCTGATTTTTTGCAAAGGTTATAAGCCGCCGGGTTGCATCCCGGAGGACAATGGATGCGCATTAAGTCGCTATTGGCCAAGAGCCACTGGATTATATTATTCTAATCTTTAATAGCCAACTTGGCTGGATCATTATGATATTGAATGATTGAGGTTTTCAAAGTCGCTTCCGCGCAATGGCTATTATTTCTTTATCAATGGATATGCTTTATTCTGCAATGGAAGGAATAGTCCCGAGTCGCTGCAGGCTTATGACCCGGCACTTGGGGGCTACATTATTCAAATCATGATTATACCAAATATGGAAGCCCATGTCGCTGCAAGCATGCACCATGACACTTGGGGGCTAATGCAAGGTCATTTTTTACTTGCCTTATTGAAGACCCGACTCATCACATCGTAATGAGCCAGCCCTTGGGGGCTACTAATTGCTCATGTCAAAAATTCAAAGTACACAAGCCTTAATCCATTATATTGAAGGATCCATTGCTCAGTTGGTAAAGCACAAGGTTCTTAACCTTATGATCGTGGGTTCGAGCCCCACGGTAGGGGCTACGTCATTTGGTGTTATTAATTACTGCTCAAATTTACAAGATCATATCTACAAAGTCCCTGCTCATTATTGCATAATGACCCGGCCCTTGGGGGCTTCACTGGTTGAAGTTTTCATGAGCATAAGGCAATTACAAGTCCTAGGTTGCTGCAAGCATGACAACCTGGAACTTGGGGGCTACATATATGGAGTATTCAGTTTGACTAGTGACTGAGATGAACAAACCCTCATTTCTTCAAAGTTGCGATATTTGTATTGAAGTAAGTCTTAAGCTGTTATTACGCTCCCTTCTTAAGACTTGGGGGCTACAAGTGACATGCATATAAGGAGGTATACTTTCAAGCTTGATATGACCCGGTGCCATCAATATTTACAAACCGGCAAGTTCTACATCTTCAAGCCAGCTGAAAATCAGGAAGCCAATGTCAACAAAGTGACTATGAAACTGGCCTATCGACCCGGACTTTCAGAATAAGTGCCCGGATTTTTGGCATTGGCAAAGTTTGAACATATCTGCTAAAGGAGATTTGCTATAAGTCATGGACACGTATCAAGAAGGAAATGACAAGGACTTAAGAATGATCAGGTGCCGGTAATGGAAAACTTTTAACCCGGAGCACAATCTGTCAAATTTTTTCTTGTGTTTATTTTGCAGTATAACTTTACCATGGATAAATCCAAGCTAAATTGGGGGCTAATGTCGGGGATATACCCCGTGGTGCAACCCGCCGGATGTATGACCCGGCTGGAGCTTGGCGACTCACTGGCGACCCGCCCGGACCTGGCGGTTTACGGGCAACCCATCTGGACATTGCGACTCACTAGTGACCCGGCGGACGGGTCAGAAGGACAATAAGGCCCAAGGCCGAGTAGGCCCGTTCATGTGATGGTGGGCCAGTTTAAGAGGAAAGGCGTGAGGGATATTTCCCTTACAAGGAATCAAGATCTGGACTTGTACCCGACTTGTATTAGAAGATAGACTAGTCCTAATCCTATTGGGACTCCACATGTAACCCGCCCCTCCAACTTATATAAGGAGGTGCGGGGCACCCCAAGAAGGGGGCGAAGTAATCTCTAAGGCTAGATACAACAAAAGGGGAGCCGGCTTATACAACAACTCCCTCATGAGCATAATGAGACCTAGCCACAAACAACATGTAGGGCTATTACCGGATGATATTTCCCGGGGCCCGAAGCTGTCTAAACCCTTGTCTTGTGTGTTAATCCTCCTCGCGTCTCTCATCCCGATCAACCCCTCTCAAGCTACCACATAGATGCGTTGGCCTCACGACTAAGTCCTCAGACTAGGACATCTGCCGTGACAAATCCACGACAAGTTGCATATTGATGAAAGACCACATTCGAATTATTTAGTTCACTCCTTTATGCTACATCAATATTAAATGTTGTTATACATGGCAAGAGGTGAAGCATAAGTAAACTAACTATTTAAGCAAGTTTAAATGAGGCTGGAAACACGAACAACAATTCCGGAAAATCCCATATGCATATTTCGAATTTGGTACTGTTCTGTCCTAAATCATATTTTAAAGTTGTTAAACAAGAAAATAAAAGTGCACCAAGTTAATCTATGCTTTTTTCCACCCCAATTACATATATAGTTTATTTAATTCGGAGCTACGGTTAATTAGTTATGAAATAAACCATTTTAACATGACATTTATGCAAAATAATGCAAACAACATGTTAAACATTTTTAACATGGATGAAAGGAGCATAATATGAAACTAGATGAAATTCTAAGCATTTTACATATATAATGTTTTTACATATGATGCACGGTTGTGGAGTATTTATATGCATGAACATGGAGGGTTTTCCTGTAAAACAGCATTCCTGTGAGTAAATCGGCAAATTCACATAACTGAAAACAAACATAACGGGCCGAAATAGAGGCTGGCCCAACAGTGCACAGGTTTGGTGGGGTGGCTGCTCACATCGGGCCACTGGGCCGGAAGCGGAAAAGTGGCTGGGCTTGGCGCGGGTGACTTGGCGCTGGTCCACGCTGGCGTTGGAACGGGTCAATGCAGGGAGGCGACAACGCTCGCTCAAACCGGACGAAGCAGTGGTGAGGTCGGGCATGGCGGCGCGGGACATGGCGAGGCAGCGGAGTCGATGGACTTGGGCGCGATGGGAACCGGATCCCAACGGCAGCGGCGACGAGGGGGCTAGCAGGGGCGGCGCCATGGTTGCCTCTCTGTAGAAGCGTGAGACAGAGAGATGTGAGGCAGAGAGAGGGCGAAGGAAAGGAAGGAAAGGGAGGGGAAGGGAGAACCAGAGAAGAAGGCAGGGGAGTCAGGGAGGTGGATCTGGCACAGATGGAGCTTGACCAGGGCTCGCATGGCAGCGTCGTCTTCGGCCTCTGCAAACCATAGCGTCAACGAAGAATCAGAACAAAGGCGAGTAGATTAAGAGAGATAGAGAGAAGAACCAGGGGAAGGAGGAAAAGAGAAGGAGAGGTGCAGCCTGGTGGTGGTGCTGGTCCGACGATTGGACTCGGCGTGCACGAGGTGGTTGCCTCGATCCCACCTGGATCGAGCGCGGGTCTGCCCGCGGGAGAGCTCGGGAGGACGGAGCTCCGCTGGGGACAAGGACGAGGCGCATGGCTAGGAGAGCTCCGGGCATAGAGGAGGCCGGGACAAGAGGGATGACGCCGGAGGCGGAGCAGCTTGGGGTGGTACAGAGCTTCGGTGAGCGCGGCCATGTATGGGACCAGCGGATCGGCCATTGCTGCGGGGTGAGAAGGACCCGAGGGGGAAGCGAGAGAAAACATGAGGAAGGAGAGGAGCGGGTCACCGGCAGTGAGGCCGCTCCGGCGGCTCACCTACTGGCCGGACACAGGGAGGTGGTTCGAGGTGGAGGCATGCAGCAAGAACTCGGGCACCCTGCGGGATTCGGGCGGCTGTGCTGTGGTGGTTGGCTGGGCGAGGGGATCGAGGGAGATCGGGCGAGAGGATCCCGATGGAGAAGGTGCCGGTGCTAGGGTAGGATCCCTAGAAATCAGGTGGTTTGTCTAGATTAGGTTAGGGGGTCTAATATATAGCAAATGGATTTTGGGTAGGGGCATTTGGTCCCTCCGATCCTAATCGGACGGCCCCAGATAAATAGGCTAGGGAGTCCAAACAAATAACCGAAGATATTTTAGGGATGTTTGGGGATGCTCCGGATTCATCGGTCACAACAGCCCGGTTCGGGTTCCGAGCAGTTTTCAGACGCGCACAAGAGGGGGTCTGAGAGAGGTCGACAAAGACAAAGGGGCCTGACAAAGGTGAACAGAGACGAAGTGAGAAGCGGCAACTACAAACGACTACTAGTTTTATGAAAACATGCGGATGCAATGCGGATGATGCGATGATGAATGCAATAAACAAATAAATCACACGGCGACAACGAAAAACATGGAAGGCGTCTAGAGCGTCGGTCTCGGGGTGTTACAACTCTCCTCCACTTACAAGAGATCTCGCCCCGAGATCTAGGGATGGCACCGGAGAGAAACAGAAGAAGGAAGAGGTAAAACTAAGTTGCTCCTTTGACAAACGAATGAAACCATGAACCTTGAGAGGTTGAACAACTTGAAAGAAAGAATACAACGAATATGAACAAGATTGCAAACATCTCGTTAGGAAGAGGAGCAAGGAATATTACGAGGACTTTAAGGTTGCAAAGACATGAATCAAGAGTTTAATGGACAAGATAGAATTTGAAACCACTCCGCCGCCCTCGCCCAATCCGCCGCCGCCACATGGCAGCGCCGCCGCCCCTCCACCGCACGGCCCGGCGAGCCCGAGTCGGGCCCGCCCGAGCCTGTACGCCGCCCGGGTCGCCCGCTTCCCCTCCCGTCCCGCGCGCCCGACCCCGCCGCCCGGCTCCCTCCACGCCCGTCCTCCTCCGGCGACCCCGCGCCTCGCCGCCCGGCGTCCCTCCGCTCCGGTCGTCGCCCGCCTTAGGCGCCGGCGCGCCGCCCGGCCCGCGCCCAAGCGCGCCTCGGCTCCGCCGGAGCCCGAGCTCCTCGCCTCCCCGCTCCTCTCCGCCCCGCTCCTCTCCTCCGACGAACCCCGGCGACCGCGCCTCTCCCTCCTCTTCATCTCCGGCCGACGCCCTCCTCCTTCCCCATCTCCGGCGAGCAGCAGCCTCGCCTCGGTTCGCGTGCCGACGAGATCTGGACCGAAGGTTGACTTCCCCCCTCGTTTTCTGCCAAGTCCCGAGGATATTGCATTATGTGCTCATGTTCATCGCATCATATCTCTTTGCATACTGCTCCGTTTCATGCGCATGATATATCGAAATGTTCGTCACGAGATGCTGTTCATTTTGTTCTATTGTGCCATGCTCGTTTGAGTCCATCTTGATGCCCAAATCTCTGGTGCAAGAGTGCTATATGATGTTTTTTGCTGTTACTTATCAGATCTTGATGTTTTGTTATTTTTGTTGCATTTGATGCGTGCATCTTATGGGCATGAGCTCTACAGGTGTTTTAATCTATGCCATGCCATCTTTACAGAGGTGTATGCCATGTATTTTTGTGATCTATGTGTTGACTAGTACAAGCATGCAAACTAGGCTTCGTGATGTTTCTGTTTCCAGGGACTTAGGATTTTGCAGTTTGTTACTGCTGTTATTTTGATGCCATGTATCCATGTGTATACAGAGAGATGCATGCTTCTTTTGAATATGTTCATTAAGATTGTTTTGTAGATATAGTTATGCTCTCCATCCATGGCCCTGTTTGCAATTATGGAGTGCCCTAGCATGTCTTAATCTTGATCTACTTTTGCTATAAAATATTCCTCGCAGATTGTTAACATGAGATTCAATTTTGCAAGGTTGTTGTAGTTGATCCATACATGCTATGAACTTTCTTTTGCCATGGATAGCTTAATAAACATGCCATATTTCTGTAGGTATGCTTTTTTTTGTCATGCATTGATTTGTGATGAGTGAATCAAGCTCACCAAGATGCCCTCATAATTTCTGTTAATGCCATGCTCTGTTTTCTGCAAAGTCTGAAACCTGTTAACGAAACTTGCTATGTTTACATGGACGCCATCATATCTTCTGATCCTTTTTAGCTCATGGCCAGTAAGGGACTTTTGTTCTATGCATTTAGTATATTAATTCCATGCCTTGTTTTGCTATATTAAGTTCTTGTAGCATGTTGATTGCTTGCTCTGAACATTGCTACCTGATGCTGTTTCTGCCATGTCCAGTAATTTCACGAAGTCTGTGATGCTGATATCTTTTGCACTTTTGCCATGCTTGTTTGAACCTGCTGTGTTGTGATCTAGCCGTAGCTCAGTGTTCATCTTTTGTCAAGCATCTCCTGTAGATTACTGTCATATGCTTTGTTGCTATGTTGGGGTGCTGTAGCATAGTTACTTGTTGTATTCTTAGTGCTATCATGCTGTTAATCGCAGAATCGTGTCATTCTTGTTTTGCTTGCCATTTGCAAACCGTGCATCCGTTTCCGGTGATCTTTATATCGATTTCGACCGAAATCATCTCATCTTTCCAGTGGCATACTTGGTTTGCCAAGTTACTGCCTTTTTCATCATTTTTCTTCCGGAGCACGCATACGCATCGCATATCATATCTCGCATATCATGCATGTATTGCATCATGTTGCTTGTGCATGTCCCGTGATTGATTGTGGTTCCATTGCTTGTGTTCTTGCTGTGGGTAGATCCGGGAGACGAGTTCGTGAATGAGGAACCTGTTGAGTACGGTTACGAGGATCAAGCTTTCGACAACTCTGAGAACCTTGCACGCAAGATGGCCATACCCTCGAAATCACTTCTATCTTTGCTTTGCTAGTTGTTCGCTCTATTGCCATGCTGCGCTACCTACCACTTGCTATATCATGCCTCCCATATTGCCATGTCAAGCCTCTAACCATCCTTTCCTAGCAAACCGTTGTTTGGCTAAGTTACCGCTTTTGCTCAGCCCTTCTTATAGCGTTGCTAGTTGAAGGTGAAGTTGAAGTTGGTTCCATGTTGGGACATGGATATTTTGGAATATCACAATATGTCTTATTTAATTAATGCATCTATATATTTGGTAAAGGGTGTAAGGCTCGGCCTTATGCCTGGTGTTCTGTTCCACTCTTGCCGCCCTAGTTTCCGTCATACCGGTATTATGTTCCTTGAGTTTGCGTTCCTTACGCGGTTGGGTGATTTATGGGACCCCCTTCATAGTTCGCCTTGAATAAAACTCATCCAGCAAGGCCCAACCTTGGTTTTACATTTGCCAACCTAAGCCTTTTTCACTTGGGTTTTCGCGAGCCCGAGGATCATCCTTATTTAAACACCCGGGCCAGTGTTCCTGTGAGTGCTGGTCCAAACTAGAGCCACTTGCAGCGCCACCTCGGGGAAACTCGAGGGCTGGTTTTAGTTGTACGTAGTGTTCATCCGGTGTGCCCTGAGAACGAGATATGTGCAGCTCCTATCGGGATTTGTCGGCACATCGGGCGGCTTTGCTGGACTTGTTTTACCATTGTCGAAATGTCTTGTAAACCGGGATTCCGAGACTGATCGGGTCATGCTGGGAGAAGGTTTATCCTTCGTTGACCGTGAGAGCTTATAATGGGCTAAGTTGGGACACCCCTGCAGGGTACTATCTTTCGAAAGCCGTGCCCGCGGTTATGTGGTAGATGGGAATTTGTTAATGTCCGGTTGTAGAGAACTTGACACTTGACTTAATTAAAATACATCAACCGTGTGTGTAGCCATGATGGTCTCTTTTCGGCGGAGTCCGGGAAGTGAACACGGTTTGAGTTATGCATGAACGTAAGTAGTTTCAGGATCACTTCTTGATCATTTTCTAGCTTCGCGACCGTTGCGTTGCTTCTCTTCTCGCTCTTCTTTGCGTATGTTAGCCACCATATATGCTTAGTGCTTGCTGCAGCTCCACCTCATTACACCATCCTTTCCTATAAGCTTAAATAGTCTTGATTTCGCGGGTGTGAGATTGCTGAGTCCTCGTGACTCGCAGATTCTACCAAAACAGTTGCAGGTGCCGACGATGCCAGTGCAGATGATGCAACCGAGCTCAAGTGGGCGTTCGACAAGGAACGTGGTCGTTACTATGTTTATTTTCTGGATGAGCAGTAGTGGAGCCCAGTTGGGACGATCGGGGATCTAGCATTTGGGGTTATCTTATTTTCATTTGGTTTTGACCGTAGTCGGTCTATGTGTGGATTTTGGATGATGTATGAATTATTTATGTATTGTGTGAAGTGGCGATTGTAAGCCAACTCTCGTTATCCCATTCTTGTTCATTACATGGGATTGTGTGAAGATGACCCTTCTTGCGACAATACCTACTATGCGGTTATGCCTCTAAGTCGTGCCTCGACACGTGGGAGATATAGCCGCATCATGGGCGTTACAAGTTGGTAATCAGAGCCATCCCTGACTTAGGAGCCCCCTGCTTGATCGAATCGCTGGCGTTGTCGAGTCTAGAAAAAAAATGTTTTGAGTCTTAGGATTATATATATCGGAGAGTAGGATTCTTTTTACTCCTCAGTTCCTTCGGCGCTCTGGTGAGGCCTCCTGACGTAGAAGTTTTGACTCTTCTCTCCTCAAATTTCACTAATTTTTTTTAGGATCACGCGGGTATCTTGGAATCGTTCCGATGGTTTTGTGACGAGAACATTGTTCTTGGTGCCTCCTGACATTTAGGGGTTGTGGCAATGTCCCGGGGAGTTGAGCTTCGAGGTGTTGTCATCACAATTTTATCGTTGCAGTTCTGGAATACCTGAGTTTCGCCGACATCGAAAATCTCTTTTATGCAGTTGTTGGTGAGATCACCTCGATGCCACCCAGTACTGGGGTGGGAGTTCGGGAGTATTGCCATGACTCGTATCACGGATGCTTTTCGAAGGTTGAGGTACACGATTTCCGAAGGTTTCTTGGTTATGTGTTGACGGATGGATACAGCTGGATCTAGGGATTGCTAGTTTGGGTTATATATTTTGTGTCCCCTGTATCCCCAACACCAGATTGCATAACCAGAAAGTTTCGGGAGTTTATAGGTGGGATTCAAGTAGCTCTTAGCATTTCTTCCCGCAGATATTTGGTTTGTGATTGGGTAATCCTTACCACTTATTTGTTCCACTCGTACCTTGTTATTTTACTCATCAATCTCTTATCAAGTGGTTTCTCACCTTAATGGAAGTGTGATGATTTACTATGGAATTCATTCGTTCATCCTCGTTCGAATGTTTATTGTGAAGACTATATGTTGCAATTTCTATCCGTTGATTCAATTTGCCTATCTGTCTATCAAGATGCTAACGGATGTATCCCTCTTCAAGATGGCTCCGCCAACGCGTCAGAATCCGGAACGCAATGAGGGGAGTCAGGCGAACCCTCCGCCACCACCTCCGCCTCCGGAGGCATGGCAAGCTGTCATGGCAGCCACCAACGCCAATGCTTAGATGATTTTGCAACTCTTGCAAGAACGCAGCCAAGGGCAAGGCAATCAAGGGAATCAAGGCCAAGGCAACAATCAGCCTCACTTCGCTACCCTCAACCAGTTCCTCGCTAATCAGCCGAAGTCTTTCAGCTACTGTGCCGAGGCCACAGACGCCGATAATTGGCTCGTGGACATCAACAAGCATTTTGAATGTAGCAATGTCAGGCCTGAGGACTTTGTCAAGTTCGCTTCTTTTCAACTCAAGGATCAAGCTGCCGAGTGGTATCAACAATACAAAGATTCCAGAGGAGGTCGTCTGATTACCTGGGATGATTTCCGCCGAGAATTTAAAGCTCACCACATTCCACAAAGTGTTGTTGAGAGCAAGCCTGAGGAGTTCCGCAATCTCAAGCAAGGCAGCATGTCCGTGTATCAATACAATACCCAGTTTGAGAAACTCGCTCGCTTTGCTAAGCAAGACGTTCCTGATGAAAAGAGCATGATCTATCAATTCAGAGGTGGCCTCAGAGAAGATCTGCAATTACCTCTCATGCTTTTTGAGCCAACCATGTATGATGATTTCTACAACATGGCTCTGAAGGAAGAGGCTGCTCAGCTCAAGTGTGAGGCTTCTAAGAAGAGAGTCAGGGACGCAGTTCAGTCTTCTTCTTCCTCACTAGTGGCTGCTAAGCAATAGAAGTTCTGGTTGCCTCCTCCTCCGTTTCGTCAGCCTTACCAGCAGAAGAGCAAAGGTGGCCATGGATCTTCCCACCCACCCAACCCTGGCTATCAGAACAAGTGTCAGAATCAAGCTCCAAAGTCGAATGCTCCTTATCATCGTCCACTCTCAGAGGTGACTTGCAACAAGTGTCAGCAGAAAGGTCACTATGCTAACAAGTGCTTCAACCAAAGGCGCCTTCCGCCTCCTCCTCCTGTGAGATCTTCCAGCAATGAAGTGGTCAAGCATAATCCCAAGTCTGCAAAGGTGAACATGATGAATGCAGCTCAAGCGGAGGAATCTACTGATGTGATAATGGGTAATCTCTCAGTTAATGATATTCCTGCAAAAGTCTTATTTGATACTGGTGCATCTCTTTCTTTCATTTCAAGACCTTTTGTTGCCAAGCATGAGTTTGTGACGGAAAAGATTCCTATCCCGTTGAAGATTGTGTCCCCGGGCAAGCAAATGTCTTCTAATAATTGTGTCCCGGATGTTTCCATCAAGATGGGAAACTATAAATTTCTGTCTAAACCAATTGTCCTTGGTGACTCGGATATTGATCTAATTCTCGGGATGGACTGGCTTTCTAAGCACAAGGCTCAACTTGATTGTGCTGCCAGGGAAATTCAATTGACACACTCTTCTGAGGATGTTATCATTTATGCCGCTCGTGATGAGACCATTCGGTTATTCTCTCTCAATGAGAAGGGCGAGTTGGATGCTATCTCTCAAATTCTAGTCGTTTGTGAGTACCAAGATGTCTTTCCAGAAGAGCTTCCGGGTATGCCTCCTCACCGGCCAGTTGAGTTCGTTATCGATCTTGAGCCCGACACTGAATCCGTTTGCAAGCGTCCTTACAAGCTTGGACCCAAGGAGCTGAAGGAATTGAAGAAACAGCTCGATGAACAAGAGCGTCTGGGTTTGATCAGACCGAGTTCATCTCCATGGGGTTGTGGTGTTCTTTTTGTCCAGAAGAAGGATGGCACGGACAAACTTTGTGTCGACTACCGTCCATTGAACAAGAAGACAATCAAGAACAAGTATCCACTTCCCAACATCAATGAGCTATTCGAGCAACTTAAAGGTGCTAAAGTATTCTCCAAGCTTGACCTCCGGATGGGTTATCATCAGATTCGCATTCGTGAAGAAGATATTCCCAAGACAGCTTTCAGAACAAGCTTTGGTTCTTATGAATATACTGTCATGTCTTTCGGCCTTGTCAATGCTCCTCCAACGTTCTCTCGAATGATGAATTTCATTTTCAACCCCTATACCAATGAATTCGGCCTGGTGTATCTCGATGATATCTTGGTCTTCTCCAAGAATAAGAAGGATCACGCCAAACATTTGCGATTGGTGCTCGACAAGCTCAGAGAGTATCAATTTTATGCAACGTTTTCCAAATGTGAGTTTTGGCTTGATGAAGTTCTTTACCTTGGTCATATCATCTCTGCCAAGGGCATCGCTGTTAATCCCGAGAAGGTGTCTGCAATTGTGAATTGGGAACCTCCTCAGAATGTCAAGCAGCTCCGCAGTTTTCTTGGTCTTGCAAGCTATTGCCGAAGATTCGTTGAGAATTTCTCTAAGATTGCAAAGCCTCTTTCCAACCTCCTCCAGAAGCATGTGAAGTATGTCTGGACGCCTGAGTGTGACGTTGCTTTCAACACTCTCAAAGAGAAACTCGTCACAACTCCTGTCTTAACTCCTCCTGACGAATCCAAGCCATTCAAAGTTTTCTGTGATGCTTCTCTTGAAGGTCTCGGTGCTGTGTTAATGCAAGAGAAGAAAGTTGTGGCCTATACCTCTCGTCAGTTGAAGCCCAACGAAAAGAACTACCCCACTCACGATCTTGAGTTGGCGGCAGTTGTCCATGCATTAATAACATGGAGACATCTCTTGTTGGGAAGAAAAGAGGACATATTTACCGATCACAAGAGTCTCAAGTACATCTTCACTCAGCCCAACCTCAACCTCAGGCAGACTCGATGGGTCGAGATGATTCAAGAGTACAATCCGAGTATTGAATATACTCCAGGCAAGGCCAATGTCATTGCAGATGCTTTGAGCAGGAAGGCTTATTGCAACAGCTTAATTCTCAAGCCATTCCAACCGGATCTTTGTGAAGCTTTCCGCAAGCTGAATCTCCAAGTTGTTCCTCAAGGCTTTCTTGCCAACCTCATAGTCTCTCCTACTTTGGAAGATCAAATTCGTGAGGCACAACTCCTGGATACCATGGTGAAGAAGGTGAAACGTGGTATTGACAAGGGTCTTTCCAAATACAAGTGCTATCGCATTGACGACAGAGACACTTTATTCTTCGAGGACCGGATTGTGGTTCCTAAAGGTGATCTAAGGAAAGTCATTATGAACGAGGCGCACAATTCTCTTCTTTCCATTCATCCTGGAAGTACGAAGATGTACCATGACCTCAAGCAGTCGTATTGGTGGACTCGAATGAAGCGAGAAATCGCTCAATTCGTGAATGAATGTGATGTCTGTCGAAGGGTGAAAGCAGAACACCAACGACCAGCTGGTCTCCTCCAACCTCTTGCTATCCCAGAATGGAAGTTTGATCATATCGAAATGGACTTCGTGACTTGATTTCCTAAGTCCAAGCGCAGAAATGATGCTATCTTCGTTGTCATCGACAAGCTTACAAAAGTGGCTCATTTCCTTCCAATCAAAGAATCTATCACAACAGCTCAGTTGGCAGAGCTATACACCTCCAGGATTGTCTCCTTGCACGGCATTCCACAATTGATATCTTCAGATCGTGGAAGCATCTTCACTTCTAAGTTCTGGGACTCCTTCCAGAAGGCCATGGGCACCAACATTCGCTTCAGCACAGCTTTCCATCCTCAAACTAGTGGCCAAGTCGAGCGAGTCAATCAAATCCTTGAAGATATGCTCAGGGCTTGTGTCATTTCCTTTGGCATGAAGTGGGAAGATTGTCTTCCATATGCCGAGTTCTCCTACAACAACAGTTTCCAAGCGAGTTCGGGCAAGGCCCCATTCGAGATTCTATATGGCAGAAAGTGTCGTACTCCTCTCAATTGGTCAGAGACTGGTGAATGCCAACTTCTTGGCAAGGACTTAATCACAGAGGCTGAAGAAATGTGTAAAGTCATCCGTGAAAATCTCAAAGCCGCGCAATCGCGCCAGAAGAGTTACTATGATAGCAAGCACCGTGACTTGGCTTTCGAGATCGGAGACCATGTCTACCTCCGCATCTCTCCAATGAAAGGCACTCATCGCTTCGGTATCAAAGGGAAGCTTGCCCCTAGATACGTGGGTCCTTTCAAGATCATTGGTAAAAGAGGCGACCTCGCCTATCAACTTGAGCTTCCCTCCAACTTCGCGAACGTGCACGATGTGTTCCATGTGTCACAGCTTCGCAAGTGCTTCAAGACTCCTGAGCGCACCATCAACTTCGAAGAGATTGACCTCCAAGAAGATCTGTCTTATCATGAGCACCCCGTTGCTATTCTTGAAGAAACTGAGCGCAAGACTCGCAACAAGTCAATCAAATTCCTGAAAGTGAAGTGGTCGCACCATTCCGACCGAGAAGCCACCTGGGAACGCGAGGACCACCTCCGTTCCGAATATCCGGAGTTCTTTCAGTCCTAGATATCGGGACGAGATCCTCTCGTAGTGGTGGAGTGTTGTAACACCCTGGATGTTACTTTCCATATTTGTAACTCCAACTCTTGCCATTTTCGGCTATGTGTTATGATATTCCCTTCGTGGTTGGGTTTTGTTTTTCGTTTTGCATTCTGTTCATGTCATGCATCCCATATCATGTCATCATGTGCATCTCATTTGCATACGTGTGCGTGTCATGCATCCGAGCATTTTCCCCGTTGTCCGTTTTGCAATCCGACACTCCCACGTGCACCAGCGCACCCCTTTTGTTTCTTTTCGTGAGCGGGTGTTAAACATTCTCGGAATGGACCGAGGTTTGCCAATTGGCCTTGGTATACCACCGGTAGACCACCTGTCAAGTTTCGTTCCATTGGGAGGTCGTTTGGTGCTCCAACGGTTAACCGGGTAACCGCAAAGGCTTTTTGTGTGTTGCAGAAAACCCCCCCTCCAAACAGCCCAATAACCCATCTAAGACCCCTCCATGCTCTCGTTCATTCGATCACGATCGTGTGGGCGAAAACCGCACTCCATTTGGAGCCTCCTAGCTCCCTCTACCTATAAGTATGTGATCCCCTCCGAAATCCCGGGTCCCGAAAACCCTAGCCTCTTCCTCCTCCGCGCGCCGGACAAAACCTCCCCCGCCGCCGGACACGTCCGCCGCCGCCCACGCCCAATCCGCCGCGGCGACGTGGCCGCGCCGCCGCCCCTCCACCGCGCGGCCCGGCTAGCCCGAGTCGGGCCCGCCCGAGCCCGTACGCCGCCCGGGTCGCCCGCTTCCCCTCCCGGCCCGCGCGACCGACCCCGCGCGCCCGGCTCCCTCCGCGCCCATCCTCCTCCGGCGACCCCGCGCCTCGCCGCCCGGCGTCCCTCCGCTCCGGTCGCCGCCCGCCTCCGGCGCCGGCGCGCCGCCCGGCCGGCACCCGAGCGCGCCTCGGCTCCGCCGGAGCCCGAGCTCCTCGCCGCCCCGCTCCTCTCCTCCGACGAACCCCGGCGACAGCGCCTCTCCCTCCTCTTCATCTCTGGCCGACGCCCTCCTCCTTCCCCATCTCCGGCGAGCAGCAGCCTCGCCTCGGTTCACGTGCCGACGAGATCTGGACCGAAGGTTGACTTCCCCCCCTTGTTTTCTGCCAAGTCCCGAGGATATTGCATTATGTGCTCATGTTCATCGCATCATATCTCTTTGCATACTGCTCCGTTTCATGCGCATGATATACCGAAATGTTCTTCACGAGATGCTCTTCATTTTGTTCTATTGTGCCATGCTCGTTTGTGTTCATATTGATGCCCAAATCTCTGGTGGAAGAGTGCTATATGATGTTTTCTGCTGTTACTTATATGATCTTGATGTTTTGTTATTTTTGTTGCATTTGATGTGTGCATCTTATGGGCATGAGCTCTACAGGTGTTTTGATCTATGCCATGCCATGTTTACAGAGGTGTATACCATGTATTTTTGTGATATATGTGGTGACTAGCATAAGCATGCAAACTAGGCTTCGTGATGTTTCTGTTTCCAGGGACTTAGGATTTTGCTGTCTGTTACTGCTGTTATTTTGGTGCCATGTATCCATGTGTATACAGAGAGATGCATGCCTCTTTTGAGTATGTTCATTTAGAATGTTTTGTAGATATAGTTATGATCTATCCATCCATTGCCCTGTTTGCAATTATGGAGTGCCCTAGAATGTCTTAATCTTGCTCTACTTTTGCTATAAAATATTCCTGGCAGATTGTTAACATGATATTCAATTTTGCCAAGGTTGTTGTAGTTGATCCATACATGCTATGAACTTTCTCTCACCATGGATAGCTTAATAAACATGCCATATTGCTGTAGGTATGATTTTTTTTGTCATGCATTGATTTGTGATGAGTGAATCAAGCTCACCAAGATGCCCTCATAATTTCTGTTAATGCCATGCTAACGAAACTTGCTATGTTTACATGGGTGCCATCATATCTTCTGATCCTTTTTGGCTCATGGCCAGTAAGGGACTTTTGTTCTATGCATTTAGTATATTCATGCCATGCCTTGTTTTGCTATGTTAAGTTCCTGTAGCATGCTGATTGCTTGCTCTGAACATTGCTACCTGATGCTGTTTCTGCCATGTCCAGTAATTTCACCAAGTCTGTGATGCTGATATCTTTTGCACTTTTGCCATGCTTGTTTGAACCTGTTGTGGTATGATCTAGCCGTAGCTCAGTGTTCATCTTTTTTCAAGCATCTCCCGTAGATTACTGTCATATGCTTTGTTGCTATGTTGGGGTGCTGTAGCATAGTTACTTGTTGTATTCTTAGTGCTATCATGCTGTTAATCGCAGAATCGTGTCATTCTTGTTTTGCTTGCCATTTGCAAACCGTGCATCCGTTTCCGGTGATCTTTATATCGATTTCGACCGAAATCATCTCATCTTTCCAGTGGCATACTTGATTTGCCAAGTTACTGCCTTGTTCATCCTTTTTCTCCCGGAGCACGCATACGCATCGCATATCATATCTCGCATATCATGCATGTATTGCATCATGTTGCTTGTGCATTTCCCGTGATTGATTGTGGTTACATTGCTTGTGTTCTTGCTGTGGGTAGATCCGGGAGGTGACTTCGTGAATGAGGAACCTGTTGAGTATGCTTACGAGGATCAAGCTTTCGACAACTCTGAGAACCTTGCACGCAAGATGACCATACCCTCGAAATCACTTCTATCTTTGCTTTGCTAGTTGTTCGCTCTATTGCCATGCTGCGCTACCTACCACTTGCTATATCATGCCTTCCATATTGCCATGTCAAGCCTCTAACCATCCTTTCCTAGCAAACCGTTGTTTGGCTAAGTTACCGCTTTTGCTCAGCCCTTCTTATGGCGTTGCTAGTTGCAGGTGAAGTTGAAGTTGGTTCCATGTTGGGACATGGATATTTTGGAATATCACAATATGTCTTATTTAATTAATGCATCTATATATTTGGTAAAGGGTGGAAGGCTCGGCCTTATGCCTGGTGTTTTGTTCCACTCTTGCCGCCCTAGTTTCCGTCATACCGGTATTATGTTCCTTGAGTTTGCGTTCCTTATGCGGTTGGATGATTTATGGGACCCCCTTGACAGTTCGCCTTGAATAAAACTCCTCCAGCAAGGCCCAACCTTGGTTTTACATTTGCCAACCTAAGCCTTTTTCCCTTGGGTTTTCGCGAGCCCGAGGGTCATCCTTATTTAAACCCCCGGGCCAGTGTTCCACTGAGTGCTGGTCCAAACTAGAGCCACTTGCAGCGCCACCTCGGGGAAACTCGAGGGCTGGTTTTAGTTGTACGTAGTGTTCATCCGGTGTGCCCTGAGAACGAGATATGTGCAGCTCCTATCGGGATTTGTCGGCACATCGGGCGGCTTTGCTGGACTTGTTTTACCATTGTCGAAATGTCTTGTAAACCGGGATTCCGAGACTGATCGGGTCGTGCTGGGAGAAGGTTTATCCTTCGTTGACCGTGAGAGCTTATAATGGGCTAAGTTGGGACACCCCTGCAGGGTATTATCTTTCGAATGCCATGCCCGCGGTTATGTGGCAGATGGGAATTTGTTAATGTCTGGTTGTAGAGAACTTGACACTTGACCTAATTAAAATACATCAACCGTGTGTGTAGCCGTGATGGTGTCTTTTCGGCGGAGTCCGGGAAGTGAACACGGTTTGAGTTATGCATGAACGTAAGTAGTTTCAGGATCACTTCTTGATCATTTTCTAGCTTCGCGACCGTTGCGTTGCTTCTCTTCTCGCTCTTCTTTGCGTATGTTAGCCACCATATATGCTTACTGCTTGCTGCAGCTCCACCTCATTACACCATCCTTTCCTATAAGCTTAAATTGTCTTGATTTCGTGGGTGTGAGATTGCTGAGTCCACGTGACTCACAGATTCTACCAAAACACTTGCAGGTGCCGACGATGCGAGTGCAGATGACGCAACCGAGCTCAAGTGGGAGTTCGACGAGGAACGTGGTCGTTACTATGTTTCTTTTCCGGATGATCAGTAGTGGAGCCCAGTTGGGACGATCTGGGATCTAGCATTTGGGGTTATCTTATTTTCATTTGGTTTTGACCGTTGTCGGTCTATGTGTGGATTTTGGATGATGTATGAATTATTTATGTATTGTGTGAAGTGGCGATTGTAAGCCAACTCTCGTTATCCCATTCTTGTTCATTACATGGGATTGTGTGAAGATGACCCTTCTTGCGACAATACCTACTATGCGGTTATGCCTCTAAGTCGTGCCTCGACACGTGGGAGATATAGCCGCATCGTGGGCATTACAACATCTTCATGAGAAATCACCGGGTTAGAACATTGAAGAAAAAGAATGAATAGACTTTTCACGAATAAAATGGATACTTTATTAAGAAATCTGAGTCCTTGAAGAAAAAGGGTGGGACGGTGGGAAAACAAAGGCAACTTGGAACGGATGGAACGGTCAAATCCTTAGGCTTATCAACGGCGCCCGTATGGAATAACTTGAAGAGAAGCACGCCGGTTGGTAAAGAATTGACATGAAAATCTCTATGATCAAAAGGATTAGCACTTCCATAGAAATATGAGAACACCGCTTAGGAAAGGTATGGAATCAACACATGACATTGAAGCAACTCGAATACAACAACTCAAAACAAAACAAAGGATTGGCTTAGGAAATAAGCCGAAAGCCGAAAACAAACATATGATAGAGATTTCGCCCAAAGTGTTCGCGATGAGGCCCCACGGGCAAGACGTACAGCGGACATCATGAATGACAAATGAGATGTCCCCGAATCAGCATAGCCAAGGATTCTTTAAGACGCCTCGCGACCACTGTAAATCGACCGTGAAAAATGAACCACTACACATTGGACCCCAATCTCAAATCATACATCTGTGGAAAAGAAATCCTGGGTAACTACTTGAATTCCCACCTATGAACTCCCGAAACTTTCTGGTTATGCAATCTAGTGTTGGGGATACAGGGAGGCACAAATATCTCACACAACTAACAAATCCTACACTCCAACTGTATCCATCCATCAACACATAACCAAGAAAACCTCGAAAATCGTGTACCTCAGATACATCTGATCGCTCTCCCCAGTACTGGGTGTCGTCAAACTACTCTCACCACAAAGAGTATAAAAGCGTTTTCGATGTCGGCGACCTCTGGTATTCCGGGACTGAAACGATAAGCACTGTGACAAAAACACCTTGGAGCTCAACTCCCCAGGACACTGCCACAACCCCTAAATGTCAAGAGGCACCAATACAGAATTCCCGTCACAAATATATCGCAACGATCCAACAATACCCATGTGATCCTAAAAAAATTGAGTGAAAAATGATAGAAGAGTGGGAAAACACCTACGTCATGTGTCCTCACCAGAGCAACGAAGGGGATAAGGAGTAAAAAGAATTCCTACTCTCTGATATAACTAGACTCAAAATAGTTTTTTGCTTCTAGACTCAACAACGTCAGTGGTTTCATCAAGCAGGGGCTCCTAAGGTCGGTAAGGCTCTGATACCAACTTGTAGCACCCAAGATGCGATTCTATCCCAATCACGTGATGAACTCATGATTGGGGCACAACCGCATTTCGAGCGCATAGCAAGGTGGATATCATTACAACATACCATGTACTAAATAGATGAGAATACAAGGTAAAGGCTTACACTCGCCACAAGCTACAACATCAATACAACAGTTCATCAATACATAGCAATCATCATACAGAAGAGCGGGATCTGACTATGGATGAAATCAAACAAAAAAGAAGAACGACATCCACCTTGCTAATCCCAGGCCCCCCGGCCCGGAACCTATCCCTTGATCGAAGAAGAAGCAGAAGATCATCAGATCATCGCATTGCCTGTACCTCCAACTATTGTTGTAGTAAACTGTGAGCCACGAGGACTCAGCAATCCCATTACCATGGGTATCAAGACTAGCAAAGTTTAATGGGTATGGAATGGATAAGTGGTGAGGTTGCAGCAAGCGACTAAGCATTGTATGACGACTAACTTACGAATACAAGAATAAGAAGAGTAACTACGCAAACGGTTGCAAACTAGTAATGATCAAGAAGTGATCCTGAACTACTTACGTTCAAACATAACCCAACCGTGTTCTCTTCCCGAACTTCGTCGAAAAGAGACAATCACGGTTACACACGCGGTGGGTGTATTTTAATTCGGATCTGGTGTCAAGTTCTCTACAACCGGATATTGAAAACTCTCATCTAACACATAACCGCGGGTACGACTTTCGAAAGATCAAATCCTGCAGGGGTGTCCCAACTTAGCCCATGAAAAGCTCATGATCCGCGGAGACAATCCTCCATCTCGGGACCCTCCGATCAGACTCGGAATCTCGGTGCACAAGACATTTCGACAATGGTAGAACAAGTCCAGCAAGACCTCTCGGCATGCCGACACCCTAATAGTAGCCACGCGTATCTCGTCTCAGGCCACGACCGGATTGTCCAAACTTCCGGTAGGCCAATCACAGAGTTTCCCCTAGCGGCCACCAGTGGTTGACAAGTTGGACCAACACTCATGAGGAGCACTGGCTCGGGGGGTTGATTAAGAGACCTCGGGGGCCTGCGGGTCCCTATGCAAGTTTTTAGTTGTTATTAGGCAAATGGTAAAACCAATGTTGGGCCTTGCTGGAAGAGTTTTATTCAAAGTGAACTGTCAAGAGGGGCCCATAAACACTCACCGTGTCTGGGACGCAAAATCAAGGAACATATAACCGGTATGACGGAAACTAAGGCGGCAAGAGTGAAAAAAAACACCAGGCAAAATGACGATCCTTCCACCCTTTATCAAGTATATAGATGCATTAATTAAATAAGATATATTGTGATATCCCATGATATCCATGTCCCAACATGGAACAACCTGCAACTAGCAACGCTATAAGAGGGGCTGAGCAAAGCGGTAACATAGCCACACAACGGTTTGCTGGGATGGTGGAAAATGTTAGAGGCTAACATGGCAAATTGGGAGGCATGATAAACAAGTGGTAGGTAGCGCGACATAGCGATAGCATCGAGACAACTAGCAAAGCAAAGATAGTAGTGAGATCCAAGGTAATTGTCATCTTGCCTGAAATCCCGCTAGGTAGAAGATCGAGTCCATGAAGTAATTGAACCAACATAGTCGAACGGATCCTCACAGTCGCAACAATACTGGAACTATCAAGAAGAAGCAACACCGGAAAGAAGCAAACAACATGGTAAACCAACAAGCATAATCATGGCATGATGCACAATCAAGTATGATGCATGTCCGGTTTAATGAGGCATGGCATGGCAAAGTGCACAAACAATACTACAAGTTAAGTGGAGCTCAATATGCAACGAGTTGCATATTGACGAAACACCACATTCGAATTATTTAGTTCACTCCTTTATGCTACCCATCAATATTAAATGTTTTTATACATGGCAAGAGGTGAACCATAAGTAAACTAACTATTTAAGCAAGTTTAAATGAGGCCGAAAACACAAATAACAATTCCGGAAAATCCCCATATGCATATTTCGAATTTGGTACTGTTCTGTCCTAAATCATATTTTCGTCAATATGCAACGAGTTGCATATTGACGAAACACCACATTCGAATTATTTAGTTCACTCCTTTATGCTACATCAATATTAAATGTTTTTATACATGGCAAGAGGTGAACCATAAGTAAACTAACTATTTAAGCAAGTTTAAATGAGGCCGGAAACACAAACAACAATTCTGGAAAATCCCCATATGCATATTTCGAATTTGGTACTGTTCTGTCCTAAATCATATTTTAAAGTTGGTAAACAGGAAAATAAAGTGCACCAAGTTAATCTATGCTTTTTCCACCCCAATTACATATATAGTTTATTTAATTCGGAGCTACGGTTAATTAGTTAAGAAATAAACCATTTTAACATGACATTTATGCAAAATAATGCAAACAACAAGTTAAACATTTTTAACATGGATGAAAGCAGCATAATATGAAACTAGATGAAATTCTAAGCATTTTACATATATAATGTTTTTACATATGATGCACTGCTGTGGAGTACTTATACGCATGAACATGGAGGGTTTTTGTGTAAAACAACATTCCTGTGAGTAAATCGGCAAATTCGCATAACTGAAAAAAACATGAACGGGCGGAAACAGAGGCTGGCCCAACAGTGCACATGTTTGGTGGGGTGGCTGCTCACATCGGGCCACTGGGCCGGAAGCGGAGAAGCGGCTGGGCTTGGCGCGGGCGACTTGGCGCTGGTCCACGCTGGCGCTGGAACGGGTCAATACAGGGGGCGTCAACGCTCGCTCAAACCGAACGAAGCAGAGGCAAGGTCGGGCATGGCGGCATGGGACTTGGCGAGGCGGCGGAGCCGAGGGACTTGGTCGCAATGGGCACCGGATCCCAACGGCGGCGGCGACGAGGGGGCTAGCAGGGGCCGCTCCATGGTTGCCTCCCTGTAGAAGCGTGAGACGGAGAGATGTGAGGAAGAGAGAGGGCAAAGGAAAGGAAGGAAAGGCTAGGGAAGGGAGAACCAGAGAAGAAGGCAGGGGAGTCGGGGAGGTGGATCCTACACGGATGGAGCTTGACCAAGGCTCGCTTGGCGGCGTCGGCTTCGGCCTCTACAAACCACAACGGGAACGAAGAATCAGAATAAAGTGAGTAGATTAAGAGAGAGAGAGAGAGAGAGAGAGAGAGAGAGGAACCAGGGGAAGGAGGAAAAGAGAAGGAGAGGTGCAGCCAGGTGGTGGTGCTGGTCCGGCGATTGGACTCGGCGTGCACGAGGTGGTCGCCTCGATCCCACCTGGATCGAGCGCGGGGCTTCCTGCGAGAGAGCTCGGGAGGATGGAGCTCCGCTGGGATGAGGAGGAGGCGCACGGCTAGGAGAGCTCCGAGCATAGAGGAGGCCCGGACAAGCGGGGCGACGCTGGAGGCGGAGCAGCTTGGGGTGGTGCAGAGTTTCGGTGAGCACGACCATGGATGGGACCTGCGGATCGGCCATAGCTGCAGGGTGAGAAGGACCCGAGGGGGAAGCGAGAGAAAACATGAGGAAGGAGAGGAGCGGGTCAACGGCAGTGATGCTGCTCCGGCGGCTCACCGGCTGGCCGAATGCAGGGTGGTGGTTCGAGGTGGAGGCGCGCAAGAAGAACTCGGGCACCTTGCGGGATTCAGGCGGCTGTGCTATGGTGGTTGGCTGGGCGAGGGGATCGAGGGAGATCGGGCGAGGGGATCCCGATGGAGAAGGTGGCGGCGCTAGGGTGGGATCCCTAGAAATTAGGTGGGTTGTCTAGATTAGGTTAGGGGGTCTATATATAGCAAGCGGATTTTGGGTAGGGGCATTTGGTCCCTCCGATCTTAATCGGACGGTCCAGGATAAATAGACTAGGGTGTCCAAACAAATAACCGAAGATATTTTAGGGATGTTTGGGGATGATCCGGACTCCTCAGTCATGACAGCCAGGTTCGGGTTCGGAGCAGTTTTCCGACGCGCACAAGAGGGGGTCTGAGAGAGGTCGACAAAGACAAAGGGGCCTGACAAAGGTGAACAGAGATGAAGCGAGAAGCGACAACTACAAACGACTACGGGTTTTATGAAAACATGCGTATGCAATGCGGATGATGCGATGATGAATGCAATAAACAAATAAATCACACGGCGACAATGAAAAACATGGAAGGCGTCTGGAGCTTCGGTCTCGGGGTGTTACGAGCCTGGCGGCGGCGGTAGGCGTCGAGCTAAGTGGTTTCCGCTGCGATAGGCGGTGCCATGCATAGACGCAGAGGAGCTTGTGCTGGTGTGAATGGGGACTAGAGGGCGTGGTGGGTGGGGTGAGGGTTTTTGTGACGTGGGGATGGTGAGGGTTTTCTTTTTCTTTTTTTAATTGGATGGTGAGGGTTTTCTGTCCCATAAAGAGTTCCAGAGGCAACGGTTTGCTAGAGCCAACCGTGTGTGATTGACGTAACATGGTTCCAATTTTGGGAACCGTGTGTGATTGACGTACTACCTCCATCCTGGTTTATTTGTCCCCTTTGTAATTTGTACCAAATTTTGACCAAATATGTAACTAACAAATGTTTATGCGTGTCAGCAAAAATTATATCATTGAACACTATGTTCAAATACGCATCCAACGATATAATTTTTGCTGACCTGCACTAACATTTTGTCAGTTAAGTCTTTGGTCAAAATTTAACACAAATTACAAAGGGGGCCAATAAACCAGGACGGAGGTAGATTCCATCAACCGAACTGATTGCATCCATATCCCACGTTTAGACATAAGTAAACATAGATTAAACATACTCAGACATAGATAATAAGCGTACACAGGCATAGTTCAGCCATAAGTAGATAGTTCAACCGTCATTAAGTCACTACATAGCCATACATAGTACGATCCCACATCTCATCTCATCTGCCAGCACGATCCTGAAGCTTCTCCAGGTACTCGGCGTACGTGCCGTGCGCCACCCTGCGAGAATAGTTTTGCTTGAAGGAGCCAACGGTCCGTCCTGTTGCATGCGCCAGAACACTTTGATACGCGTCATGAAGCTTGTCGTTGCAAAATGGGCATCGATAGCCGTCGTCCTAGGTCCTAATATGCCTATTATGTATTCCGGCAGAAAGCTCCCTCAGGATTTGCCTCTTGTACCTCCTCTGGCCATCTTATCCTCGCTGTCCACATCGTCAGATAGCACCTATACAAATAGTAAAAAAATTTGGCATCAAATCAATGTTTACATGCCGTGAAGTAGGATTAGGAATTTATGGCTATTTTTTTTACACATATCAAGAGATTATGGTTCGATTTTTAAGCACAATCTTCTATGTACAGACCAATCTTGAAGAAAATAATGGCACAAACATATATGTAGGTCATTCAGAATCAATTGTCAAGTCCTGGCTAGGAATTATTAGCACAAACACTAACCCTAGTCGGATTACTAGCAAAAATGATCTGCACAGATGAAACAACTAATCACTTATCACTTGTACCATTCAAACAATCAATACACTACACGGATCTAACAAAACTTACTCAGATTCATGGATTGGGAGAACATAACCATAGGATTTCTATTCCAAAAAGGGGGAGGCGGGAGTAACCAGAGAAACCCTAGGATCTATTTGACACATAAATGGGTATAGATGACTAACCAGTTGTCCGTCGTCGTCGGAGTCATCGCCGGAGTAGTCGTCAGAGTCGTCGCCGGGGTCGTCGCCCGAGTCGTCACCGGAGTCGGTGTGGGACTCTGCCTCCGGCTGTGGAAGCTCGACGCCGTCGATGACGTCAGGGTGTAGCGATACCCTGTTGGCTGTGAGGACAACCTCTGTCTCCATCTCTATGCCATGCTCTAGTGCTTCAGCAGCCCCGGCGTCACCACTCCCTCCGATGGGGCACTTCGGCAGCATCCTCATACACTGACGGCTTTGAGGACTGAGAGCAGCGTCGAGGATGCAAGCGGAGAGAGAGGATTCTGTGTGTGGCGAGGATGGGGGGTGCGGCCGCTCGGGCGCGCCATTAATATGGAGTAATGGGAGAGAGGCGGGCGGCGGTCAAACCGCTGGCTCACCTCCCGGTGAGCCTGCGCACATGACTGCTGGCATGCCTACCGTCATTTCACATAGCTACTCGCACGCCTCCCGATGAGATTGCGTAGCGAGCACGCCTCCTGTCAATTCACACACATGCACGCACGCCTCCCGGTCTTCCTGCGTGGTGGACTGCTCGCAAGCATCCTGTCAACTCACGCCTGCTCGCACGACACACGGGTCACGTGCCGGCACGTATATTATTTTTCTATTTGGATGATTAATGATGCCGCTTTATTGCGTAACCGAAGCATGGCATGTATCCATTGTTGGTCTAATGCTCACGGTCCGAATAAATAATCCGTTTGGGATATTGGTTCCCAATTATTAATAATCTCCCATTTATAAGAAGATAAAGATTACATCAAAACTGGTTTCAAATTTGACAAAAAAAGTACAATGCCACTTCGTATTGGTGTCCATATGACAACACGATAAGTTTCATGAATTTCAAATAAGTTTTAGATGTACTAGAATTTAAAAATCAATATTCTCAATGTTTGAAATTTCTTGCACGGGGAGTAAACATGCACCCAGTGAGACACATGTGTTTTTGCAATCCATTTACGTGCACTGTCACGTGTGCATGTAGCCCAAATTTGATTTTTGCACATTATACCCCTAGAAAATCAATCAATGTACTAAAATGTCTTAATGATCTATGTTTTTTTTCAAAATTAAAACATCCCTCCTTTGGTAACTTATGTTCATCGTGGGATAATTTAACATGCATCGTAGTTGCGGTGGATTCGCGGTGTGTGTGTGTGTGGGGGGGAGGGGGGGTGGCGACTGGCTTGCAGTACACTACGAGTCGTGAGCCACCGTGTGGGTTGGCCGTTTTGTGAGGTAGGTGCCACATCAGAGTCGTGAATTCATTATTTAAAACATTACACAACCCTTTCATACATACATGTTTTGGCCACATGCAGTCGATGGTTGTCCTACACGACACTCGATACTCGAGTGTGACGCTTTCTGTGGGCCCGTGAGGTCGTCCTCCATCACTTTGACGAACAGCCGGCGGTGAGGTTAATTTGACCAGCAAGGTAGAATATTTTTTGATTGTGTTATGGTGGGAGTATATATATAGTACGTGTCGAAGAGGTGGGAGGGGACTATCATATATACTATACGTATGCGTCCGTGAACAAGTACACCTCACTCAGTGTGGAGACTTCTCGGTTTTCGAGGCACGTGCCACATCAAAATTGTGAAATTGGCTATTCAAACATCACACAACACCTCGTTGGGCCACATGCATGCACGCGGTGGTTATCCTAGGACACTCACGTGTGATGCTTCCATCTGTGGGCCCATGAGGCCATCATCGATGCATGCATCACTTCGACCTACATCGGGAGAGGTTAATTAATTCACCATCAAGGAGGATTCTTTTTGGGTTGTATTACGGTAGGAGCATATAGTATGCATCGAAGAGGGGGAAGGGGACCAACATATGTAGTACACTTCATGAACCTCGCTCTGTGTGGGGACTTTACGGTTTTCAAGGCATGTGCCACATCAAAGTTGTGCATTTTGGGTATTCAACATATGTTTGGCCCACATGCAAAGCGATGGTGGTTGTCCTCTCCCACCCACTTAAGCGGTTATCAGTGACATTGATGCTTTTCCATCTGTGGGCCCGCTTGGTCCATCACTACTTTGCCTGACAACGAGAGAAGTTAATTTGACTTAGGAGGGGATTATTTTTTGTTTGTAATACGGTATATATATATAAGTCATGCTCTGGGATGACATGATACAGTTTGAGCACACACATGCATGTGTACGCATGAATCCCTCCCATCGTGTCAAAGTGGCTAGTACCACGACATGTCATGAACCGATCTCGCTCTGTGTGGGGACTGTATGATTTTCGACGCACGCGCCACATCAATGTTGTGAAATGGTATTCAAACATGCATGCACGCATCACCTCCATACATATGCATGTATTGGTTGTCTTCGAATGGTACACTCCCTCGCGTGGTTATCGGCGACAAGCCTATATATTCGTGGGCCCGCGTGGACATCCATGATCATCTTGGCCAACAACAAGATAGGTTACCATGGCGGATTCTTCCTTCGGTTCGTGTTATCATAGTATAGGCCATGGTGAGATTCAGACCTAATTAAGTTTGAGCGCATACTATGCACGCATGCATGCATGAATCCCCGTCATCGGCTTGAAGTGTGGTGTGACATACATATGCATCGTCAACCTAACCCTCACTCAGTGTGGGGATATCTGGCTCGAAAGCACGGTGCCACATCAAAGTTGTTCCATTGTGTATTCAAAACACACCTCTCCATACATATGTTTGGGCCACACGCAGGCAATGGTTGTCTTCGGGGACTAGCTACTTGCGTGATTATTGGCGAGCTAGCCCATCTTCGGGGTCGCATGGACGACAATCACTTTGACCAACAACAAGAGAGAGGTTGTAATTATTCTTGGTCCGTTTTACGATCCATCTTGGTGAGATGCCTCTCTGGCCTACCGACTGAAAGTGTGTGTGTGTGTGTGGGGGGTGATGTCTACTATGCAACTTTATTCTTGTAGACTCGTGTTGGGCCTTCAAGCGCAGAGTTTTGTAGGACAGTAGCAATTTTCCCTCAAGTGGATGACCTATGGTTTATCAATCCGTGGGAGGCGTAGGATGAAGATAGTCTCTCTGAAACGACCCTGCAACCAAACACAAGAAAACTCTTGTGTCCCCAACACACCAAATACAATGGTAATTTGTATAGGTGCACTAGTTCGGCGAGATGGTGATACAGCGTAGTATTGATAATAGAAATATATTTTTATAATCTGAATAAATAAAAACACCAAGGTAACAAATGGTAAACGGGCACAAAAACGGTATTGCAATGCTTGAAAATGAGGCCTAGGGTCCGTACTTCCGCTAGTGCAATCTCCCAAGAATGCTAATATAATTGGATCATATAACCACCCCTCAAGGTGTGATGAAGAATCACTCCAAAGTTCCTATCTAGCGGAGAACATAAGAAGAAATTATTTGTAGGGTACGAAACCACCTCGAAGCTATTCTTTCCGATCGATCTATCCAAGAGTTCGTACTAAAATAACACCAAATAATTTCAGATTCATAATACTCAATCCAACACAAAGAACCTCAAAGAGTGCCCCAATATTTCTACAGAAATAAAAGACGAGAACGTGCATCAACCCCTATGCATAGATTACCCCAATTTCACCGCGGGAATCCGCGAGTTGAATGCCAAAACACGTATCAAGTGAATCAATATGATACCCCATTGTCACCATGAGTATTCATATGCAAGATATATATCAAGTGCTCTCAAATCCATAAAAGTATTCAATCCGATAACAACGAAATCTCAAAGGGAAAAACTCAATTCATCACAACAAGATAGATAGGGGAAATCACCATATGATCCAACTATATTAACAAAGCCCGCGATACATCAAGATCGTGACATCTCAAGAACACGAGAGAGAGATAGATTAAACACATAGCTACTGGTACAAGCCCTCAGCCCCGCGGGTGGACTACTCCCTCCTGATCGTGGTGGCCACCGGGATGATGAAGATGGCCACCGGGATGATGAAGATGGCCACCGGAGATGATTCCCCCCTCTAGCAGGGTGCCGGAATGGGGTCTGGATCTGTTTTCGGTGGCTACATAGCCTTGTGGCGGCGGAACTTCTGATCTAGGTTAACCCCAAGGGTTTTTGGAATATTTTGGATTTTATAGGGCAAAGAGGGGGTGCGGGAGGCCACCGAGGTGGGCACAACCTACCTGGGCGCGCCTGGGCCCCCAGGCGCGCCCTTGTGGGTTGTGCTCCCCTCGGGGCACCCCCCAGGTGCTGCTCTGGCCCACTGGTGGTCTTCTGGTCCATAAAAAATCCACAAAAAGTTCTACGGTGTTTGGACTCCGTTTGATATTGATTTCCTGTGATGTAAAAAACAAGCAAAAAACATCAACTGGCACTAGGCACTGGGTAATAGGTTAGTCCCAAAAAATGATATAAAGTTGCTATAAAATGATTGTAAAACACCCAAGAATGATAATAAAACAGCATGAATACTTCATAAATTATAGATACGTTGGAGATGTATCAGGGGGGCTACTAATTCGCACTTTGCTAGGCGAACCTCTATGGGGGGGCATGCATTCATAGGTTAGGATTCCCTTCATGCCGACACGAGGGTGGGGGGGGCAAGCAATACCGTGCGCTTTGCGAGATAGGTGCCACATCGAAGTTGCATTTGGTATTTGAACATCAAACCACCCTTTTCATACATATATTTGGTCCACATGCAAGTGTGTTCGTGTTCTGACCCTCTCCCGCGTCATTTTTCGCCAAATTTATTAACATTAGACAAGTCGGATGACGCAACAGACACGGTTCACTCACACTAACCGTGTGCCATGCTGGTGCCCCTGTCACGCACATCCGCACTGTACATTGGGCACCACGAGGCTTCCCCTCTCAAAAATATCTACCCGACTACAACTTTTTTCTGTTTGATAACACCAGGTTATTATGTTTCGACCGTGTGTGATGTTTCTTGTTCCCGCTCCCGCCTGCATCCCTTGAAAATATCTGCCCGCCTCGAGGGTTTTTCTGTTTCATAACACACAGTTGTTATCTCCGCACCGTGTGCGATGCACCATCATCCAAATTTTCAATAGCCCCGGCATTTCACTCCCGCGTAGTAAAACTTTCAGTAAACACATCATTTCCTCAAACACACCCCCGCCCCCTCCACACACACACACCAAAACCACCTCGGGCGTGCGTGCACACACACACACCCACCCCCTCCCTTGCTCGAAACCCTAGCAAGGTCGCCGCCGCCGCAAGGCCTCCATTGTCAACATCTGCCGGTTTGCCCCTGCAGCTTACCCACCGATCTCCAAACCCAGTCCGCCCTGAGTTTCTTGGATGACGTGTGCCAAACGCCCCCTTTCCCACAGATCCCCATCCCCATCCCCCACTCTAGAGCGTCGTAGCCTAAGCCCGGCTACGCTTCCCGTGGAGCTCGAGGAGCGACTGGCCCAAAAGAGGTGTATCGCGGTCTCTTCGCCTGACGTCGCCGAGGAAGCTGACAACCATTACTGGCCACAGGCACTCAATCAGCGGGCTAGAGTATGCGGGTATGTCGCGGACGCCGACTACGACATCAAGGTTGTCGACAGCGATAAGCTGAGGTGGGCTATATCACCGGTTAAGTGGCCCACCCCAACCCCTCGGGTTCAACCGCCGTCGATCTCATCCATGGCCCCGCCGCTGATCTCCTCTGGCGCGCTGTCAAAAAATTTGCCATCCTACATCGCCATCGAGCCCCTTTTGTCATTTCTGAAGGACACGTTCTGCGATGCTGGCTTGGGATCCACAGCTTCCAAGTCAGACCTCATCGACGGCCACCACGAGGAGGGCACCCTCTCTGGCTCTTCCAAGGGGAAAGGGCCCATCTTCTCTTCCAAGGGGAAAGAGCCCGCCTGAGACATCAGGGAGGGCACCCTATAGTCGTGCTCTTCCAAGGGGAAGGAGCCCATCGGCGACAACATGGAGCGCATCCAGGGTCCGTGCTCTTCCCACGGGAACGAGCCCATCTGTGGCAAGTGAGGAAACCCATGATTTGTTTTGCCGTGCCTCTTCACAGGGGGGAACCCATGATTTGTTTTGTCGAGTCCCTTTTGTAGTGTAGTGAGAATTGCAATACGGTTATTCATTTAAGTTAGAGAACAATTGTTGTTCTGTTTACATGAATAAAACCTTTATGGTCATACACACCAACGAAAATGGTTTGTTGGATCTCGATCGTAGTGATACACATATTCATAATATTGAAGCCAAAAGATGCAAAGTTAATAATGATAGTGCAACTTATTTGTGGTACTGCCGTTTAGGTCATATAGGTGTAAAGCGCATGAAGAAACTCCATACTGATGGGATTTTGGAATCACTTGATTATGAATCACTTGATGCTTGCAAACCGTGCCTCATGGGCAACATGACTAAAACGCCGTTCTCCGGAACTATGGAGAGAGCAACAGATTTGTTGGAAATCATACATACAGATGTATGTGGTCCGATGAATATTGAGGCTCGTAGCAGGTATCATTATTTTCTGACCTTCACAGATGATTTGAGCAGATATGCGTATATCTACTTGATGAAACACAAAGTCTGAAACATTTGAAAAGTTCAAAGAATTTTAGAGTGAAGTGGAGAATCATCGTAACAAGAAAATAAAAGTTTCTACGATATGATCGCAGAGGTAAAATATTTGAGTTACGAGTTTGGCCTTCAGTCAAAACAATGTGAAATAGTTTCACTACTCACGCCACCTGGAACACCACAGTGTAATGGTGTGTCCGAATGTCATAACCGTACTTTATTGGATATAGTGCAATCTATGATGTCTCTTACCAATTTACCACTATCGTTTTGGGTTATGCATTAGAGACAGCTACATTCACGTTAAATAGGGCACCATCAAAATCCGTTGAGACGACGCCTTATGAACTGTGGTTTGGCAAGAAACCAAAGTTGTCGTTTCTTAAAATTTTGGGGTTGCGATGCTTATGTGAAAAAATTTCATCCTGATAAGCTCAAACCCATATCGGAGAAATGTGTCTTCATAGGATACCCAAAGGAGACAGTTGGGTACACCTTCTATCACAGATCCGAAGGCAAGACATTCGTTGCTAAGTATGGATCCTTTCTAGAGAAGGAGTTTCTCTCGAAAGATGTGAGTGGGAGGAAAGTAGAACTTGATGAGGTAACTGTACCTGCTCCCTTATTGGATCACAGAAATCTGTTCCTGTGACTTCTACACCAATTAGCGAGGAAGTTAATGATGATGATCATGTAACTTCAGATCAAGTTACTACCAAACCTCGTAGGTAAACCAGAGTAAGATCCGCACCAGGGTGGTACGGTAATCCTGTTCTGGAGGTTATGTTACTAGACCATGACGAACCTACAAACTATGAAGAAGCGATGGTGAGCCCAGATTCCGCAAAATGGCTTGAGGCCATGAAATCTGAGATGAGATCCATGTATGAGAACAAAGTGTGGACTTTGGTTGACTTGCCCGATGATCGGCAAGCAATTGAGAATAAATGGATTGTCAAGAGGAAGACGGACGCTGATAGTAGTATCACTATCTACAAAGCTAGAATTGTCGCAAAAAGGTTTTCGACAAGTTCAAGATGTTGACTACGATGGGAGTTTCTCACTCGTATCTATGCTTAAGTCTGTCCGAATCATGTTAGCAATTGCCGCATTTTATGAAATCTGGCAAAGGGATAAACAAAACTGCATTCCTTGATGGATTTATTAAAGAAGAGTTGTATGTGATACAACCAGAAGGTTTTGTCAATCCTAAAGGTGCTAACAAAATATGCAAGCTCCAGCGATCCATCAATGGACTGGTGCAAGCATCTCAGAGTTGGAATATACGCTTTGATAAGTTGATCAAAGCATATAGTTGTATACAGACTTGCGGTGAAGCCTGTATTTACAAGAAAGTGAGTGGGAGCACTACAACATTTCTGATAAGTATATGTGAATGACATATTGTTGATCAGAAATAATGTAGAAATTATTCTGCAAAGCATAAAGGAGTGTTTGAAAGGAGGTTTTCAAAGATAGACCTCGGTGAAGCTTCTTACATATTGAGCATCAAGATCTATAGATATAGATGAAGACGCTTGATAAGTTTTTCAATGAGTACATACCTTAACAAGATTTTGAAGTAGTTCAAAATAGAACAGTCAAAGAAAAGAGTTCTTGCCTGTGTTACAAGGTGTGAAATTGAGTAAAGACTCAAAGCCCGACCACGGCAAAAGATAGAAAGAGAATGAAAGTCATTCCCTATGCCTTGGCCATAGGTTCTATAAAGTATGCCATGCTGTGTACCAGATCTATTGTATACCCTACACTGATTTTGGCAAGGGACTACAATAGTGATCTAGGAGTAGATCACTAGACAGCGGTCAAAATTATCCTTACTGGAATAAGGATATGTTTCTCGATTATGGAAGTGACAAAAGGCTCGTCGTAAAAGGTTACATCGATGCAAGTTTTGACACTAATCTAGATGACTCTAAGTCTCGGTCTAGATACATATTGAAAGTGGGAGCAATTAGCTAGAGTAGCTCCATGCAGAGCATTGTAGACATAGAAATTTGCAAAATACTTACGGATCTGAATGTGACAGACCCATTGACTAAAATTATCTCACAAGCAAAACATGATCACACCTTAGTACTCTTTGGGTGTTAATCACATAGCGATGTGAACTAGATTACTGACTCTAGTAAACCCTTTGGGTGATGGTCACATGACGATGTGAACCATGGGTGTTAATCACATGGTGATGTGAACTATTCATGTTAAATCACATGGCGATGTGAACTAGATTATTGACTCTAGTGCAAGTGGGAGACTGAAGGAAATATGCCCTAGAGGCAATAATAAAGTTATTATTTATTTCCTTATATCATGATAAATGTTTATTATTCATGCTAGAATTGTATTAACCGGAAACATAATACATGTGTGAATACATAGACAAACAGAGTGTCACTAGTATGCCTCTACTTGACTAGCTCGTTAATCAAAGATGGTTATGTATCCTAACCATAGACATAAGTTGTCATTTGATTAACGAGATCACCTCATTAGGAGACTGACGTGATTGACTTGACCCATTCCGTTAGCTTAGCACCCGATCGTTTAGTATGTTGCTATTGCTTTATTCAAGACTTATACATGTTCCTCTGACTATGAGATTATGCAACTCCCGTTTACCGGAGGAAAACTTTGTGTGCTACCAAACGTCACAACGTAAATGGGTGATTATAAAGGTGCTCTACAGGTGTCTCCAAAGGTACTTGTTGGGTTGGCGTAGTTCGAGATTAGGATTTGTCACTCCGATTGTCGGAGAGGTATCTTTGGGCCCACTCGGTAATGCACATCACTATAAGCCTTGCAAGCATTGTGACTAATAAGTTAGTTGCGGGATGATGTGTTACGGAACGAGTAAAGAGACTTGCCGGTAACGAGATTGAACTAGGTATCGAGATACCGACGATCGAATCTCGGGCAAGTAACATACTGATGACAAAGGGAACAACGTATGTTGTTATGCGGTCTGACCGATAAAGATCTTCGTAGAATATGTGGGAGCCAATATGGGCATCCAGGTCCCGCTATTGGTTACTGACCGGAGACGTGTCTCGGTCATGTCTACATAGTTCTCGAACCCGTAGGGTCCGCACGCTTAAAGTTACGATGACAGTTTTATTATGAGTTTATGTATGTTGATGTACCGAAGGAGTTTGGAGTCCCGGATGAGATCGGGGACATGACGAGGAGTCTCGAAATGGTCGAGACGTAAAGATCGATATATTGGACGACTATATTCGGACTTCGGAAAGGTTCCGAGTGATTCGGGTATTTTTCGGAGTACCGGAGAGTTACGGGAATACGTATTGGGCCTTATTGGGCCATACGGGAAAGAAGGAAAAGGGCCTCAAGGGTGGCCGCACCCCTCCCCTTGGTCTGGTCCGAATTGGACTAGGGAAGAGGGGCGCCCCCTTCCTTCCTTCTCTTTTTCGCTTCCTCTTTTCCTATTCCATATGGGAGGTGGAATCCTACTAGGACTAGGGAGTCCTAGTAGGACTCCACACTTGGTGCGCCCCCTCCTAGGGCCGGCCTCCTCCTAGGGCCGGCCTCCTCCTCCCTTGCTCCTTTATATACGGGGGCAGGGGGCACCCCATGGACACAACAATTGATCCTTGAGATCTCTTAGCCGTGTGCGGTGCCCCCCTCCACCATATTACACCTCGATAATACCGTTGCGGAGCTTAGGCGAAGCCCTGCGTCGGTGGAACATCATCATCGTCACCACACCGTCGTGCTGACGAAACTCTCCCTCAACACTCGGCTGGATCGGAGTTCGAGGGACGTCATCGAGCTGAACGTGTGTAGAACTCGGAGGTGCCGTATGTTCGGTACTTGATCGGTCGGATCGTGAAGACGTACGACTACATCAACCGCGTTGTGATAACGCTTCCACTGTCGGTCTACGAGGGTACGTGGACAACACTCTCCCCTCTCGTTGCTATGCATCACCATGATCTTGCGTGTGCGTAGGAATTTTTTTGAAATTACTACGTTCCCCAACAATTTCTTCTTTTTTACCACAGGCGCATTAAAACCTAACTATCCTACGGACTTACAAGGACTCTCTTCGAGCCTGGTTTCGTACAGATAGCCGAAGACCATTCCTCTCAAGGAATCTCTCTCTCCAAGGCGAAAGCGGCGCACACGTGCGGCAGGATATCCAAAGGATTTTGTAGACCAAAATTTATTCAAGGACTTGTATAGAGCCTTTCCCCTTATTCTTAGACCCACGGCATATAAAATGGCCTTGATGATTATGGTGCCCTCTGTACAATCACGTTTTGACATAATAATCAGATTCTAGTGAAGACAATTTTTATTCGGTATCAACTTCATTCATAAACCGTATTGCGTCTCCTTAGTTGTTTCACTCACACATCTCGGCACAAATTGCCAGGGGATCTATGTGGCCACACATATGTTGCCAAAAAAAGCCCGAATAGCTTTATAGCACACTTCGGCGTCCCAAACTTGGCATTATATGCATCGGTTTTGTCGGATTTCAGGTTCCGGCAAAACCCTTAAGGTTCGAACGCTGGGGTGCGCACGAAGATCTCTCCCTCCACCTAGCTCACTCACTCACCATGATCTCAAAGCTCAGCACATCGAACTCGAAGAACAGGGGACACAAGAGTTTATACTAGTCTGGGCCACCAATGTGGTGTAATACCCTACTCCAGTGTGGTGTGGTGGCTTGCCTTGTAGGCTGGGGATGAACAAGTACCAGAGAAGAACAACCACTTGAGGAGAGGTGTTCTTGACCTCGGTGAGCTTGTGTGGTTGAGGATGATCTGAATGATCTGTCCTTGGCTAAGGTGGTGGCTAGTCCTATTTATAGAGGCCCGGGTCCTCTCCCCAAATGTTAGGCGGGAAGGGATCCCACAAAGGCCAATTTGAAGGGGGACCGCTAGTACAATCTATCCTGACAAAAGGTGGTCTTCGCCTGCCAACGGCTCTGGTGGTGACGCGGTCGTGGGCTCCGCGATGATCTCTGTCCTGCCGTCCTACTGGTCTTGGTCTCGTTGCATCGATATGGAAACCTTTGCCTGATGCCTCGGGACTCCTCGCCTGCGCTTGCCCCTTTAGCACCAAAGAGGCAATGGGTACTCTACGCCCGCAGGCGCCCGCCTGGCCTTGGTCGTCATGGCTCACGTCACGGGAACCTCACGAGGTGCCCCTCGCCTCGATCTCTCCGCTCCCCGCGAGCTAGCCTAGTGAGGCCGCCCCTGAGGTGGTCTTGTGTCGTCCGCCTTGCGAGGCTCGGCCCCTCGCGAAGGTCTTGAGTGTTTGCTGGTGAAGATGGGCCGTACCAAGCCGCTGGAGGAGCCATGCCGTGGGCCGCAAGCAGGCAAGTCTGGGGACCCCCGTTCCCAGAACGCCGGCAGTAGCCCCCGGGCCCAAGGCGCGCTCGGACTTGGCTTCGAGGCGAAGCCAAAGGGCAAGTGGGGAGCGCCGCGGGCCCCAACTGCCCGCGGCCTTGATTGACGCGTGGCGACTGATGGGACGTGGGTGTCTCCGCTTCCCCACGCTACCTCGGCAACTGCCCGACTGACAAAAGGCTGGCGCGCACTGCGCTGCCTTCATTGCTTTCCTTCGTCTTGCTCTAGATCCCCTTTCTTGCTCCTCGCTTCCAAAGGACTCTAGATCCGCCCAAATCCTCCTACGAGCCTGGCACCAATGGTGCCCAACAAAGCTAGGGCTGCTCCTCCGCCTTCCTGGTACGAGCCGACGCTCACTGCGCCGAGCGTCTTGGAGAAGAACCTTGCCGCCATGCTCCTGATGATGGCGGAGGGCGATGAGAAGAGTAAGTCCGCGCTCTGGGCTGGCCCCGCCGAGCTAGAGGCCCCAAGCAGCACCTTCTACCCCTTATTCATGCGCAGCATCATCGCGGGGTTGGTTCCCCCTTCTCCGATTTCTTCTATTCCGTCCTCCGGCATTATAAGATTCACGCCCTCCATCTTCATCCCAACTCCATCCTGCTCCTGTCGATCTTCGCCTTCTACTGCGAGCCGTACGTCGGAGTGATGCCGTCCGTGGCACTGCTCGGGGTGCGTCAACTTCGTCACAGACAACAAGACCAACACGATCTCAAAGGCCGGGAAGAAGGCCGAGGGCTTCAGGAGCAAGTGGGTCCTGATGGACGCCAAGTGCTCCCACCCCCGGCTGGTGCTGCCGATGGAGATGCCCGTGTCCGACGACGGGTGGCTCCGCGTGAAGCTCACCGACCCTCGGGCGGAGTTGGTGCTGGAGAGGATGATTGCCGACCTGAAGCCTAGTGTCTCAAGGGCGGAAAATCTGACGGGAGTCATGATCGTCAAGGAGTTCATGGCTCAGCGCGTGGCTCCCCTCCAGGCGCGCGCGCCCCCTGTGGAAGCTCGGGTACGAAGGGGACGACCTCCGCCTGCGTCCGGAGGACCTGTCTGACGGGGAGCTGGGCACGGCCCTCCGCTCCTTGGTTGGGGATGACCAGGGGTACCCACCGGACAACTTCGTTCCCTTGTACCGTCGCTCGGATGGGGCAAAGATTGTTGTCGCCATGCCTGTCTTCGATAGGCGTGGTCTTGTGCCGCCTGCGCCCTCTGGGGCCCCTGTGGCGAAGGTTCTGGTGGTGGCGTCCTCTGACGAGGAGGAGGAGCAGGACTCGGCGGCCATCCTGGAAGGGTCTAGGGAGACCTCCCCTCCACGCAAGGCTGATCTTCTTCATGCCTTGCCCGACGATGCCGACGCCGATGACCACTCGGCGAAGGAAGTCCCGCCTCCCGCTGGTTACCACAAGGTCCAGTGTCTCTCCCTCAGGGAAGCCGACTTCCGGTGTCCCGACGAAGAGTAGATCGTCGCTGATCTCTCGAGGTGACGCCCCTGCTTCACCACCGCGGCCTCGCAGACTCCTGGGGACCGCGCATCTGTGCCACAGGCCGTGAGGCCCCTAAGCTTTGCACTTCTGAAGAGGCACCGGGACTACACCGCCGTGGACCAGTGAGTTTCCGGCCCTGACCTTGCCCTTGTTCCTGCTCCTATCACGGCTTCCTAATGCTTCCTCATTGATCTTCTAGGCCAACATCGTCGTCGAAGAAGAAGAAGGAAAGGGCGGCCACACCCTCGGGGGCCCAACAGCCTGGCACGGCCGCACCTCCTCCGGCGCAGAAGGGCGGCGATGGCGCCCGCACTTCTCCGGCCCGGTTGTCCTCGCGAGGCCTAGAGGAGCGCCCCCAGGAGAGGGCGACCGCCAAGGCCTCGCCAATTCCTGAGGTGCTCATCCCCAGCCCGCTGGCCGAGGCCCCGCAGGCTCCGGAACTCCTGGCCTCTTCTTCTACCGCCATCAGCCTGCAGGTCTTGGCGACGATGTTGCCTCCTTCTTCTGCCTCACCATCAGTTTGCAATCCTTCTGCCTTGCCCGACGTCCTGGAGCACGCTCTTTCTGCGCTGATTCTGCTGCGGGATGATCTTCAAGGCCCCAACTATCGCCTGGTGGTCGGGCGCCTGGAGCTGATCTCTGGCTGGCTCCACTCCGATGCGTCCGTCCGGGCGGTGCTGATCCAGGCCGTGGTGGCCTCTGAGGACAAGCAGGCCGTCGCCCAAGCCCGGGCTACCCGCGAGGTGGCGCTGAAGGACGCCGGGGCTGCCTAGGATTGCTGCCGGTCGCTGGAGGCCGAGCTGGAGACCATGCACAACGAGTGTGCGGCTGAGGCTCGAGGCCGCCAGGCAGAGGAGGAGAAGATGAAGGCCCGAGAGGACGCCGTCAGGGGTCGCGACACCGAGCTGGAGCAATTGGCGAAGGCGCAGGCCACGGAGCGCAGCTGGCTGGAGAAGATGGAGCAGGAGATGAAGGCAGAGAGGGCCGAGCTGGAAGCAAAGCGAAGGTCCTGGCTGAGGACCACATGGCCTTCAAGTCCCTTGAGGAGAAGTCCCGCGTGGCGCTGCAGGCACTCTACGAGAAGGGCTTGGAGGAGCCGCTGGCGACAGACGACGAGGGCCCCACCCAGCTGCTCCCTCATCTGGTCGCGGTGCTTGAGGGCGTCGTGGACGGGATCGGCCCCTTAGTGGAGGGGGAAGCCTGCGCACTCACCTCGGCTGCACTGACGTGCATCTTTAGCCACCTCCATCTTCGTGATCCTGACACCGACCTTGACAAGCTACTCGAGCCCGTGGACGACGAGCACTGCACAGCTGCTGCCGAAGCCGTGAAGAGCCAGGTGGAGGCCTTGCTGAAGAAGTTCCGCGCCTTCGACCCTGCGCCCTCAAATGGCGGTGCTGCTGAACCTGCAACTCCGGCAGGCGGCGCATGTGAGGGCAACGTCACTATGGGAGGGGCATCCCTCACAAGTGACGGCGGCATCCAGGGATGACGAGATTGTCGGATCTCGGGTTCCGGCAAAACCCTTAAGGTTCGAACTCTGGGGTGTGCGCGAAGATCTCTCCCTCACAGATCACGCCCTCACAAGCTTTGCGATCTCTAGGCTAGCTCGACGAACTCGCAACACAAGGGACACAAGATTTATACTGGTTCGAGCCACCGTTGTGGTGTAATACCCTACTCCAGTGTGTGGTGGTGGATTGGCTGTTGGGCTGAGGATGAACAGTACAAGGAGAAGAACAACCTCCTGAGGAGAGGTGTTCTTGTGCTTGGTGAACTTGTGTGGGTGAGGATTGCTCAAGATGAGATTGATCGATCCCAATGAGATCCATCCCCTACTGTGGTGGCTAGTCCTATTTATAGAGGCCCTGGTCCTCTTCCCAAATATTGAGCGGGAAGGGATCCCACACGGCCAATTTGAAAGGGGACAACTAGTACAGCTTATCCTGACAAAAGTAGCCTTCGCCTACAAAAGGCTCTAGTGGTGACGCCGCCTTGGGCTCCATGGTGACCTCCGTCTTGCCGTCCTGCTAGTCTTGGTGTCATTGCACCAATAGGGAAACCTTTTCTCAATGCCTCGGTACTCCTCGCCTACGCTTGCCCCCTTAGCACCAAAGGGGAGACAAGGACACTGTGCGTGCTGGCGCCCGCCTGGCCTTGGTCGTCATGGCTCACGTCACGAGAACCTCGCGAGGTTTGCCTGGCCTTGATCTCTCCGCCCCTCGCGAGCCAGCATGGTGAGGCCGCTCCCGAGAAGGTCTTGTGTCATCCGCCTCGCGAGGCTTGGCCCCTCGCGAGGGTCTTGTAAGCTTGTTGGCGAAGATGGGCCGTATGGGTCCGCTAGCAGAGCCACGCCGTGGGCTGCAGGCAGGAAAGTCTGGGGACCCCCGTTCCCAGAACGCCGACAGTAGCCCCCCGGCGCAAGGCGCGCTCGGACTTGGCTTCGAGGCGAAGCCAAAGGGCAAGTGCGGAGTGCTGCGGGCCCCAACAGCCTGCGGCCTTGGTCGACGCGTGGCGGTTGATTGGACGTGGGCGTCTCCGCTTCCCAACGCTGCCTCGGCAACTGCCCGACTTGACAAGTCCCTGCGACATGCAAGGAATAACCATCATTACCTGTGATGTGATCGTGGGGGCACTGGTTGGCCTTCTCTTGCTATAAATGGGGAGGGGGGCGGAGCCCCCATTGCCCGTCTCTTCCCATTCCGCTCGCTTCTTCCCCATTGCTCCATTGCTAGCAGAGACACGAATGCGCCATCGAAGAGGTTCTCCGCCGCGGAGAAGGGGAAGGCCCCTCGCGAAGGGCCCTGCTCTCCGATGCCCAAGCGTGGACGTGGCCGTCCCTGCAAGCAGACCGCGACCCCCGCCGCAACACCCCGCGGCCGCGGCGGTGCTGCTTCGCGTGGCAGGGTCGCTTCGGTCGCGGCAGCCCTATTGATGAAGGGAGACGCACCGTGGTCGCACGGCCTCCCGGGCCGCGCTTCCACTCAGCGGAGGTGCTGACGGAGTTCGTCGTCTGGTCGGAGGACCCGGCCGGGAACTGGCTTCAGCTCCCGCGCTTCTTCGTCGGCGGGCTGCCGACCGCAGGCCCTTGCGGGCTCTAGCTGCTGGCGGACGGCTGCTGCAGCAGAGCTTCCTGGGTCGCGGTTGAGGTCTCCGTCGCGGGCAACATAGCCCTGGCCCGCGGCTGGCAGACGTTTGCCCACGCGCGCGGCCTGGGCAGGCGGTGCACCCTTCATTTCAAGTACGGCGACGCGACCCTCTACGTGAGGGTGTTTGGGGAAGATGGTCGCCGCGCCGGATGCTTCCCCGAGGTCAACGACGGCGACGAGGTGCTCGGCCTTGGCGATGGTCGTGACGAGGATGAGGGTGAACCTGCCCTTGGCGTCGACCGCGTTTCGTCCAGCTACGGCGGCTCTTCCCCTGGCGACAGCTCCAGCAGCGGTGGTTACGACCAGCCGCCGCGCCCACTTCGAAGGTGGCAGCGGGTCGTCTCGTCGTCGCGCCCCTATGAAGCGCGAGGAGGGGTCTGGCTGAGCTTGGGTCAGCGCCAAGAGCCTGCCTTCACGGTCCACCACAGGGACACGCGCCGCTTTTGTCTTATTCTTCCTTTCCTTCCTGTACTAAGAAAGAAACTAGTATGGGGCCCCGGAGGGGCGTGCAACGAACTATGATTTCCCAGTTATTATGCTATGATCATCGTCCCTGTGCTATGCCGCAACATCATTGTTTTATGTAAGGATAACTTAGCTTGACGTGCTTGGAGCAGTCTCCTCTCCACGAGGTGCTCGCTTCCTGGTGCCTGTCAAGGCCCCCTTGGCCTGGTAGGCGCTTAGAAACTGCAAAAAAACTTGTTAGGAGGTTTAACTTTTTCCCGAGCCTTGGTCGCAGGCGCCGCTGGCCTTGACCCTGTGCTTTGTATCGCGGTACCCGTGGGGCACAAATTAGAAGAGGTGCGCCAGCTTGTGGGCTCGAACGAGGGTGCCTCGCGAAAAGCAGAAAAAGGGGAAAACGCTCATGAGGGCTCCTGTCCAGCCCCCTCGCGAGGAATACGAGAGAGAGTACCAAAAACAGAAACCAAGGCAAAAGTCGACAGAACGGCCAAGGGGCGAACTAGCAAAGAACTCCAGAAGCAAACTTCAATTAAAGAGGGGCGGGCTAACTACGGAAAGAAAAAGAAAAGCCGCGACCGGCACCTAGTCTAGTCTTCATGTCTTCTCACCAGCGCGGAGCTAAGTGCTGCCACTTGGACGTGGGAGGGAGCCCCCGAGGCCCGAGGGCGGCACTCCTGAGACTCCGGGGCGTGTACATCCCCACTCATTATTACGTGAGAGTGTCACGAGCGGAGACCTTCACAGGCACTGGGCCTTCTTCACAGGCGCTGGGCCTTTCTTCATGGGTAGAACTTCCGGAGGTGTTGGATGTTCCAGGCGTTCTGGATGGGTACCCCGTCCTGTGTCTCCAGGCGCGCGGCGCCAGGCCTGGAGACATGGACAGCCTTGAACGGGCCCTCCCACATGGGTGAGAGCTTATGCAGCCCTTCCCTGGAGAGGACCCGCCTCAGCACAAGGTCACCCACCTCGAGCGTCCTGGGGCGGATGTTGCAGCAGTGGTACCACCGTAGCGCCTGCTGATACCTTGCCGGCCGCAGTGCAGCTTCACGGCGGCGTTCCTCCCCCAACACGAGGTCCATCCCCCACGTGGCGTCCTGCTGCGTTTCATCAAACGCCAAGGCCCGTGCGGAGCGATGCTTGACCTCGTGAGGGAGGACTGCTTCTGCTCCGTAGACGAGGAAGAATGGGGTCTCGCCCATTGGCTTGGCGGCGGTGGTGCGGATGGACCACAGCGCAGACTGGAGCTCGTCGTACCAGCCCCTGCCGCAGGCCTCGAGCTTCTTCTTGAAGGTCCTGGTCTTGAGGCCCCTCAGGACCTCTACGTTGGCGCGTTCGGCCTGACCATTGCTCCTGGGGTGCGCCATCGAAGCGTAGCAGATCTGCGTTCCAAGGTTAGCACAATATGTCTTGAAGAGATTACTAGTGAACTGCGAGCCGTTATCAGTGATGATGCGGTTGGGGACCCCAAAACGGCTCACGTGGCCCTTGATGAACTTGATCGCGGAGCCAGCTGGGATGGTGCGGACAGCTTCTACCTCCGCCCACTTGGTGAACTTGTCGATGGCGACGTAGAGGTAGCGGTAGCCCCCGGGTGCTCGAGGGAACGGGCCCAAGATATCCAGCCCCTAGACCGCGAAAGGCCATGTGAGTGGGATGGTGTGGAGGCCCTGAGCCGGCTGATAAACCTGCTTGGCATGGAACTGGCAGGCCTCGCAGGACCTCACCAACTCAGTCGCATCATTGAGTGTCGTGGGCCAGTAGAATCCGCTGCGAAACACCTTGCCGACAAGGGTCCGCGATGATGAGTGGTGCCCGCAGTCCCCGCCGTGTATGTCGGCCAGCAGCTCTCTTCCTTGCTCCCTGGAGATACAATGTAGGGAAACGTCAATTGGCCGCTTCCTGTATAACTCACCGTCCCGGATGCAGTATACTGTGGCTTGTCGGGCCACATGCTCCATATCCACCTCATCTTCTGGCAGCGTCCCTTGCGTTAGGTATTCCTTGAATTCCTTGATCCAACATCCCTCCTGAGGTTCGAGCGCCAAGAGCAAGCGCGCTCCCGAGGTCGGGCCGCAGGACGGGGCTCCTGAAAGAGGTGGTTGAGGGAGCTCCTCATGAAGTAGCGCTGTCCGTCAGAGCGGTGGCGTTGCTGATGGCTTGAAGAGCCGCTCCTCAAAGTCGCCAGGCTCTTGGGGTAGCCGCTTGGATGCTCTTCTGGCGATGTCGTCGGCTTCCTTGTTGGTGCCATGGGGCACATGCTGTAACTCCATGAAAGATCATGGAGGTCGCCTAGGGGGGGGGGTGAATAGGCGCTTTAAAATAATTACATTTGAGGCTTGAACAAATGCGGAATAATCCTAGCGGTTAATTTGTCAAGCACAAAACCTACAACAACTAGGCTCACCTATGTGCACCAACAACTTATGCTAAGCAAGAAAAACTACTTAGGTGAGAGCAAGATATATGACCAGAAACAATATGGCTATCACAAAGTAAAGTTCATAAGTAAAGGGCTCGGGTAAGAGATAACCGAGGCACGCGGAGACGATGATGTATCCCGAAGTTCACACCCTTGCGGATGCTAATGTAACGCCCACGATGCGGCTATATCTCCCACGTGTCGAGGCACGACTTAGAGGCATAACCGCATAGTGGTTTAGTCGCAAGAAGGGTCATCTTCACACAATCCCATGTAATGAACAAGAATGGGATAAAGAGTTGGCTTACAATCGACACTTCACACAATACATAAATATTATTCATACATCATCCAAAAATACAAACATATAGACCGACTACGGTCAAAATCCAAATGAAAATAAGACAACCCCAAATGCTAGATCCCCGATCGTCCCAACTGGGCTCCACTACTGATCATCAGGAAAAGACACATAGTAACGACCACGTTCCTCGTCGAACTCCCACTTGAGATCGACGCCATCATCTGCACTGGCATCGTCGGCACATGACATACGAAGTGTCCCCGAGTCGGCAAAGCCATGAACTCTTTAAGACACTACGAGACCACTTTAAAATCAACCGTGTACAGGCGGACCACTAGGCGTCGAACCCCAATCTCATATCATGCGTCTGTCGGAAGGATATCCTAAGGCTACTTGAGTTCCCACTTATAAACTCCCGAAACTTTCTGGTTATGCAATCTGGTGTAGGGGATACAGGGGACACAAAATATATCACCCAAACTAACAATCCCTAGATCCAGCTGTATCCATCCGTCAACACATAACCAAGAAACCTTCGAAAATCGTTTACCTCAACCTTCGAAAAACATCCGTTATACAAGTTATGGCAATACTCCCGAACTCCCGCCCCAGTACTGGGTGGCGTCGAGGTGATCTCACCAACAACTGCATAAAAGAGATTTCGATGTCGGCGAAACTCAGGTATTCCAGAACTGCAACGATAAAATTGTGACGGCAACACCTCGGAGCTCAACTCCCTAGGACACTGCCACAACCCCTAAATGTCAGGAGGCACCAAGAACAATGTTCTCGTCACAAAACCATCGGAACGATTCCAAGATACCCGCGTGATCCTAATTTTTTTTAGTGAAATTTGAGGAGAGAATAGTCAAAACTTCTACGTCAGGAGACCTCACCAGAGCGACGAAGGGACTGAGGAGTAAAAAGAATCCTACTCTCCGATATATATAATCCTAAGACTCAAAACATTTTTGTTCTAGACTCAACAACGCCAGCGATTCGATCAAGCAGGGGGCTCCTAAGTCGGGGATGGCTCTGATTACCAACTTGTAACGCCCACGATGCGGCTATATCTCCCACGTGTCGAGGCCCGACTTAGAGGCATAACCGCATAGTGGTTTAGTCGCAAGAAGGGTCATCTTCACACAATCCCATGTAATGAACAAGAATGGGATAAAGAGTTGGCTTACAATCGCCACTTCACACAATACATAAATATTATTCATACATCATCCAAAAATACAAACATATAGACCGACTATGGTCAAAATCCAGATGAAAACAAGACAACCCCAAATGCTAGACCCCCGATCGTCCCAACTGGGCTCCACTACTGATCATCAGGAAAAGACACATAGTAACGACCACGTTCCTCGTCGAACTCCCACTTGAGATCGACGCCATCATCTGCACTGGCATCGTCGGCACCTGCAACTGTTTTGGTAGAATCTGTGAGTCACGGGGACTCAGCAATCTCACACCCGCGAGATCAAGACTATTTAAGCTTGTAGGAAAGGAAGGTGTAATGAGGTGGAGCTGCAGCGGAAAAAGCATAAATGGTGGCTAACTTGCGCAAATGAGTGTGAGAAGAGAAGCAACGAACGGACGTCATCTAGCAATGACCAAGAAGTGATCCTGAACACCTACTTACGTCATTCATAACACAGACCGTGTTCACTTCCCGGACTCTGCCGAGAAGAGACCATCACGGCTACACACACAGTTGATGTATTTTAAAAGGGTCAAGTGACAAGTTATCTACAACCGGACATTAACAAAATTCCCATCTGCCTCATAACCGCGGGCACGGCTTTGGAAAGATAATACCCTGCAGGGGTGTCCCAACTTAGCCCATCATAAGCTCTCACGGTCAACGAAGGATAAACCTTCTCCCAAAAAGACCCGATCAGTCTCGGAATCCCGGTTTACAAGACATCTCGACAATGGTAAAACAAGACCAGCAAAGCCACCCGAATGTGCCGACAAATCCCGATAGGAGCTGCACATATCTCATTCTCAGGGCACACCGGATGAGACATCCTACGAGTAAAACCAGACCTCGAGTTTCTAGGAGGGGGCCCCGCAGTCTGCTCAGTTCGGACCAACACTCGAAGGAGCACTGGCCCGGGGGGGAGGGGTTAAAATAAGATGACCCTCGGGCTCGCGAAAACCCGGGGGAAAAGGCTTAGGTAGAAAATGGTAAAACCAAGGTTGGGCCTTGCTGGAGGAGTTTTATTCAAGGCGAACTGTCAAGGGGGTCCCATAAATCACCCGACCGCGTAAGGAACGCAAACTCAAGGAACATAATCCCGGTATAACAGCAACTAGGGCGGCAAGAGTGGAACAAAACACCAGGCATAAGGCCGAGCCTTCCACCCTTTACCAAAATATATAGATGCATTAATTAAATAAGAGATATTGTGATATCCCAACATATCCATGTTCCAACATGGAACAAACTTCAACTTCACCTGCAACTAGCAACGCTATAAGAGGGGCTGAGCAAAAGCGGTAACTTAGCCAAGCAACGGTTTGCTAGGAAATGATGGTTAGAGGCTGACATGGAAATATGGGAGACATGATATAGCAAGTGATAGGTAGCAGAGCATGGCAATAGAGCGAACAACTAGCAAAGCAAAGATAGAAGTGATTTCGAGGGGTGGTCATCTTGCCTGCAAGGTTCTCAGAGTTGTCGAAAGCTTGATCCTCGTAAGCGTACTCAACAGGTTTCTCGTTCACGAACTCGTCTCCCGGCTCTACCCAAGACAAGAAGACAAACAAACGGAACCACAATCAACCACGAGAAATGCACAAGCAACATGATGCAAAACATGTATGATATGCAAGATATGATATGCGATGCATATGCGTGCTCCGGAAGGAAAAAGATTGACAAGGCAGTAACTTGGCAAACCAAGCATTCCACTGGAAAGATGAGATGATTTCGGTCGAAATCGATATAAAGATCACCGGAATCGGATGCACGGTTTGCAACTGGCAAGCAAAACAAGAATGACACGAATCTGCGATTAACAGCAAGATAGCACTTAAAATGCAACAAGCAATAATGCTACAGCACCCCAACATAGCAACAAAGCACATCGCAGTAATCTACAGGAGATGCTTGACAAAAGATGAACACTGAGCTATGGCTAATTCACAACATATCAAGCTCAAAGAAGCATGGCAAAAGTGCAAAAGATAACAGGATCACAGACTTGGTGAAAAACTGGACATGGCAGAAAACAGCATCAGGTAGCAATGTTCAGAGCACGAAATCAACATGCTACAGGAACTTAACATAGCAAAACAAGGCATGGAAGTGTTCTACTAAATGCACATGAAAAAAATCCCTTAATGACCATAAGCCAAAAAGGAACAGAAGATATGATGGCAAGCATGTAAACATAGCAAGTTTCGTTATCAGGTTTCAGACTTGGCAGAAAACAGAGCATGGCAGAAATAATAATATGTAGGCCTCTTTGTGAGCTCGATGCACTCACTACAGAGCAATGCATGACAAACCAAGCATACCTACAGCAATATGGCATGTTTATGAAGCTATCCATGGCAAGAACACAAGCATAGCAAGTATGGATCAACTACAATAAGCTTGGCAAAAATGAATATCATGTTAAGAATCTGCCAGAAATATTTTATAGCAAAATTAGATCAAGATTGAGTCATGCTATGGCACTCCATAATTGCAAACAATTGCAGGAATGGATCGATTACAACTATAGCTACAAAACATCCTTACTGAACATCTCCAAAATATGCATGGATCTCACTGTAGCATCAAGTTTACATGGCAACAAAATAACAGCAGACGAGGACTTAGAGATCAGAAATATTACGGGGCCTACTTTGCATGCTTGTGCTAGTCACCACAGAGATCACAAAAATACATGGCATACACCCTTGGAAAGATGGCATGGCATACTTCAACACACATGTAGAGCTCATGCCCATAAGATGCACAGATTAAATGATACAAAAATGACAAATCTCCAAGTTCTGATAAGAACCAGAGAATAACAGCAACTAGCCCTCTTCCAACAGAGATTTGGGCATCAAGATGACCTCTAATGAACATGGTGCAATTGAACAAAATGAAGAGCATCACGAGGCGAACAATTTGACATATTACACGCGCGAATCGGAGCTACATGCAAGGAGTTATGGCAATACGAACGGAGGCACATACCGAGAAAATATCAAGACAATATTTGGGGGGGTTTTTCGGGAAAGTCAACGTACAGCCTCGATCGGATCTGGCCGGAGAACTCGCTAGGGTTCGGGGCACGGCGGCCGGAGCTCTCGCCTGAGGAAGGGGACGGCGGGCCGGCGGGAGGAGAGGAGGAAGGCCGACGACGCGGGGGAGAGGCGGCGCCGGCGGAGGCGGTGCGGGGCCGGCGGCGAGCGCGCGCCGGAGCACGGTGGGCTGCGGGCGGCGGGTAGCCATGGCGCCGGCGAGGCGCAAGGGCGGCGGCGCGGGCCAGGCGTGGGAGCCGGCGGGCGTCGGGCGGCGGCGGAGTTCGGGCCCCGCGGGCCGGATCTGGGCTCGCGGGCCCGCGGCGGGATCGGCGGCGGCAGGGACAGATGGCGCGACGGGATTCGCCGGGGACGGCGGTGCGGACACGTCCGGCGGCGGAGGAGTTTGTCCGGGCGCGAGGTGGAAGAAGGGTAGGGTTTGGACTGCGATTGTATTTCAGGATGCCCACATATTTATAGGTAGAGGGAGCTAGGAGGCTCCAAATGAGGTGCGGTTTTCGCCCACACGATCGTGATCGAACGACCTAGAGCATGGAAGAGAGTTTGGTGGGTTTTGGGCTGGTTTTAGAGGGGGTTTTGCTGTACACTCAAATGGACTTTGCGGATGCCCGGTTAACCGATGGAGTACCAAACGACCTCCAAATGGAACGAAACTTGACCGGTAGTCTCCGGTTGGTATATTAAGGCCACTTGACAAGCCTCGGTCCATTCCGAGAAAGTTTGACACATGAACACGAAAGAAAAAAAGAGGGGTGCACCGGAGGAGATAGGAGCGCCGGATTGGAAAACGGACAACGGGGAAAATGCTCGGATGCATGAGACGAACACGTATGCAAATGCAATGCACATGATGACATGATATGAAAAATGCATGACATGAAAAAATACAAAACGAAAGACAAAACGAAAGACAAAACCCGACAACGGAGGGAAAATCATAACACATAGTCGAAAATGGCAAGAGTCGAAGTTACAAATATGGCAAGTTACATGCGGGGTGTTACAACACTCCACCACTACGAGAGGATCTCGTCCCGAGATCTAGGAGTGAAAGAACTCCGGATATTTGGAACGGAGATGGTCCTCGCGTTCCCAGGTGGCTTCCCGGTCGGAATGGTGCGACCACTTCACTTTCAGGAATTCGATTGACTTGTTGCGAGTCTTGCGCTCAGTTTCTTCAAGAATAGCAACGGGGTGCTCATGATAAGACAAATCTTCTTGGAGGTCAATCTCTTCGAAGTTGATAGTGCGCTCAGGCATCTTGAAGCACTTGCGGAGCTGTGACACGTGGAACACATCGTGCACGTTCGCGAAGTTGGAAGGAAGCTCAAGTTGATAGGCGAGGTCGCCTCTTTTGCCAATGATCTTGAAAGGACCCACGTATCTAGGGGCAAGCTTCCCTTTGATACCGAAGCGACGAGTGCCTTTCATTGGAGAGACGCGGAGATAGACATGGTCTCCGATCTCGAAAGCCACATCACGGTGCTTACTATCATGGTAACTCTTCTGGCGCGATTGCGCGGCTTTGAGATTATCACGGATGACTTTACACATTTCTTCAGCTTCAGTGATTAAGTCATTGCCAAGAAGTTGGCGTTCACCAGTCTCTGACCAATTGAGAGGAGTCCGGCACTTTCTGCCATAGAGAATCTCGAATGGGGCCTTGCCCGAACTCGCTTGGAAGCTGTTGTTGTAGGAGAATTCAGCATATGGAAGACAATCTTCCCATTTCATGCCAAAGGAAATGACACAAGCCCTGAGCATATCTTCAAGAATTTGATTGACTCGCTCGACTTGGCCACTAGTTTGAGGATGGAAAGCTGTGCTGAAGCGAATGTTTGTGCCATGGCCTTCTGGAAAGAGTCCCAGAACTTAGAGGTGAAGATGCTTCCACGATCTGACAAAATCAATTGTGGAATGCCATGCAAGGAGACAATTCTGGAGGTGTAAAGCTCTGCCAGCTAAGCTGCCGTGATAGATTCTTTGATTGGAAGGAAATGAGCCACTTTAGAAAGCTTGTCAATGACAACGAAGATAGCATCATTTCCGCGCTTGGACCTTGGAAAACCAGTCACGAAGTCCATTTCGATATGATCAAACTTCCATTCTGGGATAGCAAGAGGTTGGAGGAGACCAGCTGGTCGTTGGTGTTCTGCTTTCACTCTTCGACAGACATCACATTCATTCATGAATTGAGCAATTTCTCGCTTCATTCGAGTCCACCAATACGACTGCTTGAGGTCATGATACATCTTCGTACTTCCAGGATGAATGGAAAGGAGAGAATTGTGCGCCTCGTTCATTATGACTTTCCTTAGATCACCTTTAGGAACCACAATCCGGTCCTCGAAGAATAAAGTGTCTCTGTCATCAATGCGATAGCACTTGTATTTGGGAAGACCCTTGTCGATACCATGTTTCACCTTCTTCACCATGGCATCAAGGAGTTGTGCCTCACGAATTTGATCTTCCAAAGTAGGAGATACTATGAGGTTGGCAAGAAAGCCTTGAGGAACAACTTGGAGATTCAGCTTGCGGAAAGCTTCACAAAGATCCGGTTGGAAAGGCTTGAGGATTAAGCTGTTGCAATAAGCCTTCCTGCTTAAAGCATCTGCAATGACATTGGCCTTGCCTGGAGTATATTCAATACTCGGATTGTACTCTTGAATCATTTCGACCCATCGAGTCTGCCTAAGGTTGAGGTTGGGCTGAGTGAAGATATACTTGAGACTCTTGTGATCGGTGAAAATGTCCACTTGTCTTCCCAACAAGAGATGTCTCCACGTTATTAATGCATGGACAACTGCCGCCAACTCAAGATTGTGAGTGGGGTAGTTCTTCTCATTGGGCTTCAACTGACGAGAGGTATAGGCCACAACTTTCTTCTCTTGCATTAACACAGCACCGAGACCTTGGAGAGAAGCATCACAGGAAACTTCATATGGCTTGGATTCATCAGGAGGAGTCAAGACAGGAGCTGTGACTAGTTTCTCTTTAAGAGTGTTGAAGGCAACGTCACACTCAGGAGACCAGACATACTTCACATGCTTCTGAAGGAGGTTGGAAAGAGGATTTGCAATCTTGGAGAAATTCTCAACGAATCTTCGGCAATAGCTTGCAAGACCAAGAAAACTGCGGAGCTGCTTGACATTTTTAGGAGGTTCCCAATTCACAACTGCGGACACCTTCTCGGGGTTAACAGCGATGCCGTTGGCAGAGATGATGTGACCAAGGAAAAGAACTTCATCGAGCCAAAACTCACATTTGGAGAACTTCGCATAGAAATGATACTCTCTGAGCTTGTCGAGCACCAATCGCAAATGTTTGGCATTATCCTGCTTATTCTTGGAGAAGACCAAGATATCATCGAGATACACTAGAACGAATTCATTGGTATAGGGGTTGAAGATGAAATTCATCATCCGAGAGAACACCGGAGGAGCATTGACAAGGCCGAAAGACACGACAGTATATTCATAAGAACCAAAGCTTGTTCTGAATGCTGTCTTGGGAATATCTTCTTCACGAATGTGAATCTAATGATAACCCATACGAAGGTCAAGCTTCGAGAATACTTTAGCACCTTTGAGTTGCTCAAATAGCTCATTGATGTTGGGAAGTGGATACTTGTTCTTGATTGTCTTCTTGTTCAATGGACGGTAGTCGACACAAAGTCGGTCCGTGCCATCCTTCTTCTTGACAAAAAGAACACCACAACCCCATGGAGAAGAACTCGGTCTGATCAAACCCAGACGCTCTTGTTCATCGAGCTGTTTCTTCAATTCCTTCAGCTCGTTGGGTCCAAGCTTGTATGGACGCTTGCAAACGGGTTCAGTGCCAGGCTCCAGTTCGATAACGAACTCAACTGGCCGATGAGGAGGCATACCCGGAAGCTCTTCTGGAAAGACATCTTGATACTCGCAAATGACTGGAATTTGAGAGATGGCATTCAATTCGCCCTTCTCATTGAGAGAGAAAAACCGAATGGTTTCATCACGAGCGGCAAAAATAATCACATCCTCGGAAGAGTGTGTCAATTGAATTTCTGGCAGCACAATCAAGTTGAGCCTTGTGCTTAGAAAGCCAGTCCATCCCAAGAATTAGATCAATATCCGAGTCACCAAGAACAATTGGAGAAGACTGGAATTCATAGTGGCCCATCTTGATGGAAACATCGGGAGCAACCAAACTAGAAGACAAAAGCTTACCCGGAGAAACAACTTGCATAACTTTGGATAAAATCTCTGTGTCAACATTGTGCCTCGAAGCAAATGGGTATGACAAGAAAGAATGCGATGCACCAGTATCAAAAAGAACTTTTGCAGGAATATCATTAACTGAGAGATTACCCATTATCACATTAGTAGATTCCTCCGCTTGAGCTGCATTCATCATGTTCACCTTAGCAGACTTTGGATTATGCTTGACCACTGCATTGCTGGAAGATCTGACAGGAGGAGGAGGAGGAAGACGCCTTTGGTTGAAGCACTTGTTAGCATAGTGACCTTTCTGCTGACACTTGTTGCAAGTCACCTCTGAGAGTGGACGGTGATAAGGAGCATTGGACTTTGGAACTTGATTCTGAGACTTGTTCTGATAGCCAGAGTTGGAAGAGTTGGAAGAACCATGGCCACCTTTGTTCTTCTGCTGGTAAGGCTGAGGAACGGAGGAGGAGGAGGCAACCAGAACTTCTGTTGCTTAGCTGTCACAAGTGAGGAAGAAGAAGACTGAACTGCGTCTCTGACTCTCTTCTTAGAAGCCTCACACTTGAGCTGAGCAGCCTCTTGCTTCAGTGCCATATTGTAGAATTGATCAAACTGAGTAGGCTCAACAAGAACGAGAGCTAACTGCAGATCCTCTTTAAGGCCACCTCTGAAGTGATAGATCATGCTCTTTTCATCAGGAACGTCTTGTTTAGCAAAGCGAGCAAGTTTCTGAAACTGAATGTTGTATTGATACACAGACATGTTGCCTTGCTTGAGATTGCGGAACTCCTCACGCTTGCTCTCAACAACACTTTGTGGAATGTGGTGCGCTTTGAAGTCCCGGCAGAAGTCAGTCCAAGTGATCACACGACCTCCTCTGGAATCTTTGTATTGCTGAAACCAATCAGCAGCTTGGTCCTTGAGCTGAAAAGAAGCGAACTTGACATAGTCCTCAGGCCTGACATTGCTACATTCAAAATGCTTGTTGATGTCCACTAGCCAATCATCGGCATCCGTGGCCTCGGCACAGTAGCTGAAAGACTTGGGCTGATTTGCGGGAAACTGGTTGAGAGTGGCAAAGTGAAACTGATTGTTGCCTTGACCTTGATTGCCTTGATTGCCTTGCCCTTGAGTACGTTCTTGCAAGAGTTGCAGAATCATCTGAGCATTGGCGTTGGTGGCTGCCATGATAGCCTGCCATGCCTCCGGAGGTGGAGGTGGTGGCGGAGGGTTCGCTTGACTCCCTTCATTTCGATCCGGATTCTAACGCGTTGGCGGAGCCATCCTGAAGAGGGTGAGATCCGTTAGCATCTTGATAGACAAATAGATAAGTAGAATGAACGGATAGAAATTGCAACATATAGTCTTCACAATAAACATTCGAACGAAGATGAACGAATGAATTCCGTAGTAAATCATCACAATTCCATAAGTTGAGAAGCCACTTGAAAAAGATATGGAGTGAACATAAGAATTCGAAGCAACTCGAATACCACAATACAAAACAAAACAAGTATTGGCTTGCAGAATAAGCCGGAACAAACATATGATAGAGATTTCGTCCAAAGTTTTCGTGGTGGGGCCCACACGGGCTCAATCGTACAACACCATCATGTACAAGGCTGTGCACATGACATACGAAGCGTCCCCGAGTCGGCAAAGCCATGGACTCTTTAAGACACTACGATACCACTTTAAAATCAACCGTGTACAGGCGGACCACTAGACGTCGAACCCCAATCTCATATCATGCGTCTGTCGGAAGGATATCCTAAGGCTACTTGAGTTCCCACTTATAAACTCCCGAAACTTTCTGGTTATGCAATCTGGTGTAGGGGATACAGGGGACACAAAATATATCACCCAAACTAACAATCCCTAGATCCAGCTGTATCCATCCGTCAACACATAACCAAGAAACCTTTGAAAATCGTTTACCTCAACCTTCGAAAAACATCCGTTATACAAGTTATGGCAATACTCCCGAACTCCCGCCCCAGTACTGGGTGGCGTCGAGGTGATCTCACCAACAACTGCATAAAAGAGATTTCGATGTCGGCGAAACTCAGGTATTCCAGAACTGCAACGATAAAATTGTGACGGCAACACCTCGGAGCTCAACTCCCTAGGACACTGCCACAACCCCTAAATGTCAGGAGGCACCAAGAACAATGTTCTCGTCACAAAACCATCGGAACGATTCCAAGATACCCGCGTGATCCTAATTTTTTTTAGTGAAATTTGAGGAGAGAATAGTCAAAACTTCTACGTCAGGAGACCTCACCAGAGCGACGAAGGGACTGAGGAGTAAAAAGAATCCTACTCTCCGATATATATAATCCTAAGACTCAAAACATTTTTGTTCTAGACTCAACAACGCCAGCGATTCGATCAAGCAGGGGGCTCCTAAGTCGGGGATGGCTCTGATTACCAACTTGTAACGCCCACGATGCGGCTATATCTCCCACGTGTCGAGGCACGACTTAGAGGCATAACCGCATAGTGGTTTAGTCGCAAGAAGGGTCATCTTCACACAATCCCATGTAATGAACAAGAATGGGATAAAGAGTTGGCTTACAATCGCCACTTCACACAATACATAAATATTATTCATACATCATCCAAAAATACAAACATATAGACCGACTATGGTCAAAATCCAGATGAAAACAAGACAACCCCAAATGCTAGACCCCCGATCGTCCCAACTGGGTTCCACTACTGATCATCAGGAAAAGACACATAGTAACGACCACGTTCCTCGTCGAACTCCCACTTGAGATCGACGCCATCATCTGCACTGGCATCGTCGGCACCTGCAACTGTTTTGGTAGAATCTGTGAGTCACGGGGACTCAGCAATCTCACACCTGCGAGATCAAGACTATTTAAGCTTGTAGGAAAGGAAGGTGTAATGAGATGGAGCTGCAGCAGCAAAAGCATATATGGTGGCTAACTTGCGCAAATGAGTGTGAGAAGAGAAGCAACGAACGGACGTCATCTAGCAATGACCAAGAAGTGATCCTGAACACCTACTTACGTCATTCATAACACAGACCGTGTTCACTTCCCGGACTCTGCCGAGAAGAGACCATCACGGCTACACACGCAGTTGATGTATTTTAAAAGGGTCAAGTGACAAGTTATCTACAACCGGACATTAACAAAATTCCCATCTGCCTCATAACCGCGGGCACGGCTTTCGAAAGATAATACCCTGCAGGGGTGTCCCAACTTAGCCCATCATAAGCTCTCACGGTCAACGAAGGATAAACCTTCTCCCGGAAAGACCCGATCAGTCTCGGAATCCCGGTTTACAAGACATCTCGACAATGGTAAAACAAGACCAGCAAAGCCACCCGAATGTGCCGACAAATCCCGATAGGAGCTGCACATATCTCGTTCTCAGGGCACACCGGATGAGACATCCTACGAGTAAAACCAGACCTCGAGTTTCCAGGAGGGGGCCCCGCAGTCTGCTCAGTTCGGACCAACACTCGAAGGAGCACTGGCCCGGGGGGGAGGGGTTAAAATAAGATGACCCTCGGGCTCGCGAAAACCCGGGGGAAAAGGCTTAGGTAGCAAATGGTAAAACCAAGGTTGGGCCTTGCTGGAGGAGTTTTATTCAAGGCGAACTGTCAAGGGGGTCCCATAAATCACCCGACCGCGTAAGGAACGCAAACTCAAGGAACATAATCCGGGTATAACAGCAACTAGGGCGGCAAGAGTGGAACAAAACACCAGGCATAAGGCCGAGCCTTCCACCCTTTACCAAAATATATAGATGCATTAATTAAATAAGAGATATTGTGATATCCCAACATATCCATGTTCCAACATGGAACAAACTTCAACTTCACCTGCAACTAGCAACGCTATAAGAGGGGCTGAGCAAAAGCGGTAACTTAGCCAAGCAACGGTTTGCTAGGAAAGGATGGTTAGAGGCTGACATGGAAATATGGGAGACATGATATAGCAAGTGATAGGTAGCGGAGCATGGCAATAGAGCGAACAACTAGCAAAGCAAAGATAGAAGTGATTTCGAGGGGTGGTCATCTTGCCTGCAAGGTTCTCAGAGTTGTCGAAAGCTTGATCCTCGTAAGCGTACTCAACAGGTTTCTCGTTCACGAACTTGTCCCCGGCTCTACCCAAGACAAGAAGACAAACAAACGGAACCACAATCAACCACAAGAAATGCACAAGCAACATGATGCAAAACATGTATGATATGCAAGATATGATATGCGATGCATATGCGTGCTCCGGAAGGAAAAAGATTAACAAGGCAGTAACTTGGCAAACCAAGCATTCCACTGGAAAGATGAGATGATTTCGGTCGAAATCGATTTAAAGATCACCGGAATCGGATGCACGGTTTGCAACTGGCAAGCAAAACAAGAATGACACGAATCTGCGATTAACAGCAAGATAGCACTTAAAATGCAACAAGCAACAATGCTACAGCACCCCAACATAGCAACAAAGCACATCGCAGTAATCTACAGGAGATGCTTGACAAAAGATGAATAACAGCAACTAGCCCTCTTCCAACAGAGATTTGGGCATCAAGATGACCTCTAATGAACATGGTGCAATTTAACAAAATTAAGAGCATCACGAGGCGAACAATTTGACATATTACTCGTGCGAATCGGAGCTACATGCAAGGAGTTATGGCAATACGAACAGAGGCACATACTGAGAAAATATCAAGACTTAGAAAATATTTGGGGGGTTTTTCGGGAAGGTCAACGTACAGCCTCGATCGGATCTGGACGGAGAACTCGCTAGGGTTCGGGGCACGGCTGCCGGAGCTCTCGCCGGAGGAAGGGGACGGCGGGCCGGCGGGAGGAGAGGAGGAAGGCCGACGGCGCGGGGGAGAGGCGGCGCCGGCGGAGGCGGTGCGGGGCCGGCGGCGAGCGCTCGCCGGAGCACGGCGGGCTGCGGGCGGCGGGTAGCCGTGGCGCCGGCGAGGCGCAAGGGCGGCGGCGCGGGAGCCGGCGGGCGTCGGGCGGCGGCGGACTTGCGGGCTCTGGCGGCGGCGGAGTTCGGGCCCCGCGGGCCGGATCTGGGCTCGCGGGCCCGCGGCGGGATCGGCGGCGGCAGGGACAGATGGCGCGACGGGATTCGCCGGGGACGGCGGCGCGGACACGTCCGGCGGCGGAGGAGTTTGTCCGGGTGCGAGGTGGAAGAAGGGTAGGGTTTGGACTGCGATTGTATTTCGGGATGCCCACATATTTATAGGTAGAGGGAGCTAGGAGGCTCCAAATGAGGTGCGGTTTTTGCCCACACGATCGTGATCGAACGACCTAGAGCATGGAAGAGAGTTTGGTGGGTTTTGGGCTGGTTTTAGAGGGGGTTTTTGCTGGACACTCAAATGGACTTTGCGGATGCCCGGTTAACCGATGGAGTACCAAACGACCTCCAAATGGAACGAAACTTGACCGGTAGTCTCCGGGTGGTATATTAAGGCCACTTGACAAGCCTCGGTCCATTCCGAGAAAGTTTGACACACGCACACGAAAGAAAACAAGAGGGGTGCACCGGAGGAGATAGGAGCGCCGGATTGGAAAACGGACAACGGGGAAAATGCTCGGATGCATGAGACGAACACGTATGCAAATGCAATGCACATGATGACATGATATGAAAAATGCATGACATGACAAAATACAAAACGAAAGACAAAACCCGACAACGGAGGGAAAATCATAACACATAGCCGGAAATGGCAAGAGTCGGAGTTACAAATATGGCAAGTTACATGCGGGGTGTTACAGCTAATCTCCATTTGGAGCGGTGTGGAGGCACAATGCTCCCCAAGAAGCCACTAGGGCCACCGTAATCTCCTCACGCCCTCGCACAATGCAAGATGCCGTGATTCCACTAAGGGACCTTTGAGGGCTGTCACCGAACCCGTACAAATGGCAACCCTTGGGGGCGGTCACCGAACCCGTACACTTTGGCAACCCTTGGGGGCGGTCACCGGAACCCGTCAAATTGCTCGGGGCGATCTCCACAACCTAATTGGAGACCCCGACGATTGCCCGGAGCTTTACACCACAATGATTGAGCTCCGAACACCACCAACCGTCTAGGGCGCCCAAGCACCCAAGAGGAACAAGCTCAAGGGTACCAAGCACCCAAGAGTAATAAGCTTCTCAACTTGTAACTTCCACGTATCACCGTGGAGAACTCAAACCGATGCACCAAATGCAATGGCAAGGGCACACGGAGTGCCCAAGTCCTTCTCTCTCAAATCCCAACGAAGCAACTAATGCTAGGGAGGAAAATGAGAGGAAGAACAAGAAGGAGAACACCAAGAACTCCAAGATCTAGATCCAAGAGGTTCCCCTCACATAGAGGAGAAAGTGATTGGTGGAAATGTGGATCTAGATCTCCTCTCTCTTTTCCCTCAAAAACTAGCAAGAATCCATGGAGGGATTGAGAGTTAGCAAGCTCGAAGAAGGTCAACAATGGGGGAAGAACACGAGCTCAAAGGATAAGGTTCAATGGGGAAGAAGACCCCCTTTTATAGGTGGGGAAAAATCCAACCGTTATGCTCACAGCCCGCATAGAGCGGTACTACCGCTCCAAGGAGCGGTACTACCACTAGGGCGGTAGTACCCCTTTGAAAAACAACAACGAGGAGGCAAAAGGCCAGTAGAACCGCCGGAGCGGTACTACCGCTCGTCCCCACGGTACTACCGCTCGACCTCACGGTACTACCGCAAGTGGTAGCGGTACTACTGCTTGCGAGCGATACAAAAAAAAATACTTTCGTGCCTACTTCCGCTGAGCAAAACACGAGATTTTGGTCCGGAGCGGTACTACCGCTCAGGAGCCGCGGTAGTACAGCTCTGGAGCGGTACTACCGCTCAGGAGTCGTGGTAGTACCGCTCCAAGCGGTAGTAACGCTCCCAAGAGCGGTACTAAAAAATTACATCCGCAGCAGCCCCTTTAAAGTACACCAAAACTGACACAACTTCTGCAAACAGACTCCGAATTCGATGAAACCAAGTTTGTTGGAAAGCTAGCGACAAGGGCTAACACAATATTGATAGAAATACCAATAAGAAGCAAATGAGAAAAGGCCCAAAAGAAAATGGTGAGAACCCTTCCTCGGATAAGACCGGTAAAACCTCCAACGTCGAAAACATCATGGAAGACACATGCAAACTCCGTTTTCGATGAACTCAAGCTTGTAATCAAGATGAGCATAAGCTCTAAGACTCACAAAGAGAACCAAACAAGAACCAAGAAACATGATGCAAGGATGCAATGGTTTGAGCTCTCGACGAGCGATACGATCAAGCTACTCACTTGAGAGCCCCCCTTGATAGTACGGCTATCGATCCTATAACCCGGTCTCCCAACTACCACCATGAGACCGGTAAAATAGAAAACCTATCAAGGGCAAACCTTTGCCTTGCACATGGTCCACTTGAGCTAGATGATGACGATCTTGACTCCCTCAAGTTGGACCACCTTTCTTGATTGCGTTGGCTCGATGAAGACTAGATGATTACTCCCCCATAGTCCACTATGGGTGAGCCACTCTTCGGCACATCTTCAGAAGTCCATTGTCACCACAATGGACGGCAAGCTTCAAGCACTTGATCTCTTCGTGATGCTCCACTTGAACTTGCACACGGCAATCTTGATGACGATCACCACTTGATGTCATCCTCCCCATGGGTTGAGTGATATCTTCCTCTTGACGCAAGCCCATGAACACGTACCTAACCCCACATAGAACTCTCACATAGACCATGGGTTAGTACACAAAGCACAATGGACAATGCTTACCATACCATGGGATCACTTGATCCCTCTCGATACATCTTCTACGCTTTGTGAGTTGATCAACTTGATTCACTCTTGACTTAGTCTTGATTAACCTAGAATCTTTCCAACTCTCTTCATTTGGATGATGTCTTGAAGGTAAACATGAATGATCACACAATCTTCTTCTTCAAGACATGCTTGCAATAAGCTCAACTCTCACATGAACAATCTTTGGATAATTCCTTAATAGCACCTTGGTCAACACAAACTCTCCTTGAAACCAACACATGTACTCCAAGAAAAGCCTATGGACAAAACCTTCAAATATAACTCAAGGCAACCATTAGTCCATAGAGATTGTCATCAATTACCAAAACCAAATATGGGGGCACCACATGTTCTTTCACTCCAGACCTGAGAACTGCTTCTCCATCTTGCACACCTCCGCGAGGTATGCCTCCATGTGCTCGTCCTTTGGCTCATAAACCTTGTTGGAGAAGTTGATGAGGAGCTGCGAGTCGCCCTTGATGGTGAGACGCCTCACCCCCAGGGCCACCGCAGCCCTGAGGCCAGCTATGAGGCCCTCGTACTCTGCTATGTTGTTGGAGACCTTCTCGCCCTACTCGAAGCAGAGCTGCACGGCGTAGTAGAGCTTGTCCTGGGTGGGTGAGATGAGCACCACTCCAGCCCCCGCGCTCTAGCGTGAGAATGCGCCGTCGAAGTACATGACCTAGCCGTCCGGCGCTTCGCTTCCTGGAGATAAGGATTGGTCCTCGCCTGCCTCGAGCTCTGGGGCGTCGGTCCATTCAGCCACATAGTCTGCGAGCGCAGTGATACGTCACCAACGTATCTATAATTTTTGATTGCTTCATGCTATATTATATTCTGTTTTGGATGATTAATGGGCTTTGTTATACACTTTTATATTATTTTTGGGACTAACCTATTAACCGGAGGCCCAGCCCAAATTGCTGCTTTTTGCCTATTTCAGAGTTTCGCGGAAAAAGAATATCAAACGGAGTCCAAACAGAATGAAACCTTCGGGAACGTGATTTTCGGAAAAAACATGATCCAGAGGACTTGGAGTCTACGTCAAGAAATCAACCAGGAGAGCACGACGCAGGGGGCCGCGCCTACCCCCCTGGGCGCGCCCTCCGCCCTCGTGGGGCCCACGTTGCTCCACCGACGTACTTCTTCCTCCTATATATACCTACATACCCCCAAACCAACAGAAGCATCCACGAAAACCTAATTCCACCGCCGCAACCTTTTGTACCCGTGAGATCCCATCTTGGGGCCTTTTCCGGCGTCCTGCCGGAGGGGCCATTGATCACGGAGGGCTTCTACATCAACACCATAGCCTCTCCGATGACGTGTGAGTAGTTTACCTCAGACCTTCGGGTCCATAGTTATTAGCTAGATGGCTTCTTCTCTCTTTTTGGATCTCAATACAAAGTTCTCCACGATTCTCGTGGAGATCTATTCGATGCAATCTTTTTTTGCGGTGTTTTTGTTGAGACCGATGAATTGTGGGTTTATGATCAAGTTTATCTATGAACAATATTTGAATCTCCTCTGAATTATTTTATGTATGATTGGTTATCTTTGTAAGTCTCTTCGAATTATCAGTTTGGTTTGTCCTACTAGATTGATCTTTCTTGCAATGGGAGAAGTGCTTTGCTTTGGGTTCAATCTTGCAGTGTCCTTTCCCAGTGACAGCAGGGGCAGCAAGGCACGTATTGTATTGTTGCCATCGAGGATAACAAGATGGGGTTTATACGATATTGCATGGTTTATCCCTCTACATCATGTCATCTTACTTAAAGCGTTACTCTGTTCTTTTGAACTTAATACTCTAGATGCATGCTGGATAGCGGTCGATGTGTGGAGTAATAGTAGTAGATGCAGGCAGGAGTCGGTCTACTTGTCATGGACGTGATGCCTATATACATGATCATGCCTAGATATTCTCATAACTATGCTCAATTCTATCAATTGCTCAACATTAATTTGTTCACCCACCGTAATACTTATGCTCTTGAGAGAAGCCACTAGTGAAACCTATGGCCCCTGGGTCTATTTTCCATCATATTAGTCTTCCAACACTTAGCTATTTTTATTGCCTTTCATTTTACTTTGCATCTTGATTATAAAAATACCAAAAATATTATCTTATCATATCTATCACATCTCACTTTTGTAAGTGACCGTGAAGGGATTGACAACCCCTTTATTGCGTTGGTTGCGAGGTTTTTATTTGTTTGTGTAGGTGCGCGGGACTTGAGCGTGGCCTCCTACTGTATTGATACCTTGGTTCTCAAAAACTGAGGGAAATACTTACGCTACTTTACTGCATCACCCTTTCCTGTTCAAGGGAAAACCAACGCAGTGCTCAAGAGGTAGCAAGAAGGATTTCTGGCGCCGTTGCCGGGGAGTCTACGCAAAAGTCAACATACCAAGTACCCATCACAAACTCTTATCTCCCGCATTACATTATTTGCCATTTACCTCTCGTTTTCCTCTCCCCCACTTCACCCTTGTCGTTTTATTCGCCTTCTTCCCGTATGCCTTTTTGTTTGTGTTTCCACGTGCCTTCTATTTGCTTGCATCTTTTCTTGCTAAAATTCTATTGCTATGGATCCACTTAAAGTGTTCTACTTGGATCATCTTCGATCCTTATGCGCTCGTGCTGAAACCCCAACTAGCCTAGTTGATGGGAAATCTTTAGATGAGCATGCTCATTTTGTGCGTCACCATTTGTCTGAAAAAGGGAAGCTCTTATGGAATCAAATAAACAAATTGCTGTGTTATGCTTGGAATCTTTGTGAAATTTGTGATATTACTTGTTGCTCTAAGAACCCTAAAAAACACCTTCCCTACCTATGTGAGTTTAATGAAAATGAAATCTTATCTTGTTATGCAAAGGGTGTTTATAGCTACTATGATATCGAACAAACTGAAGAATTTGTTGCTTTTAAGGGTTCTTTTGAAGTTGCTTATTTGATTGAAAAGTATGATATTACTCTTTACGAATCTGAAAATTTTGACATACTTGAATATTGCTATGAAAACTATGCTCATAATGTCTATGTCAAAGAATTTATTGAAAGAATGACCATTGCTTCTAAAGGAAATAATGATATGCACGAATCTATAGATAATTATGATTCCGATGATTTGATTGAAATATCCCTTGATGAACATGATGCTTGCTATCCTTGTGGCCATGATTCCAATATTTATGAAGAGGAATTTGCTATAGTTCCTTACGTTAAACATGAGATTGTTGCTATTGCACACATACTTGGTGGCTCCTTTGATAAAAAGCATGATTGCAATGATTTTACTATAAATTCTCTTGACGTCAATTGTGCTAATTATATGCAAAACCCTAAGCTTGGGGATGCTAGTTTTGCTATGTCTACTAGTTGTTGCAATGATCATGATTGGGGTGGTTCTTCATATGATCTTGAAAATTTATTTAAGCCCCATGACGAATATGAGATTGATAATAGTGTTTGCAATGGTATTGAAACTGGGTTTGGAAGAGTGTCAACTTTAGATCCCACATATTTGGAGAATGTTCAATCTTATGAAATTTTTGATAAAAGTGGGTTTGGAGAGGTCATGACTTTAGTTAATGTTAATCCCACTAATTTGGGAGAGTGTCAACTTTGCATACATGTGGATCGTGTTAAGAATATGTTTTGTGATGGCTATATTGTTGAATTTTCTTATGATCCTACATGTAGTTATTATGAGAGAGGAAAATATGGTTGTAGAAATTTTCATGTTACTAAATTACCTCTCATGTTGAGATTGCTATTGTTTCTTTCCGCTTCCTTGCATAAGCTAGTTTTTGCTTGCCTTGATAATTTGTTTGCCTATAAGATGCCTATGCATAGGAAGTATGTTAGACTTAGATGTGTTTGTTGATGCTCTCTTTGCGCTTCGATTCTTGTCTTTCTTGTGAGCATCGTTAGATTTATCAATGCCTAGCTAGGGGCGTTAAACGATAGCGCTTGTTGGGAGGCAACCCAATTTTATTTTTAGTTTTTTGCTTTTTGCTTCTGTTTAGGAATAAATCTTTGATCTAGCCTCTGGTTAGATTTGTTTTTATGTAGTGGTTGTGCCAAGTTAAACCTATAGGATCTTCTTGGATGATAATTATTTGATCTTGCCGAAAATTCCAGAAACTTTCTGTTCATGAAAACAATTATTAAAAATCACCAGACCGTTATAAAATATTGATTCCAATTGCTGCTGATCAATAAACAAATTGTCTAGGTCTTCCTATTTTTTCTGAATTTTTGGAGTTCCAGAAGTTTGCGTTAGTTACAGATTACTACAGACTGTTCTGTTTTTGACAGATTCTGTTTTTCGTGTGTTGTTTGCTTATTTTGATGAATCTATGGCTAGTAAAATAGTTTATAAACCATAGAGAAGTTGGAATACAGTAGGTTTAACACCAATATAAATAAATAATGATTTCATTACAGTACCTTGAAGTGGTGTTTTGTTTTCTTTCGCTAACGGAGCTCACGAGATTTTCTGTTAAGTTTTGTGTTCTGAAGTTTTCAAGTTTTGGGTAAAAGATTTGATGGATTATGGAACAAGGAGTGGAAAGAGCCTAAGCTTGGGGATGCCCATGGCACCCCAAGATAATCTAAGGACACCAAAAAGCCAAAGCTTGGGAATGCCCCGGAAGGCATCCCCTCTTTCGTCTACTTCCATCGGTAACTTTACTTGGAGCTATATTTTTTTCACCACATGATATGTGTTTTCTTGGAGCGTATTGTATGATTTGCGTCTTTGCTTTTTAGTTTACCACAATCATCTTTTCTGTACACACCTTTTGAGAGAGACACACATGATTCGGAATTTATTAGAATACTCTATACGCTTCGCTTATATCGTTTGAGCTATATAGTTTTTGCTCTAGTGCTTCACTTATATCTTTTAGAGCACGGCGGTGGTTTTGTTTTATGGAAACTATTATTCTCTCATTCTTCACTTATATTATTTTGAGAGTCCTAAAGAGCATGGTTATTGGCTTAAATAGGAAAATTAATCCTAATATGCTAAATATTCAAGACTAGTAAAAACTTTCTTATGAGTGTGCTGAATACTAAGAGAAGTTTGATGCTTGATGATTGTTTTGAGATATGGAGGTAGTGATATTAAAGTTGTGCTAGTTGAGTAGTTGTGAAATTGAGAAATACTTGTGTTGAAGTTTGCAAGTCCTGTAGCATGCACGTATGGTAAACGTTATGTAACAAATTTGAAACATGAGGTGTTATTTGATTGTCTTCCTTATGAGTGGCGGTCGGGGACGAGCGATGGTCTTTTCCTACCAATCTATCCCCCTAGGAGCATGCGCGTAGTGCTTGGTTTTTGATGACTTGTAGATTTTTGCAATAAGTATGTGAGTTCTTTATGACTAATGTTGAGTCCATGGATTATACGCACTCTTACCCTTCCATCATTGCTAGCCTCTTCGGTACCGTGCATTGCCCTTTCTCACATTGAGAGTTGGTGCAAACTTCGCCGGTGCATCCAAACCCCGTGATATGATACGCTCTGTCACACATAAACCTCCTTATATCTTCCTCAAAATAGCCACCATACCTACCTATTATGGCATTTCCATAGCCCTTCCGAGATATATTGCCATGCAACTTTCCACCGTTTCGTTTATCATGACACGTTCATCATTGTCATATTGCTTTGCATGATCATGTAGTTGACATCGTATTTGTGGCAAAGCCACCGTTCATAATTTTTCATACATGTCACTCTTGATTCATTGCCTATCCCGGTATATCGCCGGAGGCATTCATATAGAGTCATACCTTGTTCTAGTATCGAGTTGTAATCATTGAGTTGTAAATAAATAGAAGTGTGATGATCATCATTCATAGAGCATTGTCCCAACAAAAAAAAGAAAAAAAGAAAAGAAAAGAAAGGACAAATAAAAAAAGGGAGGCCCAAAAAAATACTATAAAAGGGACAATGCTACTATCCTTTTTTTCCACACTTGTGCTTCAAAGTAGCACCATGATTTTCATGATAGAGAGTCTCTTGTTTTGTCACTTTCATATACTAGTGAGAATTTTTCATTATAGAACTTGGCTTGTATATTCCAACAATGGGCTTCCTCAAATGCCCTAGGTCTTCGTGAGCAAGCAAGTTGGATGCACACCCACTTAGTTTCTTTTGTTGAGCTTTCATGCATTTATAGCTCTAGTGCATCCGTTGCATGGCAATCCCTACTCCTTGCATTAACATCAATCGATGGGCATCTCCATAGCCCGTTGATTAGCCGCGTTGATGTGAGACTTTCTCCTTTTTTGTCTTCTCCACATAACCCCCATCATTATATTCTATTCCACCCATAGTGCTATATCCATGGCTCACGCTCATGTATTGCGTGAAGGTTGAAAAAGTTTGAGATTACTAAAGTATGAAACAATTGCTTGGCTTGTCATCGGGGTTGTGCATGATGAGAGCATTCTTCTGTGAAGAAAATGGAGCATGACTAAACTATATGATTTTGTAGGGATAAACTTTCTTTGGCCATGTTATTTTGAGAAGACATAATTGCTTAGTTAGTATGCTTGAAGTATTATTACTTTTATGTCAATATTAAACTTTTATCTCGAATCTTTTGGATCTGAATATTCATACCACAATTAAGAGGGTTACATTAAAAAATTATGCCAAGTAGCATTCCGCATCAAAAATTCTGTTTTTATCATTTACCTACTCGAGGACGAGCAGGTATTAAGCTTGGGGATGCTTGATACGTCTCCAACGTATCTATAATTTCTGATTGCTTCATGCTATATTATATTCTGTTTTGGATGATTAATGGGCTTTGTTATACACTTTTATATTATGTTTGGGATTAACCTATTAACCGGAGGCGCATCCCAAATTGCTGTTTTTTGCCTATTTCAGAGTTTCGAAGAAAAAGAATATCAAACGGAGTCCAAACGGAATGAAAATTTCGGGAACGTAATTTTCGAAACAAACGTGATCCAGAGGACTTGGATTCTAAGTCAAGAAATCAACCAGGAGAGCACGAGGCAGGGGGCGTGCCTACCCCCTGGGTGCGCCCTCCGCCCTTGTGGGGCCCACGTTGCTCCACCGACGTACTTCTTCCTCCTATATATACCTACGCATCCCCAAACCAACAGAAGCATCCACGAAAACCTAATTCCACCGCCGCAACCTTTTGTACCCGTGAGATCCCATCTTGGGGCCTTTTCCGGCGTCCTGCCGGAGGGGCCATTGATCACGGAGGGCTTCTACATCAACACCATAGCCTCTCCGATGATGTGTGAGTAGTTTACCTCAGACCTTCGGGTCCATAGTTATTAGCTAGATGGCTTCTTCTCTCTTTTTGGATCTCAATACAAAGTTCTCCATGATTCTCGTGGAGATCTATTCGATGTAATCTTCTTTTGCGGTGTGTTTGTTGAGACCGATGAATTGTGGGTTTATGATCAAGTTTATCTATGAACAATATTTGAATCTCCTCTGGATTATTTTGTGTATGATTGGTTGTCTTTGCAAGTCTCTTCGAATTATCAGTTTGGATTGGCCTACTAGATTGATCTTTCTTGCAATGGGAGAAGTGCTTAGCTTTGGGTTCAATCTTGTGGTGTCCTTTCCCAGTGACAGCAGGGGCAGCAAGGCACGTATTGTATTGTTGCCATCGAGGATAACAAGATGGGGTTTATATCATATTGCATGAGTTTATCCCTCTACATCATGTCATCTTACTTAAAGCGTTACTCTGTTCTTTTGAACTTAATACTCTAGATGCATGCTGGATAGCGGTCGATGTGTGGAGTAATAGTAGTAGATGCAGGCAGGAGTCGGTCTACTTGTCACGGACGTGATGCCTATATACATGATCATACCTAGATATTTTCATAACTATGCTCAATTCTATCAATTGCTCAACATTAATTTGTTCACCCACCGTAATACTTATGCTCTTGAGAGAAGCCACTAGTGAAATCTATGGCCCCCGGGTCTATTTTCTATCATATTAATCTTCCAACACTTAGCTATTTTTATTGCCTTTTATTTTACTTTGCATCTTTATTATAAAAATACCAAAAATATTATCTTATCATATCTATCAGATCTCACTTTTGTAAGTGACCGTGAAGTAATTGACAACCCCTTTACTGCGTTGGTTGCGAGGTTTTTATTTGTTTGTGTAGGTGCGAGGGACTTGAGCGTGGCCTCCTACTGGATTGATACCTTGGTTCTCAAAAACCGAGGGAAATACTTACGCTACTTTACTGCATCACCCTTTCCTCTTGAAGGCAAAACCAATGCAGTGCTCAAGAGGTAGCACGCAGCCCCCTTGATGACCCTGGTTGTGCTGAACTCCAAGTCAAACGCTTGCAGCGACTCGCCCGGTAGCATTTGGGCTCCTGAGCACTCTTTCCAGTGGGTAAGCCGAGACGACCTTGATGAGGTGACCCTGGAAGTAGTGGCGCAGCTTGCGCGAGGCCACCAGGAGCGCGAGCAAGATCTTCTGAGGCATGGGGTACCGTGCAGTCGCATCCCGCAGCACTGTGCCGATGAAGTACACCGGGTGCTCGACGAGGGCGGGAGAGCTGACGAAGTCTTCGGCTTCCGGGAGCTGAGGTGTCTCTGCGAGGGCTTTGGCTTCAGGGGCTTGGTGGTCCGCTGAAGCAACTGTTGCTTCAGGAGCTTCGCCTTGGTGTCGCGCCGCTTCACCCGGCCTGGTGGTTCCCCCTGGCGGGCCCTTGATCTAACGCTCTTCTCTGAGGGCCACCAGCGCTGCGCTGGCAGAGTGGGGTGTGGCAGACAGGTAGAGTACCAAGGGCTCGAGGGGTCGAGGCGCCACCATCACTGGCGGGCTGGTTAGGTATCTCTTGAGGTCTTGAAACGTTTGGTTGGCTTCCGGAGTCCACTCGAATGGGCCCCTTTTCTTCATCAGCTTGAAGAACGGTAGGGCACGCTCTCCCAGCTTGGAGATAAAGCGGCCCAATGCAGTCGCACGACCAGTAAGCTTCTGCATCTCCTTGAGGGTATGCGGCGGGCTCATGTCTTCGATTGCCTTGACCTTCTCTGGGTTCGCCTCAATCCCTCTGTGGGATACAAGGAAACCCAGCAGCTTGCCGGAAGGGACACCAAACATGCACTTCTCCAGGTTGAGCCGTAAGTTCACCTGGCATAGGCTTGCGAAAGTCTCCTCCAGATCTTGGACCAAGGTTCTCGCCTCCTGAGACTTCACCACGATGTCGTCGATGTAGGCCTCCGCATTTCTCCCGAGATGCCGCCCTAAGGCAATGTGCATCAGCCGCTGAAAGGTCGCGCCCATGTTGCGTAGTCCGAAAGGCATGCAAGTATAGCAGTACACCCCACACGGGGTCAGGAAGGCGGTCTTCTCCACATATTCTACCGCCATCTTGATCTAGTGGTAGCCTGAGAACGCATCTAGGAAGCACAGCAAATCGCACTCTACGGTGGAGTCGACGATCTGGTCGATGCGTGGAAGTGGGAACAGATCTTGGGGGCAGGCTTTGTTGAGGTTGGTCAAGTCGACACACATGCGCTCCTTCCCGCCTTTCTTCGGCACAACAACGGGGTTTGCCACCCACTCGGGGTACCGAACTTCGCGAATGGCACCCGCCGCCTCCAGCTTGCGGGTTTCTTGGACGATGAAGGCCTGCTCCGTGGACTGTCGTCTCGCCCGCTGCTTCACAGGGCGTACGTTGGGGCACACCCTTAAGTGATGCTGAATCACCTCTCTCGGGACCCCCACCAGCTGCTTGGGTTCCCATGCGAATATCTCCTTGTTTGCCGCAAGAACTTCACCAACGCTGCCTCTTGGTCTGGGTCGAGCTCGGCACCTATGGTAAAGGTGGCTCTTGAGGTCCCATCCTCATCGACCGGCACCTTCTTGGTTTCTGCCTTGTCCTGGGTGAACAGCTGCTTCTTCTGTGTTGGCGCTGCTCCCTTGGCCTCGAAGGCGCCCACGCCGGCGGGCTGCGCCACCACGGCGGTCTTGAAAGCAAGTTTGAGCGCCAGTAGAGCCTCCTTGGTGTCCCCCTCGATGGTGAGGACGCCCTTGCTCCCAGGCATCTTTATGAGGTTGTAAGCCGGATGGGTTACTGCCATGAACTGGGCCAGAGCTGGGTACCCGAGGATGGCGTTGTACGGGAGGCCGATGCGGGCAATGTCGAAGTCGACCAGCTCGGTGCGATAATTGTCGCGCGTGCCGAAGGTGACAGGAAGGCGGATCTGTCCCAGGGAGTGGGCGATGCCGCCCCAACTGCTGAGAAAGACTTGCTGAGGCAGAGCCGCTCGAGCGGTACGTGAAGAAGGCCGAAGGTCTCCACGGAAAGCACGTTGAGGCCGGCGCCGCCATCGATGAGGGTCTTGGTGACGGCCACGTTGCAGATGGTGGGCGTGCAAAGCATTGGGAGCATACCCGAGCCGGCGGTGGTGATGGGGTGGTCCGCTGAGTCGAAGGTAAGGTCGGCCTCAGGCGCGGCCTAGCCCGGGGGAACCCCCGGCCGCTTGGAGGCCGCGCTGACCTGGTGAAGGAACGACTTGATGTGACGATCCGATGGTGGTGCCTGCGAGCCACCGAGGAGGGCCACGACCGCGTGGGGTGCCGGTGCCGCGAAGCGTGCGACGAAGAGACCGCGCAGCTCCTCCCAAGATGCCACCGTGGATCTGGGGAGGTTGAGCAGCCAGGCGCGCGGTGCACCTGCGAGGGCCATGGGCAGCCAGTTGTCCATGACCTTGTCGTCGCCCCCGGCCTTATGGACGGCCTCCTCGTACGCCAGCAGGAAAGCCGACGGGTCCGCCGCGCCGTCGTAGCGCAGCGGCATCTCCTGCTTGAACTTGGGCGGCCACTGCACTTGCCGTAGGGCGGGGGCCAAGGCTTGGAGCCCCCTGGCCCCGTCGTCGGTATCAGTCGTTAGAGCCGGTAGCGAGACACCTGCCATGGGGGCGAAGCACGGTGGTGGCAGAGCGCGGTTCGACGGAAGGAAAGCTATGGCGCACCCCTACTTGGTGCGCCAAATGTCAGATCTCGGGTTCCAGCAAAACCCTTAAGGTTCGAACTCTGGGGTGTGCGAAGATCTCTCACTCACAGATCACGCCCTCACATGCTTCGCGATCTCTAGGCTAGCTCGATGAACTCGCAACACAAGGGACACAAGATTTATACTGGTTCGGGCCACCGTTGTGGTGTAATACCCTACTCCAGTGTGTGGTGGTGGATTGCCTCTTGGGCTGAGGATGAACAGTACAAGGAGAAGAACAGCCTCCTGAGGAGAGGTGTTCTTGTGCTTGGTGAACTTGTGTGGGTGAGGATTGCTCAATATGAGATTGATCGATCCCAATGAGATCCATCGCCTACTTTGGTGGCTAGTCCTATTTATAGAGGCCCTGGTCCTCTTCCCAAATATTGAGCGGGAAGGGATCCCACACAGCCAATTTGAAAGGGGACAGCTAGTACAACTTATCCTGACAAAAGTAGTCTTCGCCTGCCAAAGGCTCTGGTGGTGACGCCGCCTTGGGCTCCACGGTGACCTCCGTCTTGCCGTCCTGCTGGTCTTGGTCTCGTTGCACCGATAGGGAAACCTTTGCTCAACGCCTCGGTAGTCCTCGCTTGCGCTTGCCCCCTTAGCACCAAAGGGGAAACAAGGACACTGTGCGTGCTGGCGCCCGCCTGGCCTTGGTCGTCATGGCTCACGTCACGAGAACCTCGCGAGGTTTGTCTTGCCTTGATGTCTCCACCCCTCGCGAGCCAGCCTGGTGAGGCCGCTCCCGAGGAGGTCTTGTGTCGTCCGCCTCGCGAGGCTTGGCCCCTCGCAAGGGTCATGAAAGCTTGTGGGTGAAGATGGGCCGTACGGGCCTGCTAGCAGAGCCACACCATGGGTCGCAGGCAGGCAAGTCTGGGGACCCCCGTTCCCAGAACGCCGACAGAGATGGCTTGCTGGCGGCTCCTTTCCTGTTTTGCTTCTGTAACATGCACCATGCCTCATGGAGGCATTTAAACTTGTGTTTGGTATTGGGAGAACAATATGTCTTGTAATATTTGTTTGAGATTCCGCGATTTGCTTCTTGCTTGCTTGGTGTTATACGTCTGCAGGGCCCGACCCCGCGCATACCTCAGCCGCCGTTGGATCGTCCGGATCGCCAGGATGAGACCAAGGGTTGAGGGGCTACGTGGCTAGTTAGGCTCCTGAGTTGCGATGCTCAGGAGTCCCCCTTGACGCACAAACAGCTTACACAAAGGAGATGCAGGAGTAGACCTAGTGTTCTACGTCGGCGGGGCCCGACCCCGCGCATACCTCAGTCGCCGTGGGATCATCCGGATCACCAGGACGAGACCAAGGGGTGAGGGGCTATGTGGCCAGTTAGGCTCCTAAGACGCGATGCTCAGGAGTCCCCCTTGACATCCAAATGACCTTCATACCTTGGCTCCGCTTGGGAGGGCGCCTGACCACCAGGTCCGAGAGACCTGGCAGGGCAGCGTACGCTTGGGCGTGACCCGAATGCAGCCCCCGTGCCCAGCCCCTCGCGCGGCTCTCCCGAGGGGAAAGCGTTGCAGTGAGGCTGGACACTGAGCCGGGTGGCTCCCTGAGGTTGGTACGGCCATGGGGCCTCCCTCAGTTGTTTATTACCAGCGCGGAGCATAGCGCTTCCGCACTTGCATGGGCATAGCCGCTCCTCCACCGTGTCGACTGCCAGCGCGGAGCATGGTGCTTCCACTGGTGCGTGGGGGAGGGCTCCCTCTGAGTGGAGCCCCGGGGCGTGTACAGCCCCGCCCTGACACGGGGCTTGCACGACAGGGCTGGACGAGGTGTGTCTGGGCACTCGTGAGCCAGCGCGGGACTCACGAGGCCCTACCTCAAGGCGGGTTGCGTCTGGTCTTGATTCCTGATGGCAGCGACGGCCCTACGAGATGGTTAGGCAACCTGAGCCGAGCGAATCTCCTGAGGCGATCACATGAGAAGGCCAGACACCAATGACGTCAGGAGGTGACGTGAGCGGGGCCGACCCGCCAGACAGATCTCAGTCGTTGGGTTTATCGACGCTGCAGGGACAGACCCGAGCACAGACGCTGTGCCTCGTCTTCTCATGCGAACAATCTTGAAGAAAGAGGACCAGCGCGCGGCTCCCGTGGTGGCAAGGAACCGGGTTGCGCGCCCTAGCCTGTCCATCCATGACCAGCTCATGCGAGAACAAGGCACCAAGGGCCACGGGAGGTGACGTACACGGGAGCGGGCCCGCGAGCCAGAGCTCAGCCTCTTGGGTTTGGCGATGCTGCAGGGACGGACCCCAGCACAGACGCCGTGCCAGTCCTCCATCATGAGGCGGTCGTGAGTAGGTTTGCTAGGGTGTGCGACGTTCATGGCATCGTAGTGCCGGGCAGGCAGGTGGTAATCGTAGGTAACTCATGCGGGGAACACAAGCTAACTTAGATAGATGCAAGAATGATACATGCCACCGGTACGGACCCGAGCGGCCTGGGGATGATGCAGCCCGAGGGCGCCCCCGACAAAGCAAGCTAAAGATGCAAAAGGATACATGCCGCAGGGACATGCCCGTGCGACTTGGGAATCGTGCAGCCCGAGGGGCGCTCCCAGCTGAGTAAACTTGGAAAATGTCACCTGGTTCCGTTGTTGAAGGAGGGTTGAGGTAGCCGAAGGCGCGCGATGAAGGGGCCACTCCTCATGAGCCGCCAGGACCTTGAGCCTCGGGAGGCTCTGGGGCTCGGGCGGTTCCTTGAAGACCGCCTCCATCTCCGCCAGGACTGCGTGATGCCTGGCTTCCTGAGCCACCAAGATGCTCCGTAGATGACGCTGGTAGGGGGCCGCCACATTCGGCAAGCCAAATGGCATGCAGACGTAGCTACGAGGTGGACCCTCGCAGCGCCCAACGCGCGAAGGCCAGAAGCGCTCCTGAGACGCGGCTCTGTTGAGACCTGGAATGTCGATGCAGATGTGCAGCCCACCATCATCGCCAGGATGGGGAGGTGCGCCAACTGGGCGGCGGTTGCCGCGCATGGTCCTTGCTTCTGAAGCTCCTGGGTGGCCTTGACGATGAACTCCTGAGCACAAGGCGTTCCTCGCCCAGCGCCCTCTTGAGGAAAACATGCGGCATAGCATGCCTCCACATGGTGCTCGAGCACCTCCCTCGTGATGTTGGCTAGGTCTGAGGCCCTCCAGAACAAAGCCCCCGAGCCTTGCCCGAGGAGGGCGCCAGGCGCGCCTTCCTATGCGAGGGAGGGAGGCGCCCCAGGTGCGGGCGCTGATCCTCAGGTGGCGCCGCTGGAGACGCTGCTCTCCTGAGGCCCTGCACGGAGTAGTTGCTTCTTCTTCTTGGGGATGGCGTCAGGAGGGTACTGGATGCCCTCGTTGTCGGGGTCTTCGAATGCTACGGCTTGGAAGGCGCGCTCCAGGGAGCACACCACATCTCTTTCTTCACAGAGGACTGTGATGATTCCGCCGCTTCCTAGCATCTTGAGGACATGTAGCCATGGTGGGTCACTGCCATGAACTTGGCTAATGCTAGATACCCAAGGATGGCATTGTACGGCAGACGGATGTGGGCGACGTCGAAGTCGATGAGCTCGGTGCGGTAGTTGTCACACTGGCCGAAGGTGACAGGGAGGCGGACCTGCCCTATCGGGGTGGTGGAGCCATCGGTCACTCCTGAGAAGGGTTTGGTAGGCTGCAGCTGATCATATGGCACTTGGAGGCTATCGAATGTCTCGACGGACAGGACGCTGAGCCCCGCGCAGCCATCGATGAGGGTCTTGGTGACTTGGACGTTGCTGATGACGGGCGAGCAGAGCATCGGGAGGGCGCCGGCGGTCGCCACGCACTTGAGCTGGTCCGACGAGCTGAAGGTGATGGCGCATTTGGACCACCAGAGCGGGCGCGTGGCCTTGAGCCTGGGAAGAGCCGCGTTCACCTCACGAGCAAACTGCTTGAAGACGCACTGGGATGCTTGGGCCTGAGCTCCGCCCAAGATACACGCGATAGCGCGTGGTTCCTGGAAGCCCCCAGCCCCCTCGTCCTGATGGTGGTCGTCGTTTCTTCTTGGTGGTGGCGGCAATGGAGGGAGACCAGCATTACCCTGAGGGCGAACCTCATGCGGCTGGTCCCTCCAGGCGCCCTCACGAGGCTGGTCCTACCAGCGGTCCTCACGAGGCTTGTCGCGCCACTCCTCGTGAGGGCCGCGGTCGTGCCAGCGTCCGCCACCTCGTCCTCCTCCTCGGCCGTAGCCCCGGTCGTTGTGCTCGGGGCGTCGACCTAAGCGTCTATCTCGGATGGCCCTGAGCTCCTCACAATCGTTGGTGTTGTGGCTGTGTACATTGTGGAAGGCGCAGAATGGATGGCTGCCCTTGGACGACTCGGGGTGGTCCCGACTGCGCTTCGTGTCTGGCTCCGCTGCGAGCACGACCACCCCCTTTTGCTTCACGTCCTTGGCCTTGGCTTTCTTATCCTCTGGGTGGGTAGTAGGGAGCTCGAGGAAGGAAAGGCGCCCTTCCTCAGTTCTTGCGCACTTGGTCACCATGTTGAACATCTCCAGAGGTGTGCATAGCTCCTCGTGGATGGCGAGCTCCTCCTTCATCTTGACGTCGCAGACGCCATCAGAAAACGATGAAATGATGGCCTCGTCCGTCACCTTGGGGGTCTTTAGGCAAACACTGTTGAAGCGCTGGATGTACTTCTGCACGGTCTCTCCTGGCTGCTGCTTGATGCGGCGCAGGTCACCCGCGGCTGGAGGGTGGTCACGAGTGCCCTGGAATTTGGCGACGAAACGGTCGCGCATCTCACCCCAGGAAGAGATTGACCCCGGGGGCAAGTTCAGGAGCCACGAGCGAGCACCATCCTTGAGAGCCATGGGGAACCAATTCGCCATGACTTTCTCGTCGCCGTTGGTCGCCTCAATGCTCAGCTTGTAGAGCTGCAAGAACTCTGCAGGGTCGGGGGTGCCGTCATAGCGAGGAGGCAGGTCTGGCTTGAACTTGCCTGGCCAGACGATGCTACGCAGCTCTGGAGTGAAGGCGCGACAGCCTGCTGTGGCCACTAGGGCCCTTTGTAGAGGCGGAGCCTGCCCTTGATGTCCGCGCACCGCCACCGCAGGCGGCACGCAGTCCTCTCGTGGTGGCGCTGGGAGCGCAGGAGCGTTTTCTTGTGGCCGGAGAACTTCTTGGCAGCTTCCTTCTTCTCGCGCGGGCGCCCGACGCGGTGGGTCGCGCCGAGTGGCCGCGCGTCTTGGCGCCAAGGTGTCGTCTTGGTGCGGAGGTGGTGGAGGCGCTCCGTGGGCTATGTCACCCGCGGCCGGAGCAGGGTGAGGTAGCGAAAGAGACAGGACAGGTGAGCCCTCGGCGGTGCTGACAAGCTCGGCGATGCGGTCCAGCCAGTCCTCGGAGAGGTCGTCGACCGGGCGGTAGCGCAGGAGCTCGCGTGCCATGAGTAGCGCGGCCTACATGTCCGTGGGCGCGCGACGAGCATGGGACGATGAGCTGGCCGGAGTCAGTGACGGGGTGGCGGTGCGGCTGTCCCGCCGCACCGAGGGTGCAATGAAGATGCTTGCTGCTCGTTTCCCACTGGGCCGGTGGCGGCGTTGGCGGCGGGTGATGGAGAACGATGGGGAGGCCCGCCGACAGGGGCCGTCTGAGCGACACAGGCGGCCATGGCGGCTCGGCGCTCAGTGTGAGCTCGGCGCGCGTCTGCCATGGACGTGGTGGAGCGGTGGAGCGTGGATCGATGAAGGGAAAACTTCAGCACACCCCTACCTGGCGCGCCAAATGTCGGATTTTGGGTTCCGGCAAAACCCTTAAGGTTCGAACACTGGGGTGCACACGAAGATCTCTCCCTCCCCCTAGCTCGCTCACTCACCACGATCTCAAAGCTCAACACGTCGAACTCGAAGAACAGGGGACACAAGAGTTTATACTGGTTCGGGCCACTGATGTGGTGTAATACCCTACTCCAGTGTGGTGTGGTGGATTGCCTTGTAGGTTGGGGATGAACAAGTACCAGAGAAGAACAGCCTCCTGAGGAGAGGTGTTCTTGAGCTCGATGAGCTTGTGTGGTTGAGGATGATCTGAATGATCCGTCCTTGGCTAAGGTGGTGGCTAGTCCTATTTATAGAGGCCTGGGTCCTGACCCCAAATGTTAGGCGGGAAGGGATCCCACAACGGCCAATTTGAAGGGCGACAACTAGTACAAGCTATCCTGACAAAAGGTGGTCTTCGCCTGCCAAAGGCTCTGGTGGTGACGCCGTCGTGGGCTCCACGATGACCTCCGTCCTGCCATCCTGCTGGTCTTGGTCTCGTTGCACCGATATGGAAACCTTTGCCTGATTCCTCGGGACTCCTCGCCTGCGCTTGCCCCTTTAGTACCAAAGAGGTAACGGGTACTCTGCGTCCACTGGCGCCCGCCTGGCCTTGGTCGTCACGGCTCACGTCACGGGAACCTCACGAGGTGCCCCTCGCCTTGATCTCTCCACTCCTCGCGAGCCAATCTAGTGAGGCCGCCCCTGAGGTGGTCTTGTGTCGTCCGCCTCGCGAGGCTCGGCCCCTCGCGAAGGTCTTGAGTGTTTGCTTGTGAAGATGGGCCGTACCAGGCCGCTGGAGGAGCCACGCCGTGGGCCACAGGCAGGCAAGTCTAGGGACCCTCGTTCCCAGAACGCCGACAGGCTCTGAATAATGTCTTGGTCAATAGTTGGGTTACCCGGCTCCTGTGTTTGCTACCTTACGTTCCGCTTGTTCGGCTAGGGTAGTAAAGGGAGAACTACTGCGATTGTGTTTCTGGTTCATCCGGTCAAACACCTCAGTAGAGAAAGCCGAAAACTAACTGTCATGATGCGGCGAGAGCTGGTCAGCCATCCGGTGACTTACTAAATCTCTAGAAATTTTTCCCGTATTACACGAAGGACTGGTTTTTCCGGTCACGCGCGCAACGCATCCGCATTCGGATAGCCGCGTACATACCAGGGGCTATTTTGTAGCCCCATCGTCAAACTCCTATGGCTAAGTGAGAGTGGTAAAGCCACTTAGTCCGTTTGCCTGGTTCGCCGCACTAATACCTCCTTTAGGGACCAAGACGTTTGGTCAAGTGTAATCATGTGCTATTCCAAACACCGCCGTAGTATCTACCTGGGGGCTGAAGCCGACGACTGGAAAACTCTCAGGAATATGAAAACGGCTGCACAGGAGGAATTTTTTTCAGACAATGGCACAAATATATTACAAAGCCTTCATACATAATAAAAACGTTCGGGCAGTTCAGGTACATTCATTTGAACATAATGTCATTGGAGCATTGACCCTCTATTAAGCGGGAACCCTCTAGGGCGCCCTCTAAATAGCGCTCTGGCGTTCAGTGGTCCTTGCCTCCGGGCGGGCCCTCGACTGCCACATCGGCAGCCTTCATCTTCGCCCAGTGCATCTTGACGTGGGCGAAGGCCATCCGTGCACCTTCTATGCACACGGACCGCTTGATTGCGTCAATTCCGGGCAGTGCATCGCCGAGACGCCACACCAGGCTTAAATAGCCACTCAGAATGGGTTCGGCTGGCCACAACCCAACTATGACATCCTTCATGGCCGCTCCGGACATATTATGCGGCTCAGCCCACTGCACCATTTGGTTGTTTAGCAGCGCCGGGCGCTCCTGCATGGCGAACTGTGACCAGAACAGCTTCTCCGTCGCATGTCTCTCCTGAGCTCGGAAGAATTGCGCAGCGTCGGCGGCACTCTTCAGAAGATCCGCAAAAGCATCTGGAGAACTCCACAGTCGATTAAGAAAGGCATATCTTTGACCGCCAAACTTAGTCTGTAAAAGAAAGGGCTTACCAGCCGCTATCTGTCCAGCATGTCTGATCTCCTCGTGAGCCGCCCTAAATTTGGACCGCGCCTCTTTGGCCTCCTGAAGGGCCTTGGTAAGTTCAGTTGCCTTGGCTTTATTCTCCTCCTCAAGGGACTCGCACTTACGGGAGGCTTCCTTGAGCTCTTGCTCTAATGTAGATATCTGCTCCTCGAGCTGGCGCCAGGTTGCCTGTTCGGCCGTCAAATCTGCAGCTGCTTTATCAGCAGCCGCATTGCTCAACCTCGCCTGCTCCTTGGCCTGGGCAAGTTCACCCATGAGGGTCTCGACCTCAGTAGCGCCATCTGCAATTATACACATAGCAGCGTCTAAGTTTTAACTCAGTGTTCACAAATTCGTATAGGCACAAACAGGATGTTCGCAACACACCTTGCGCCTCGTCGAGCCGCTTGTTAATAAGGGCAATGTCCTCATCGGGCAGCTTCAGTTGCCGCTTCAGTTCAGAAACCTCCGCGGCCTGGGCAGTTGCCGCTAACAGTGAAGCCTGTTTTTCCAATCAAATTAGTATGTTACTTCCAGCAGATATCTATAGATTCTCTGTTCGCCCTTCTTCATGGGCCGACCAGAGTCTCAGGGGCTACTATCTATATACAGGCATATTTTTCATATGGAAAGTGGCTAAAGACATTACATCGCGTACCTCGAAGCCTGTTAGTAGGCTCGTAAAAGCTTCATTCAGCCCGCTTTTAGCGGACTGAATCTTCTCAACCACCATACCCATCAGGGTACGGTGCTCCCCCAAGATGGAAGCACTCTGCAATTCGTCCCTCAGAGTGTTCGGCGCCTTCAGACTCATGGAGGTTGATGGTGTCCTTGACTAGGGGGTACTCACCACATCGTCTCCCGACCAGGTGGATCGGGCCAAGGACCCCCATGGCGGTTCACTCGTGGGCCACTTCGGGCAGCCCATGCCGCATACAAGGAGTATTCCACAAGACTTGGTGATCAAGACAAGGACTCCTCTCCACCAACGTATTCGGCTAGGACTCTTGTTATCCTAGGCCTCCGGTACATTACATAAGCCGAGGACAGGCTAGTCGCTAGATCATTATGACATTACTCATCATACCCTTAGGTCTTAGACCACAACATATGATCTCGAGGTAGATCAACTCTTGTAACCCTATATTCATCAAGATAAATCAAGCAGGAAGTAGGGTATTACCTCAATAGAGAGGGCCCGAACCTGGGTAAACATCGTGTCCCCTGTCTCCTGTTACCCATTGATCCATGACACACAGCTTGGGACCCCCTACCCGAGATCCGCCGGTTTTGACACCGACAATGGTGCTTCCATTGAGAGTTCCACTGTGTGATCGGCAAAGGGTCAATGGCTCGTCTACAGATCGACTTCGACGTCGGCATCTTCATCGCTGGCTCGACTCAAGAACTGTGTCCTGTCTCCGATCATCATATTCGGACGTGGGCCTCCATCAACATCAACTCCGATCCCTATCAAGATCATGGAGAAATCATACTTGGAGCTCGGGGGCTCAACGTCGACATTGCCCTCGGGCGACCGTGCTGTTTTTCCCAACAACAAACTAGTATTCGCTGCCACCACCACCTCGAGCATCGCTTTGACGATTCCTTTGGTGGAATTGAGCGGAATTAAGTCTACAACAACCATGCAAAATTTCGTCGAGTTCCGATGGAGGAATCTCCGGCATTCTACGATATACCGGAGCCCTGTCAAATCTGGACGGGAATCTGGACACGTTTAGGGCGTGGTCTCCAGCAACTAGCTCAGATGTCCTTTGGAAGATCCAACCGTTGATCGGCTGCGGAATTCCTATATCTACCACCCCTCAAAATTTTAGCTTGATACGACAGTCCAAACTCCGGGAACCTTCCGATTAGTGCATCACTTTTCGGATCTGTTTTCTGCGCGAATACGGACCCGACCAGAATTCATGTTTCTTTATGAACGTGATATTGGACAACCTTTTAAAGGAATTTTCTTCTAGGGTATTGTGCGTTGTTCTTAACACGTGCCCATAAAATTTTATGCCTTCTCTGAGGCACTCTTCACCACCACACTGGTATCAAACCAGTCCGGTAACATTGCTCCACGTCTGCCGACTTGCGCTAGACAGATTATCGCTTCGTCGAGCTGAGCCTAACCTTATCGGATCATTAGCTCGGCAAGCCGAACAAGAGTTCGGCATCGCGAAGGATAAATCATCACCAACACCATCGCCCCACGGATTGCACGGGTCAGGCGCGCCGACATCGCCACTCGGTCACTTCATCAATCCGGCATTGACCGCGTCACAAGTTATGACCACCGTCGGCATGGTCGCACTGTTGCTTCTTCAAGCCGATGTCCATCACGCCGAACTGCTTCAACACCTCGGCTGACATGGCAGCTGCAACGTCTCCTTACCGAACTGCTATATCATCTTGGCTAGACCAGGGACTTTGCTATTTTTTCATCAACCTACTCCAGTGACTTCGGTGTCACCAGCCGACCTGCTTCGACTCATCGGCTGACATGGAGGCTTCGACACCTCGGCTGGACTGGGGACTTTGCTATTTATTCATCAACATACTCCGGTGACTTCAGCGTCACCAGTCGACCAGCTTCGTCACGTTAGCTGGACCGGGGGCTTTGCCTCGACGAGCCCACCTTTGCCAGCATCGCCATGTCGTCGCTTTATCGCCCATCAGGCAATGGGTGTGCGGATCGAGTCCCAATTTTGGGAGTAACCTTTCTTCAGATTGCTACTACAGATAAACCAGGTGCTATTAATCCTAGTATTTTTTCTTGCTTGGGTTTATTTTTCCCAAGGAATTATTACTCTGGTTTGTTTCATCATCTGTACACAGGTCTACCAAATGGTGGCTGTATTAACGACAGTCGCGTGGTGGTTCAGTCAGTTTCCGTATACAGTTCGGCGAATGCCGCATCCGGAACTCGGACCGGCCTGTGAATTTAGGCTTTGCCATGCCTTCACCGCGTCACCCCGATGCCCTGCATCGACATTGACTTCGGCGCCAGGCCACATCTCTTTAAATAAATTATTTTTGCGAAAAGCAATTATCCTTTTTGCATCGCACTATTTTATGTGTGTAGGTAATCGACTTCGACTGCGTCACGGGGTCACTTCGGCATGCCGACGTCATTGTCCCAACCGGCATAAATCGGCTCGCGTGATCACCTTGTTGGTCGAATCGCCATACCGACATGTTCGGTTGCCTCGGGGACTTAAGCATCGCCGAGAGAGCTCTACCTCATCGAGTGTTCGGCACACGGGCCATATTTCGTTTATTACACACTTTGCATAAATTGTTAATTATGCAACAACCTTTTTTTTAATTTATTATTATTCCTATTATCTCCGGCTTGCACTATTTTCTGTGCACAGGTAAAGGATCCGGGTCGGGCAGCGCTGTCACCTCGGCGTACCGACGTACCACGTCACCTCAGCTAGACCGAGGGCTTCGTCATCACTTAATTAACCCACGTCGGGGACTTCGGCGTCACACTGCCGGCCTGCATTGGTCGTGCTATGTCGCCACTTCGGAGTGCCGAGCTCTTCGCTCGCCACCTCGGGACCGGCATGAGGGCTGGGACCTTGTCCCGCCGTTAGCTCGGGCCGTGCATCGACACGGAGCACATTAACTAGCGAATTCACTTTTATGCTCAGAATTTTCAATTTTAAATTTTGTTCGGTTTGACCAAAGCATTATAATTTTTGGCAAAAAGTTGTATGTGAAAAACTTCTTTGTCAAAACTTTGTTTCTAACACACAAATTCAAATACGCCGTCTACTTGGGGGCTTCCTTTATGAAGCTTTTCCTTTTGCATATGATTATACTTGTATGGCTTCGTTCCTTGTTCGTGTATTACGCCACAATATGCACCATGTTGACTTAAGTGTTCCACAAGCTGGTTTGCCTTGCTCCTGTGTTTACGCCTACGTTCCCGATTGTTCGGCTAGGGAGTAAAGGGAGTACCTCTGCGATTGTCATGATCGGGTCATCCGAGCTCGGACCTCAGACTGGGTGAAGCCGAAAGCTAGCGCTCTTATTGTTTTCAATCATGGTCGGCACACAACGGAACTCACGAGTACAAAAAATCTATTGCACAAGTCTCATAGTAATAATGAGCAACCGAAGAAAGGTATCGGCAGGGGTACTATTTTCTTCGAAGATGCTTCTTACACTTCGTCAGTAATATAGCATAAGTTCCCTGAGCGCGCTTTGTCTGTTACAGCCTTATGGCCCGATTGCCTGGTTATCGGAAACATCATCGATATTCTCGACAGGTGGAGTACATAACACTTTTCGGCCCTTGACCGAAGAGGGAGAAGCCGATGGTCGGTTAAGACGCGTTTAAAGTTCGGGTGAACACAAATATGATGTAAGTACTTCGGTACATACAATCATTATACATAAAATTATTTTACCCATGTCACTTGGGGGCTCTTAAATTAGTATGAGCCGTTTTATAATAAGTGTTCTTATGCCGGGCCGTTCATAACATTGGCAAAAGTGTTTACGGCTTGACCTCGGCTGTCACCGAACACTAACCGGGGGCTCATAGCTAGCTTCCCCAGTTTAAAGATCCTATGACTAAGTGAAAATTATAAAGCCCGCATATCTGATTGCCTCGTTTCCGCTAACACAACCGCCTTCGGGCACCGAGACGTTGGCTAAGGGTTGTTTTGTTATTATGGAAACAACCTTTGCAGCATCTACAAGGGGGTGGAAGCCGACGATGGGCCACTTTTAACTGATAAACGGTCGCAATGGAGTCAAAATAAACATATCATTGGCGTTTGTATTTAATATATGAGGGCTGCCTTCCGTAACCATCGTTATAAAGCCATAAATATGCATCAATTTGACTTAAGATTTTGGCCAAGCTGGGTTGCCTGGCTCCTGTGCTTACCCCTACGTTCCCGATTGTTCGTCTAGGTGGTAAAGGGAGCACCTATGTGATTGTTACTACCGGGTCATCCGAGTAAGTACCTTAGACTGAGTGAAGCCGAAAGCTAGCAATCTCAAAGGATCACATTGGTCGGCAACGACAGAAGTGAAAATTTTGGTTCATTAATACCATAGAGTTCGGGAACTTTCCCCAAACTAAATCCTCAATATTTTCCTCCCACATTGATCGGAGGTGAGGTTTCATGATCATGATAAGCATGACGACCCAAAGCAAGGAACCGATAGCGGGACTATTTTCTTTGGAAGATGTTTCTTACGTTAAAACGTAATATAACATATCTCTCCGTGTACCTTTGTTTATAAAACCGTATGGCCGAATTGCCTTGTTTTCCATAAATCCTTGCCCTTATAATGGCTTTATAAAGAAGGACAAACACTCCCTGGCTGCTGGCCGAGGAGGTTGAAGCCGATGGTCGGTCAACAAAGTTTTGTACAATGCGGATCCGAGCATTAATGATGTAAAATACTTGGATACATAGGATCATAAAATGCGAGTAAAGTCGATTTATTGCAGCCCATCTTTTAAAGATCAAGGGGCACAATCTCGCTGAGACAACCGAACAACTTACAGCTCTCCTAAATCCCAAGTGGCATCGATTTCCTATCTATTAAGTACCTTGGGGCCAACCTTGGTGAGCCCAGCTTTCGCTGGCTCTAGCTCCTTTAAGAGATCTTTATTCTCTTTTTGAGAAGTTTGTGTTAAACACAACAAATTTTTCCTGTCAAACGGATATCGATCCTTAATTTTGCCACCCGTGCCCACATTAAGGCTCGGAGGCTACTGGGCTTTGTGCTCATTATTTACTAATATTAAAGGGGCACATCGATCCCCCAATCTGGTGTTCCCAGCCGACTAGTGTCTCGGGGGCTACTGCATTGGCAATCCAGTGCAAAAAATTTAAGTGCAATATAGTTTTCGAGGAGATTCTGATCCTGAGGTTGGTCGGCCGCACACAACCTGTGTCTCAAGGACTTCGCACACCGCTTTTTGTGTCCCGAAGTATTCTGCCGAGCTAGGAGTTGATCCTCAGGCCGATTTTGCGAATCAACCTGAGTCTCAGGGGCTATAGGGATCAGCGGTCTTATGTCATCCTTCAGGTGAATCTCGGGTTTTAGACCGATACACACCTTGAGGGCTACTGGCTATATTTCTCGGCATAGAATAAATTGCACCAATAAAAAATATTGACAAAAAATCTGCCCGCAGTCGGGGTGGTGCACCACCTCGGAAGCAGTCCGGCATAAAGCTCGGTCGCCAGTGGCTGGCTCCATAGAGGGCATTTACGGCATTAAGCTCGGCTAAACTCCTTCAACTTTTGTGAACCAAGGTGATATATGACACCTCGGATATAGTCCGGTGTTGGAGCTTGGACATAGTCCGGCGTTGGAGCTCGGATACATTTCAGCGTTGGATCTCGGAAGCGGTCCGGCGTTGGTGCTCGACTACAAAAGATACCTCGAATACAGTCCGGCGTTGGAGCTCGGACGCAAGAGGACACAGCCACCCAGGAACAACTTCGAACCCGAGGTGTGGCATAAAAATAACAAGGCATTGATAAAGGCCGGAAACTTAAAGGGGCTCCTCAGATACCCGATGTGTGAACTCTTCGGATTTACTTCGGCGATCCTCAAGATCGAAGATGAGAAGATTTGTTGAACCAGTTTTCAAGACCCATGACCGAAGATGAAGAACAGTTCAGAAGGATCGAGGAGCGTCCCCAACTTGAAGACCAGTTCAGGGGGCTACTGACGGTGTCCTGGACTAGGGGGTACTCACAACATCGTCTCCCGACCAGGTGGATTGGGCCAAGGACCCCCATGGCGGTTCACTCATGGGCCACTTCAGGCAGCCCATGCCGCATACAAGGAGTATTCCACAAGACTTGGTGATCAAGACAAGGACTCCTCTCCACCAACATATTCGGCTAGGGCTCTTATTATCCTAGGCCTCCGGTACATTATATAAGCCGAGGCCAGGCTAGTCGCTAGATCATTATGACATTACTCGTCATACCCTTAGGTCTTAGACCACAACATATGATCTCGAGGTAGATCAACTCTTGTAACCCTATATTCATCAAGATCAATCAAGCAGGAAGTAGGGTATTACCTCGATAGAGAGGGCCTGAACCTAGGTAAACATCGTGTCCCCTGTCTCCTGTTACCCATCGATCCATGACACATAGCTTGGGACCTCCTACCCGAGATCCGCCGGTTTTGACACCGACAGAGGTCGCCGTAGGAATAGGCGCTCTCCCCTCCCTCGAAGGGGGCCGCTACCTCGACTCCGGATCCTTCTCCGGAGAGGCATTCGGCTGAGGGCTGAACAATCCAGAGCCCCATCACTGGTCTTTACGAGGGTCGCGCCCTCCATGCCCCTGACGGCCAAGGTGTTACCCTCTGGCTCTGTGTTAATTGTCCCTGTCGGATTGCGGGTTCCGGCAAAACGCTTGAGGTTTGAACTGTAGGGTGCGCACGAAGATGTCTCTTCCCCTAGCTCACGCTCTCACCACGATCTCAAAGCTTAGCTCGCCGAACCCGAAGAAAAAGGGACACAAGAGTTTATAGTGGTTCGGGCCACCGATGTGGTGTAATACCCTACTCCAGTGTGGTGTGGTGGATTGCCTTGTAGGCTGGGGATGAACAAGTACATGGGAAGAACTATCTCCCGAGGAAAGGTGTTCTTGAGCTCGGTGAGCTTGTGTGTGTGGATGGAATGGATCTGATCCCGGATCAGTTGGGGCCAAATCAGTTGCCTCATACGGTGGTGGCTAGTCCTATTTATAGGGGCCCGGGTCCTCTTCCCAAATATCTGGCGGGAAGGGATCCCACAACGGCCAATTTGAAGGGATACAACTAGTACAAGCTATCCTGACAAAAGGTGGTCTTCACCTGCCAAATGCTCTGGTGGTGACGCCGTCGTGGGCTCCGCGATGACCTCCGTCCTGCCGTCCTGCAGATCTTGGTCTCGTTGCACAGATATGGAAACCTTTGCCTGATGCCTTGGGACTCCTTGCCTGCACCTGCTCCTTTAGCACCGAAGAGGAAACCAGTACTCTGAGCCCGCTGGCGCTTGCCTGGCCTTGGTCGTCACGGCTCACGTCACGGGAACCTCATGAGGTGCCCCTCGCCTTGATCTCTCTGCTCCTCGCGAGCCAGCCTAGTGAGGCTGCCCCTCAGGAGGTCTTGTGTCATCCGCCTCGCGAGGCTTGGCCCCTCGCGAGGGTCTTGAGTGTTTGCTGGTGAAGATGGGCCGTACCAGGCCGCTAGTGGAGCCACAAGCAGGCAAGTCTGGGGACCCCTGTTCTCAGAATGCCAACAGTAGCCCCGGGGCCCAAGGCGCGCTCGGACTTGGCCTCACGGCGAAGCCAAGGGGCAAGTGCGGAGCATCGCGGGCCCCAACAGCCTGCGGCCTTGAATGACACGTGGTGACTGACGGGATGTGGGCGTCTCCACTTCCCCACGCTGCCTCAGCAACTGCCCAACTTGACGAGTCCCAGGTGCATGCAGAAAAGGCATCATTACCTGCGATCATGGAGGCCCGCGGTTGGCCTACTCCTGCTATAAATGGGGAGGGGGCGGAGCCCCTGTTGCCCATCTCTTCCTCCGCTCCGCTTGCTTCTTCTTCCTTGCTCCTCGTTTCGCTGCTAGCAGCGACACCCATGGCGTCGATACGGAGATTTTGGGCCGCCGAGAAGGGAAAAGCCCCCCGCGAAGAGTAGGGGCCGCTCCCACCGAAGAAGAGGTTGTCCCGCAGCCGCGACATCGCCGTGAGGCCGGAGGTGACGAGGCCTTGGCATGAGCGGCCTCCTCCCGGATATCCGCTGCCTTTGTACGCCCAGGCAGAGGGCTCCGGAGGAGGAGGCGACAATCAACGCCGACCGCACCGCGGCCATGGTGCTTGCGCCTCGGTGGCGCCTGCCCCCGCCCCAGGAACCCACGCCGTGGGCTCCTCGCGCGAACTGGTGGTGTGGGCGGCGATGCCTCCGCGCTCTTGGATTCGCTTCCCGCAGTTCTTCTCCGCCGAGATGCCGCCGAGGGGTCCCCTCGAGCTGTGGCTGCAGCACACCGAGTGTGATGCCCCGGCGACGGGGGCGGAGGTTGAGGTCGTCTCCCCGGGCAAGATCTTCATGACCCGCGGATGGGGTGAGGTTGCCCGGGTTTGCCGTGCGGAAGGCGCCCTCACCATCCACTTCGAATACGATGGCGCCTCCACAATGTTCTTCAAGGTCTTCGACGAGGAAGGCCGCCGCCTCGAGTGCTGCCCCGGAGGAGGTCGTCGGGACGGCACAGCGGTAGGAGACGGCCCTGCCACTGGCCGCGCCGGCAGCCTGTTCGATAGCAGCGACAGCTCTTGGGAGTCCAGCGACTCTCCCGAGCTCTACGAGACTCCGGAGACGAGCGACAATAGCTACGTGCCCCGAGTTCTCGCCGTGCCCGGAGCGCAGCAGCGGCGTCCGCCCGCCGCCGTCGTTGAACTGGATGGGGTTGGCGTTGGCCTCCCGCAGCCCACTGTTGATGATGGTGTCGGCGGCGTCGACGCTTGTAGATAGGGCTCCTAGAAACCTTCTTCTTTTGTTCCCTGCAAGGAATCGAGACGAACCCCATGGGGGCGTGTAAAGGATTTGTAGTGCCTTCTGTTAATATTGTCCTTATTATGAAGATTTACGACTGCATGTCTTGCTTCGGCTCAGTCTCCCCTTTCCAACCTCGCGGTAGCTTGGTGCTCTACTCCGACAGGTCCCGGTCCCTAGGCAGGCTGCAGCCATCGCTGGTATGCCAGGTCGCGATGGCGTGGTCAAGGCCAGGTGGTGAGCGGCCCGAGGTCCAATAAGAGCTCCTGAGGCGCGACACTCAAGAGGTCCCCTTTAGCGTGCAAGCAGCTACCTAAAGGTAGGAAAGGAAGGCGGCGTCGCCATACAAGGCTGCAAGAGATGGGAATCCTATGCCGCAGGGCTTGGCCAACCTGAGTGCGAAACTTATCTTACCGGTCCAGAGTCGATTCCTTGCGCAACGCCAGATTAGTGCGTCGGTGGTGGTGCTACTAGGTCAGGCTCACGTTAGATCCCTCCTCATCTCGTGCCCTCCTAAGTGCAGCGCGTTCTCGGGTCCCGACCCTCGAGCAAGGCTCAGCCGCCGCTGGTATGCCAGCTCGCGATGCCGTGGTCAAGGCCAGCGGGTGAGGGCTAGAGAGTCAGTAAGAGATTCTGAGGCGCGATGCTCAGGAGCCCCCCTTTCACGCGCAAGCGGGTGGCACGAGAGAAGGAACGAGCTGACGGGCCATCAATAGCTGGTGCTCCAGAGATTCCTGCGAGTTAGGTGGAGAGGGAACATAGCCCGTGATCGCATTGGTTACCCAGCTATTGATTGTTCCACAAGAAGGCGAAGGCACTAAGGATCTGATGAGGTGACGTGCGCGGAGTGGGCCGCGAGCCAGAGCTCGATCTCTCAGGTTTACCAGCGTTGCAGGGACGGACCCGAGCACAAGTGCCATGCTGATGTGTGGATCTCTCGCCGCAGGGTAAACAAGAGATCAGTCAGCAACGCGGGATGCTGCAAGATGTAATCAAACAAGTGATAGTCGTAGGAAAAACACGCAGGGAGATAAGATAGCTTAGATAGATGCAAGAACGTTACATGCCACCGGGACGGGCCCGAGCGGCCTGGGGATGATGCAGCCCGAGGGGCACCCCCAACAGAGTACGCTAAAGATGCAAAAAGATACATGTCGCGGGACAGGCCTGTGCGACCTAGGAATGATGCAGCCCGAGGGGCGCTCCTAGCTGAGTAAACCGGAAAATGTCACCTGGTTCCGTTGTCGAAGGAGTGTTGAGGTAGCTGGAGGTACGCTCTGAAGAGGTCAGTCCTCATGAGCCACCAGGGCCCTGAGCCTGAGGAGGCTCTGGGGGCTCGGGGTGGTCCCATGAGGACCGTTGCCATCTCCACCAGGACTGCGTGATGCCTGGCCTCCTGAGCTGCCAGGATGCTCCGTAGATGACGCTGGTAGGTGACAACCGCATTCGAATGGCCAAACGGCATGCGGACATAGCTGTGAGGTGGACCCTCGCACCGGCCAATGCGCGAGAGCCAGAAGCGCTCCTGAGATGCAGCCTTGTTGAGCCCTGGAATGTCGACGCAGACACGCAGCCCGCCGTCCTCGCCAGGATGGGGAGCTGCGCCGGGTGGTGGCCGGCGGTCGCCGCGTATGTTCCTTGCCTCCTGAAGCTCCTGGACTGCCTGGGTGATGAACTCCTGAGCACAAGGCGCTCCTCACCTTGTGCCCTCTTGAGGGAAACGTGCAGCGAAGCACGCCTCCATGTGGTGCCCGAGCGCCTTCCTCGTGACATTGGCTAGGACTGAGGCCCTCCAGAAGAGAGTCCCCTAGCCTAGCTTGAGGAGGGCGTCGGGCGCGCCTTCCTATGCGAGGGAGGGAGGCACCCCGGCTGCGGGCAGAGATCCTGAGGTGGTGCCACTAGAGACACCGCTTCCCTGAGGCGCTGGGCGGAGTAGCTCCTTCTTCTTCTTGGGGATGGCCTCAGGAAGGTACACGATGCCTTCATTGTCGGGATCTTCGACTGTTGCAGCTTGGAAGGCGCGCTCCAGGGAGCACACCACATCTCTTTCTTCGCAGGGGGCCGTGATGACTCTGCCGCTTCCTGGCATCTTGAGGACGTTGTAGCCGTGGTGGGTCACTGCCATGAACTTGGCCAACACTGGATACCCAAGGATGGCGTTGTATGGCAGACGGATGTGGGCGACGTCGAAGTCAATGAGCTCGGTGCGGTATTTGTCGCACTGGCCAAAGGTGACAGGGAGGCAGACCTGCCCTATCGGGGTGGTGGAGCCGTCGGTCACTCCTGAAAAAGGCTTGGTAGGCTGTAGCTGATCGTATGGCACTTGGAGGCTGTCGAACGTCTCGACGGACAGGACATTGAGCCCTGCACCACCGTTTATGAGGGTCTTGGTGACTTGGACATTGCTGATGACGGGTGAGCAAAGCATCGGGAGGGCGCCGGCGGTCACTGCGCACTTGAGCTGGTCCGACGAGCTGAAGGTGATGGCACACTTGGACCACCTGAGCGGGCACGTGGCCTCGAGCTTGGGAAGGGCCGCGTTCATCTCGTGAGCATACTGCTTGAAGATGCGCTGGGAAGCTGGGGCCTGAGCACCGCCCAAGATGCAAGCGATAACGCGCGACTCCTGGAAGCCCCCAGCCCCCTTGTCCTGATGGTGGTCGTCGTTCCTTCTTGGCGGTGGTGGCAACTGAGGGAGGCCAGGATTGCCCTAAGGACGGTCCTCACGAGGCTGGTCCCTCCAGGCGCCCTCACAAGGCTTGTCCTGCCAGTGGTCCTCGCGGGGCTGGTCGCGCCACTCCTGACGGGGGCCACGGTCGTCCCAGCATCCTCCACTTCATCCTCCTCATCGGTCGTAGCCCCGGTCGTTGCGCTCGGGGCGTCGGCCGAAGCGTCCATCTCAAATGGCCCTGAGCTCTTGGCAGTCATTGGTGTTATGGCTGTGTACTTTGTGGAAGGTGCAGAACGGACGGCTGCTTTTGGACGACTCGGGGTGGTCCCGGCCACGCTTCGTATCTGGTTCTGCCGCGAGTATGGCTTCCCCCTTGCACTTCATGTCCTTGGCCTTGGCTTTCTTCTGTTCTAGGACGGCAGCAGGGAGTTCGAGGAGGGAGAGGCGCCCCTCCTCAGCTCTCGCACACTTGGTCACCATGTTGAACATCTCCTATGCCGTGCATAGCTCCTTGTGGATAGCGAGCTCCTCCTTCATCTTGATGCTGCGGACGCCATCAGAGAACGCTGAAATGATGGCTTCGTTCGTCACCTTGGGGATCTTGAGGCGAACGCTGTTGAATCACTGGATGTACTTCTGCAGGGTCTCTCCTGGCTGCTGCTTGATGCGGCGTAGGTCGCCCGCGGCCGGCGGGCGGTCGCGAGTGCCCTGGAAGTTGGCGATGAAGCGGTTGCGCATCTCACCCCAGCAGGAGACCGAACCCGGGGGCAGATTCAGGAGCCACGAGCGATCACCATCTTTGGGAGCCATGGGAAACCAGTTCGCCATGACTTTCTCGTCGCCGTTGGCCGCCTTGATGCTCAGCTCGTAGAGCGACTAGAACTCCACAGGGTCGGGGGTGCCGTCGTAGCGCAGAGGCAGGTCTGGCTTGAACTTGCCTGTCCAAACGACGCTACACAGCTCTGGAGTGAAGGCACGACAGCCTGCTGTGGCCACCGGGGCCAACCGTGGGGGTGGATCTTGGTCTTGATGCCCGCGTACCGCTGTCGCAGGCGGCACGCGGTCTTGATGTGGTGGTGCTAGGAGTGCGGGAGCGTCTTCTCGCGGTCAGGGAACTTCTTGGCAGCTTCCTTCTTCATGCGTGGGCGCCCGGCGCGGCGGGTTGCACCGAGGGGCCGCATGTCTTGGTGCGAGGGCGCCGTCTTGGTGTGGAGGCGGCGGAGGCGCTCCGTGAGCTACATCGTCCATAGCTGGAGGAGGGTGAGGAAGCGAGAGGGACGGTGCGGGGGAGCCCCCAGTGGCGCTGACGAGATCGGCGATGCGGTCCAGCCAGTCCTCGTAAAGGCCGTTGACCGGATGGTAGCGCAGGAGCTCGTGTGCGATGAGTAGTGCGGCCTGTGCGTCCGTGGGTGCGCGACGAACGTGGGACGACGAGCCAGCCGGAATCAGCGACGTGGTAGCAGCGCGGCCGTCCCGCCGCACAGAGGGGTGCAGCGAGGATGCTTGCTGCTCTTTTCCTGCCTGGCCGGTGGCGGCGGGTGATGGAGAACGGTGGGGAGGCCCACCGACAGGGGCTGTCTGAGGGACACGGGCAGCCAGGGCGGCCCGACGCTCGGCGCGAGCTCGACGCGCGTTTGCCATGGATGCAGTGGAGCGGTGGAGCATGGATCGACGGAAGGAAAGCCTCAGCGCACCCCTACCTATCGCGCCAAATGTCGAATTGCGGGTTCTGGCAAAACCCTTGAGGTTCGTACTCTGTGGTGCGCATGAAGATCTCTCTTCCCCTAGCTCACGCTGTCACCACGATGTCAAAGCTTAGCTCGCCGAACCCGAAGAACAAGCGACACAAGAGTTTATACTAGTTCGGGCCACCGATGTGGTGTAATACCCTACTCCAGTGTGGTGTGGTGGATTGCCTTGTAGGCTGGGGATGAACAAGTACAAGGGAAGAACTATCTCCTGAGCAGAGGTATTCTTGAGCTCGGTGAGCTTGTGTGTGTGGATGGAATGGATCTGATCCCGGATCAGTTGGGGCCAAATCAGTTGCCTCCTACGGTGGTGGCTAGTCCTATTTATAGAGGCCCAAGTCCTCTTCCCAAATATCTGGCGGGAAGGGATCCCACAACGGCCAATTTGAAGGGGGACAACTAGTACAAGCTATCCTGACAAAAGGTGGTCTTCGCCTGCCAAAGGCTCTGGTGGTGACGCCGTCGTGGGCTCCGCGATGACATCTGTCCTGCCGTCCTGCTGGTCTTGGTCTCGTTCCACTGATATGGAAACTTTTGCCTGATGCCTCGGGACTCTTTGCCTGCGCCTGCTCCTCTGGCACCGAACAGGAAACTAGTACTCTCCGCCCACTAGCGCCCGCCTAGCGCCTGCCTTGCCTTGGTCATCATGGCTCACGTCACGGGAACCTCACGAGGTGCCCCTCGCCTTGATCTCTCCACTGCTCGCGAGCCAGCCTAGTGAGGCTGCCCTTGAGGAGGTCTTGTGTCGTCTGCCTCGCGAGGCTTGGCCCCTCGCGAGGGTCTTGAGTGTTTGCTGGTGAAGATGGGCTGTACCAGGCCGCTAGTGGAGCCACGCAATGGGCCGCAGGCAGGCAAGTCTGGGGACCCCCCTTCCTAGAACGCCGAGAGTCCTCTGCACCTCTCGGCGATCTGGAGAAATCCTCTGGGATGACACCTCGATGTCATCCGCCCTAGGGGGCACGGAAATTTGCGGAGGTGTCTCACTCTCCATCATCTCCGACGGCAAATCCCCCGACAAGGAGGATTGATGAGGCAGATCGCGAGCCGGACTGAAACACATGATTTAATATTTTTCTCACAGTTCATAAAGGGGTGGATGTATGTAAAGCATCCCCGGGTACTTACGATTTGGCAAGGGGCTTGGTCCGGGAGTGGGGCTTGGCGATATCTTCGGCCCCCGAAGCTGAGTCATCCGAAAGGGATTGCTTTCCCCTCTTGGACGCCCCCGCCTCCGGATCTTCGGAGGCCGCCCTCTTTTTCCCTTTGGGAGGAGGGTTATGTTCTTCCTCCCCCTCCTCATCCTCTTTTACGTCTCCCTCTTGAGAGGAGGGAGCCTCGGTTCCTCCGGACACAGAGTCCGAAGTACCCTCTTGGTGGAGGCCACTTTTAGTCTCCTTTTTCTTTTTATTCTTGTCCTTCTTTACCGGCACCTGGTATGGTGCCGGGACCAGCATCCTCATTAGGAGAGGATACGCTGAGTCTTCGGGGAGGGGAGCCGGACACCTGATCTGCTCTGCCTTCTTTGTCCAGACCTGTTTAAAAGATGGAATTGTCAGTGTACCCCCTTGATTCAACGAGCCAAGCTATAGGTGGAAGTTTAACCCTTACCGTGGTGGCCGAATGATTGCAGTCAAGGTTGACGTCTTCGGACGTGTCCGACCATGACTTTTGAGATTTAAAGAGCAATTTCCAGATCTCTTTGTGCGTCGTGCCGAAGAATTGTTGCAGAGTTCGCGGCCCTTCCGGATTAAACTCCCACAAACGGAGAGGCCGTCGCTGGCAGGGAAGGGTTCGGCGGATGAGCATCACCTGGATCATGTTAGTGAGGTGGGTGTTCTTCTCTATGACACTTTTGATGCGCTTTTGCAGCATCAACACCTCATCGGACGACCACCAGTCTAGACCCTTGTTGGTCCATGACGCGAGCCATAGCGGGGGTCCAGATCTGAATGCAGGAGTGGCCGCCCACTTGGTGTCGTGGGGTTCGGTGATGTAGAACCATTCCTACTGCCATGTCTTAACGGTATCCACAAAGTCCCCTTGAGGCCAGCTGGCGTGGGGAGGCTTGCTCACCATGGCGCCGCCGCAATCCGCGTGCTCCCCGTCGACCACCTTCGGCTTCACGTTGAAGACCTTGAGCCATAGTCCGAAGTGTGGGGGGATGCAGAGAAATGCCTCACACATGACGATGAACGCCGAGATGTGGAGGAAGGAGTTCGGGCCTAGATCATGAAAATATAGCCCATAGTAGAACATGAGGCCGCGAACAAAGGGGTCGGGGAAACCCTAACCCACGGAGGAAGTGAGGGATGAGCACGACCCTCTCGCCGGGCTCTGGAGTAGGGATGATCTGCCCCTTGGCCGGGAGCCTGTGTGCGATTTCCGCGGTTAAGTACCTCGCCTCCCAGAGTCCTTGGATATCCTTCTTCGTCATGGAAGAGGCCACCCACTTGCCTTGAGAACCGGATCCAGACATGGCTGGAGAACGTGGTGGCGATGGAGAAAGATTGCGACTTGGGCGATGGAGCTCGAAGATGGGAGGGCTAAGGAAGGAGAAGGCGTGGGGTAAAAAGATGGGTCCTTATCCCTTTATAAAGGCAACAAATATCAGGCGACCCCGCACAAGCCTTAAAATTTGCCTATTCCCAAGGGTACGGGTGGATGGCATGGTTGGATTACCCAAGCCCCCATTGATGAGAATCCCGTAATGAGGGGACACGATCTCTGCTTTGACAAGACGTGTCACTCGAAGTTGCATCTCGAAACGCGAGACATGAAGTCGAAAAATGATTCGAAATAATGAAGTGGCTAGGCGGAATGTCTCACCAGTAAAACTGTCAGTAAAGACATACCATGTTTTTTGATTAAATATTATGCCCTTGTGGTCCAGGGTTGTAACTATTGTATAGAGCCGGATATAGTTCTCTTGATCAACTACTTTAGTGTTCGGAGGAGATACCCGCCTTGCAATGCCGAAGACAATCTGCGCGCCGGACACATCGTCATTGAAGCCTGGTTCAGGGGCTACTGAGGGAGTCTGGATTATGGTGTCCTCGGGTGTCACGCCCAATATGCGACCCTATCCGAGAGGAACTCGAAGGTCCCACCAAGGATAGACCCGCATATTGAAACGCTTTTGCAAGGTGGATATCATTACATCAAGGCATACAAATGCCGCAAGAATACATCAATACATCATACATAAGATCAACATCCGACTACGGATGTAACACAAACAGAAGCTCAAACGACATCCACCCTGCTAGCCCAGGCTGCCGACCCGGAACCTAACCCAAGATCGACGAAGAAGAAGAAGAACTCCAACATGAGTGAACGTCGATCTCGCGTCATGATCATCGCGTAACCTATACCTGCAATTGTTGTTGTAGTAATCTGTGAGCCACGAGGACTCAGCAATCCCATTACCATGGGTATCAAGACTAGCAAAACAGTAACAACAAGTAGCCCAATTCACAAGCTTGTTGCAGTCACCACAAGGCACACAAAAATACATGGATGGCACCATTGTAAATATAGCATGAATATGCTCCTAAAACATGTAGACATCATGCTCAAAGGATGCACACACAAAATGCAACAAAAATGACAAAACAGCAATTGATAACAGTCTCAGCAGGTTAACATCATATAGCACTTTGGCAACAATGATTAGGGCATCAAGATGAACTCAAACAAGCATGCCATAATGGAATGAAATGAAGAGCATCTCACAGTGAACATTTTGGTATATCATATGCACAAAACGGAGCTACGGTCATGGAGACATGATGCAATGAACATGGCATGAAAAAGTTGCAGATCCGGGGACTTAGAAGATTCTCGCCTCCGGATCTAGGGTTGACCCGACATGGAAAACGAGGCGGCGGCGGCGATCGGGCCCGGCGGGCCGCGGATGGGCTCGCGGGCCCGCGCGGTGGAGGGGAGCGGCGGGGCGACGTGGCGCGCTCCGCTTGACCGGGAGCGGCCGCTGGGGTGAGGTGGCGCACGGGGATTGGCCGGGCGACGTTGCTGGCGGCGGTGGACATGTCCGGCGAGGGAGCGCACATGTCCGGCGGCGCGAGGGGAGCGGGTCTAGGGTTTGGACTACGAAAATTGAAGGGGAAGGCATATTTATAGGTAGAGGGAGCTAGGAGTGTCCAAATGGGGAGCGGTTTTCGCCCACACGATCATGATCCAACGACCGAGAGCATGGAGGGGGTTTGGATGGGCTCATGGGCTGTGGTGAAGAGGGGCTGGGCTGCAGAGAGAGAGGGGTTTCGGGGTTACACGGTTAACCGTTAGGGCGTCAAACGACCTCCAAATGGAACGAAAATTGACAGGCGGTCTACCTACTCTATAGAAAAACCGCACACCAAGTTTCATCCCATTCCGAGAACATTTTTATGCCACTCACGAAACACGGTCTGAGAGGGGTGCAACGGGTGCATGTGAGAGTGTCGAATCGCGAAACGGACGGGGGGGGAAAGACCGGATGCAAGTTTTGAAAACAAGAGGATGCAATGCAGATGATGACATGGCAAAATGCAACACGCAAGCAGATGACAAGGCAACGACGGTGAATAAATGGAAGACACCTGGCACATCGAATTCGGGGCATTACGTCGGGCGTCCGGGCTATGTGACATGGGACGGACTGGTGGGCCGTGAAGATAGAGAATAGAAGGCTTCCCCCCGAGTCCGGATGGGACTCTCCTTGACGTGGAAGGCAAGCTTGGCGTTTGGATATGAAGATTCCTTTCTTTGTAAACCAACTCTGTATAACCCTAGCCCCCTCCGATGTATTTATAAACCAGAGGGTTTAGTCCGTAGGGGCAATCATAATCATACAAGCTAGACATCTAGGGTTTAGCCATTACGATCTCGAGGTAGATCAACTCTTGTAACCCCTATACTCATCACAGTCAATCAAGCAGGAAGTAGGGTATTACCTCCGTTAAGAGGGCCCGAACCTGGGTAAACATCGTGTCCCCGCCTCCTGTTACCTTCGATCCTTAGACGCACAGTTCGGGACCCCCTACACGAGATCTGCTGGTTTTGACACCGACAGCGGGTCTTGCACCTAGCGGTGCTTCCAGGACGTAATTGTTCTTTGCAGCAATGAGGATAATCCTCAAGTTACGGACCCACTCCGTGTAGTTGCTACCATCATCTTTAAACTTAGCTTTCTCTAGGAACACATTATAATTCAAGGGAACGGTAGCACGGGCCATTGATCTACAACAACATAGACATGCAAAAACTATCAGGTACTAAGTTCATTATAAATTTAAGGTTCAATTAATCATATTACTTAAGAACTCCCACTTAGATAGACATCCCTCTAGTCATCTAAATGATCACGTGATCCATATCAACTAAACCATGTCCGATCATCACGTGAGATGGAGTAGTTTTCAATGGTGAACATCACTGTGTTGATCATATCTACTATATGATTCACGTTCGATCTTTTGGTGTCCATGTTCCGAGGCCATATCTGCATATGCTAGGCTCGTCAAGTTTAACCCGAGTATTCTGCATGTGCAAAACTGGCTTACACCTGTTGTATGTGAAGGTAGAGCTTATCGCACCCGATCATCACGTGGTGTCTCGGCACGACGAACTGTAGCAATGGTGCATACTCAGGGAGAACACTTATACCTTGAAATTTAGTGAGGGATCATCTTATAATGCTACCGCCATACTAAGCAAAATAAGATGCATAAAGGATAAACATCAAATGCAATCAAAATATGTGAGATGATATGGCCATCATCATCTTGTGCCTTTGATCTCCATCTCCAAAGCACCGTCATGATCTCCATCGTCACCGACTTGACACCTTGATCTCCATCATAGCGTCGTTGTCGTCTCGCCAACTATTGCTTCCACGACTATCGCTACCGCTTAGTGATAAAGTAAAGCAATTATATGGCGATTGCATTTCATACAATAAAGCGACAACCATAAGGCTCCTGCCAGTTGCCGATAACTTTTACAAAACATGATCATCTTATACAACAGTTTATATCTCATCACGTCTTGACCATATCACATCACGACATGCCCTGCAAAAACAAGTTAGACTTCCTCTACTTTGTTGTTGCAAGTTTTACGTGACTACTACGGGCTTCTAGCAAGAACTGTTCATAGCTACGCATCAAAACCACAATGATTTTTCGTCAAGTGTGTTGTTTTAACCTTCAACATGGACCGGCCGTAGTCAAACTCGATTCAACTAAAGTTGGAGAAATAGACACCCGCCAGCCACCTGTGTGCGAAGCACGTCGGTAGAACTAGTCTCATGAATGTGGTCATGTAATGTCGGTCCGGGCCGCTTCATCCAACAATACCGCCGAATCAAAGTAAGACATTGGTGGTAAGCAGTATGACTATTATCGCCCACAACTCTTTGTGTTCTACTCATGCATATCATCTACGCATAGACCTGGCTCGGATGCCACTGTTCGGGAACGTAGCATGCAATTTCAATTTTTTTCCTACAATCACGCAAGATCTATCTAGGAGATGCATAGCAATGAGACGGGGAGAGCGTGTCCATGTACCCTCGTAGACAGAAAGTGGAAGCGTTAGATTAACACGGTTGATGTAGTCGAACGTCTTCACGATCCAACCGATCCAAGTACCGAACGTACATCACCTCCGTGTTCAGCACACGTTCAGCTCGATGACATCCCTCGAGCTCTTGATCTAGTACAGGGTCGAGGGAGAGTTCCGTTGGCACGACGGCGTGGCGACGGTGATGGTGATGTGATCCGCGCAGGGCTTCGCCTAAGCACTACGATGCTATGACCGGAGGAGTAAACTTTGGAAGGGGCACCGCACAGGGCTAAGAGAACTCTTGGTGTCCCTTTGGGGTGCCCCCTGCCCACGTATATAAAGGAGGGGGGAGAGAGGCCGGTGGCCAGGAGGGGCGTGCCATGGGGGGAGTCCTACTTGGACTCCTAGTCCAAGTAGGATTCGACCCCCCTTTTCCTTTCTCCATCGGAGGGAATAGGAAGGAGAGGGATAGTGAAAGGGAAGGAGGCGGCGCCCCCTCCTCCTTGTCCTATTCAGACTCCCTAGGAGGGGGCTGTGCGGCCACCCCCCGCGGGCTTCCCTCTCTCTCCCTTAGGCCCATGTTGGCCCAACACTTCCCCGGGGGGTTCCGGTAACCCCTCGGTAGTCCGGTAAAATACCCAAATCACTCGGAACCATTCCAATGTCCGAATACAACCTTCCAATATATGAATCTTTACCTCTCGACCATTGAGACTCCTCGTCATGTCTGTGATCTCATCCGGTACTCCAGACAAACTTCGGTCACCAAAACACATAACTCATAATATAAATCGTCATCGAACGTTAAGTGTGCGGACCCTACGGGTTCGAGAACTATGTAGACATGACCAAGACACATCTCCGCTCAATAACCAATAGAGGAACCTAGATGCTCATATTGGCTCCTACATATTCTACGAAGAACTTTATCGGTCAAACCGCATAACAACATACGTCATTCCCTTTGTCATCGGTTTGTTACTTGCCCGAGATTCGATTGTCGGTATCATCATACCTAGTTGAATATCGTTATGGGCAAGTCTCTTTACTCGTTCCGTAATGCATCATCCTGTAACTAACTCATTAGTCACATTGCTTGCAAGGGTTATCGTGATGTGCATTACCGAGAGGGCCCAGAGATACCTCTCAGATACATGGAGTGACAAATCCTAATCTTGATCTATGCCAACTCAACAAACACCTTCGAAGACACCTCTAGAGCATCTTTATAATCACCCAGTTACGTTGTGACATTTGATAACACACAAGGTGTTCCTCTGGTATTCGGGAGTTGCATAATCTCATAGTCAGAGGAATATGTATAAGTCATGCAGAAAGCAATAGCAATAAAACTAAACGATCATAATGCTAAGCTAATGGATGGGTCTTCTCCATCACATCATTCTCTAATGATGTGATCCCGTTCATCAAATGACAACACATGTCTATGGTCAGGAAACTTAACCATCTTTGATTAACGAGCTAATCAAGTAGAGGCATACTAGGGACACTCCGTTTGTCTATGTATTCACACATGCACTAAGTTTCCGGTTAATACAATTCTAGCAGGAATAATAAACATTTATCCTGATATAAGGAAATATAAATAACAACTTTATTTATGCCTCTAGGGTATATTTCCTTCAGATTTTGTTAAATCAATATGATGAAGATTGATGTGAACAAGTTCAAATCAACCTGGGGCCTAATGTTGGGGATATAACTATTGGGTATGACCCGCCCAGGAGGGTCCAGATCATACCACTGGCAACTTAAGGATAAATATGGCGGGTCATGAAGCAAGCCTATTGAAGGCCCAAGACCCAGAGGCGACTTGAGGCCCAAGAGGATGAACCGCCATATGTGTAACCTGTATTATAAGGCAAGATTAGTTAGTCACCGAGCCGGACACGTTGTGTATGAGCCGACCGGGACTCAGTAAGCCGCCGGGCATCAACCTATGCATATAAAGGGGTGACCCGACGGCAGGTTAACTCAAGAGACAACTAGTCGAGAACTATGTCAAGCGTATTCGCTTCCTGGTAATCGAAACCCAAGCAATACAACCTAAAGTAGGAGTAGGCTTTTACCTCGTTGAGAGGGGCCGAACCTGGGTAAATTCTCTATGTCCTTTGTCTCGTTTAACCCCTTCAAGCTAACTATGTCGCGATGGATCCATACCTAAGTACTTTTGCTAGGGCATCTGTCGTGTTAAGTCCACGACAGAAGGGCAGCAAGGTTCGTGTAGAGGCCCTCCGTGATCGAATCCCCCTCCGGCGGAGTGCCGAAAAAGGCCCCAAGATGGGATCTCACGAGAATGGAAGCTTGCGATGGCGGAAAAGTAATTTTGGTCTGCCCTCTAATGTAAGGGGAATATTTGGGTATTCATAGAGCAGAGATTAGGGTTAAGAGATCTGTGAGGGGCCCACAAGCCTAGGGGGCGCCCCTAGGGCGTGTGGCCCCCTCGTGGGTCTTCTGGCCTCTTCCTGAAGCTTCGCGGTTGTATTCTGGTACAAGAAAAATCCTCAAAAAGTTTCATTTCGTTTGGTATTGATTTTTTGTAGAAGACAAAAACAAGGAAAAAACAGCAACACTACGATCAGAGACCTTCGACGAAACTATGTGCGATGCATTAAACGCAAACGGTGGTGTAAGAAAACCACCAAAAATGAGACAAACTGTTTGCGATGGCAGAGACATCAAACACGATTCAGACTATAGTTACGTGGGCGATGCGCGGCATACAGTTCACTCGAATGAACTGTTTGCGATGAGCATAACAACAGAAATGGTTAGCCACATGATGGTGTGTGCGATATGCGGCATATAGTTCACTCGGATGAATTGTTTGTGATTAGGCAACACAATAGAAACGGCTAGCCAGATCAAGCTGTGTGCGATATAGGCATATAGTTTACTCGGATGAACTGTTTTTAATGAGCCAAGACAACAGAAATGGTTAAACTTAACAAGATGTGTGTGATACGCGGTAAAAAGGTCAGTAATCAGAAATGTGTGGGAAGACTAATAATAACACAGAAAATTGCTGCTAATAACCCATGTTTGTTGTGGGCAACGCTTGCTGGTATGCAACTGTCAGTGATTGATGAAATCATCACCGACGGGTTCCCTAGTTTACTCCTGTGCAATGTGATTTGCTCTATCTTCAGATGAACAACATATATAACCAAAAATAACCATCCAATTACATAAGTGACTATACAATACATTCACACACACCTCAATAAACAATTACATGCATTCTAAACTTGGAGGAATGATCATTTAGTCATCTACTTCTTCTATGGCTGTCGCCACTGCTTCGTGGCTCGATCCCTCGTCTGGGGCAGGACAAAGGCACTTCCTCATGTCAATGATCCGCCTGTACATCTTGTAGCGTGTGTACGCATCATTGGCCGCGTAGGTGATGTGTTCTTCATCCAGTCTCTGCTCCCAGGCACTGTGCCACACGATCTTGCCCTTGTTGCACGCAGCCTTCATGTTCTTGTAGTCGGGGTCGATGATGGCTGAGGCGGGGTCAACCAGGGAGTTCTGCTTGTTCTTCGGGCTGCCCTAGACCCTATAGTGGTGACGGATGTCGACAAGGTTCTGGCAGGCCGAGCCCAAAACCTCGAGCGCTTTTAGATCGTTGATGATGTCCACCGTCGCGAAACTGTAGTCACGGCTCTTGATAAACATGGCGAAACGCTCGCAAGGCCTTGTGGCCAGGTAGTAGTGGTAGACGAGGACATGATGGCACACGCACAACTGAGCGACGACAACCTTCTGATCACGCCCGGCACGATCACCAGTGAACTCGAGGTTGAAGCTGACCACATGGTACTTTTCCTCGGCAAGCAACTACTCCATAGTTTGGATGGAGCTCTCCACCGAGATCGGCTTGTTCGTGTACACCACCAAGAGGTCCTTCCCCCTCACGTGGGTGTCCACTACGCGAGGCGAGGTGAACCGTCGTCCGTTGTCATTCTTAGCCACGGGAGCGCCGTTGGAGCCACGGGGAGCGACATTGGAGCCGCTGGATATCCTCTCAGTATGTGTCATCGTGGGTGTGCTTGATTATTGTGTTGTGGGGCGCGAGAGATGAAGGTAAATGGCCATGGGAATAAATGGGGGCTGGGCGGCCTGGATTCTTGGCACGTCCGCATGGCAGTTTTGCAGCGGGTAACTGCATCGTCGCGCCGCGCCCGGCGAAACCACATGGATAATGGCAGCACGAACATACGTGATCGTGCGTCGGCCCCAAACACTAGCAGCGCGCGCGGAGGGATGTGAGCAGAGTGCACCGCAGCCGCCTCAACCGCGAGCAACCACACGCATAGAGTAGTTCGGCCGGCAGTTGCGAGCCATCGGCATATTGTGAAACTACGTCACGTTCCACATCACACGGTGATCGAACAATTGTTCCCGGCGTGCGTAGAGAGCGGCCGTGTGCTACTACCTCCATCCTGGTTTATTAGTCCCCTTTATATTCTGTGCCATATTTTGACCTTAAATTTAACTAACAAAATGTTAATGCATGTTATAAAAAATTAAATAATTGGAAACAATGTTCCAATACAAATCCAAGTATATAATCTTTGGTGACATGCATTCGTATTTTATTACTTAAATATCTAGTAAAATTTGGGACAAAAATACAAACAGGACTTATAAAGCAGGACGGAGGTAGTAGGTAATTAAATTGCAAACATTTTTTTATTTATTAACCGTATGTGTATGTATCGTTTCGTCCTCCTCTCACACGTCTTGTCACCCCACTGCCGCAGACGACTTCGAGCGCAAGCTTCAGCACCGCGCATGCATTCTATTGGCCAAACGGTGGCTTGAAGTGGTGCCAATGAATTGTCAGTGAGCCCGTTCCCGTGCAACCACGTAGGTGCCCGCGCATAGCCGTGCAAGCTTCCCGCCCGACTCAGCGAAATCCCCCAAAATCCCTATGCTTACCGGCCTGCTATATAAACCCTCATGTCTGGTGAGTCCTGTGTTGCATATTCTCCTCCCTCCCTGTAGCTTATTTCATCTGCTTCTCCCACAATCGCCAACGGCACCGGTCCGTAGTCCTCGCTCAGCCACTCCGTCGTCATTAGAGGACAGCTCCAGTTGGGATGCTACACCGCGGCGGCGGCGCAGTCCCCGGCGTAGCATAGTGCGCGTGGCGTCCCTGTTAGGTGTGCGCGCAACATAGACCACAAGCTCCGCAGCCGCTGCCCGTCGGCAGCTGTTGCTGGCCGCCGCTGCCCGTCGGCAGCTGTTGCTGGCCGCTGTTGCGGCTACCCCACCATTTGCCGCTGTGGCTGCCACACCACCGTCGAAAGCTAGGGCCATCACCTGCTCCACCACCGCGGCCCGAAGTCGGGAGGTGCCTGTCATGGCCGCCACCGTACTGTCTGACATCGTGGCCATCACCCGCTCCATTATCGCGGCCCGAAAGCGGGAGGTGGCGG